>NC_137882.1:29769237-30241737 GCF_963924005.1 Protomyctophum bolini
TGTGGTGTGGCGCGTCGCAGTTGAAGTAAGGACAGATGTAAAAGAGATTCGACTTTTTTTTGTCTTAAGTGAGGGGGGCCAACGAGTAAATGAGAGGGAAGTCTTTTCAGCTTCCTTTATGAAGCCTTTTAACCCATTCTGACCGGGCACCCATTTTGGTGTTGGCATCATGTTATGCTTTAGCTATTGAAAAATAGCAGATCTACAAGCTCATAGCGTGCCACCGAGTGGCGCGCTACGAGCTTGTAGGTCTGCTATTTTTGAAAAATTCGAAGAACGACTGACATTTTTAGAATCTGATCTCAGGTCAGAATGGGTTAATCAGACCAGTGTGTGTCCCGTGGAAACCTCGTATGAATCTGATCTCAGGTCAGAATGGGTTAAGCCAGAAGACCTTTCAGGGTTTTTTTTTAATACAGAGCCATGACTGTGTTGAATGTGCACACCCAGATGGTCACTCGACTCGTCTTTCTTCGCCTGCTTTTTCCTGTTTTTGTTTGTGCACCCACCCAATAATTAATTCCTAAGACTTGGGAGTCGTTTTCATATTCATTTGAGCGTTCTGCAGCCGGACATGTGTATTTAGTCAAATATCTCCACTTTTCCACCAGCTGTACGACATTCTCTCTGGCGAGGGGCCTGGAATGAGCGCAGGACTCACAACTTCCTTTAGAAAGCACAAATGTATGGGGCTCACAAAATAGGTTATAGGTCAACACCGATCGCAACACACCTGTCAATTGTGTGCCCCATACTGAACATCGACTGTTCCCAAAGGAAGCGTTCATATTTTCAGTCCAGCTTTTCCTCGTGTAAAAGTGGGACAATATCCTTCTTGAGAGCTTCACGGGCAGAAGATAATCAACTTCAAAATCACAAAATGGGTCAGAAAGACCTCACAGACTCTAGTGTTAACCCATTTAGGCCTGACGTTGAAAAAAAAAAAATGTCTTGATAATCCTGAAAAACCTCATGTTTCTGTATCAGTGGTGCTCGATATTTCATGTCAAGGACCCCAAAAATTACATGTAATATGCCTCCGCCCCCCCCATCTGAAAATATGTTGTTCCAGGGACCCCCCCCAGCAGCAAAGATTTGAGTTAAAATGTTCACTCTGTAACAACAATTTGAGGCACATTTTCACGATTTTTAAAAAAATAGCAAAGTTCATAGCATGAGCTTGTAGATCTGCTATTTTTCAACAGCTAAAGCATAGGGGTTCCCGCCCAGAATGGGTTAAATGGTTCAGAAAGACCTCACAGACACTCTAGGGGTAAATGGTACCCCAGCTTTCAACACCTGAATTTAACATGATCCACTGATTATTTATTTTACAATTGTTAATATGTCATTTGGATGACCCTATATAGGATCATAAAATAACCTTGAATGACTACTATTGCAATTTATTCTGGGTCACACCCCTTTTTAGCTTATAGTTTGACTGTCCATCCATTCATGTTTCTTCCAGCACTGACTGCTCTCTCTCTCTCTCTCTCTCTCTCTCTCTCTCTCTCTCTCTCTCGCCCAGGTGACCTCTAGCAGGGCGGCGGCCCAGCAGCAGCAGCACCACCAACAAAGTGGAGCAGGGTCAGGTGTGTACACACACGCACACACACACACACACACACACACACACACACACACACACACACACACAGTACGCACACCAATCCATATCCATCCTGGTCTTTCATCTTTTTTCCCCCCCGCTTTCCACATCTCCACGTCCTTCCTTCCTTCCTTCCTTCCTTCCTTCCCTCCCTGGAGGTGAGAGTGTTCTTCACAATGCATTAGCCTGACGTGGAGAATGAGAGGTCCTTAAAGATGACATGCTGGGACCCGGCCACATGACAGACAGCCAGGGCAATGGGAATAAGAATCCTGACTGAGCTGTCGGAACGTCCTCTCAGAGGGCTATACCTGAGATCAAAAAGGCTGCACTGACATGCCCCGTCTGGATCCTCCAGGAGATCTGAGAGGTGGAGGGGGGGGGGGGTCTTTTCCTTGGGGAAATTGGGGAATAGTTGAATTGGACCAATGCGGCATTGAGACCTATAGCTGCAGACCTGATTCTACAAACGTATTCTATAAAGGGTCTTGCTTGCCTCTTGAAGAGGGCGGTCGCACAGCCACCTTCTACCTGAAGATGCAAGTAGGCACGCTTGTGACCAGCAGCAATACGTTTATAACCTTTTGCCACTCATAAATAACATTGAACCTTAACCTTGAACCTTAAATCCTTAAAAAAAACATTACATCGTTTTAGAACCACTGACAGAGAAACATAGCGTTTCTCTGTAAGTGGTTCTAAAACTATTTCACGTCAAGGACTCCCAAAACAAATATGTATTTGACTGCCAACCCCCTTCTGAAAATAAAATATGTTGTTCCAGGGACCCCCCAGAAGCAAAGATGTGAGAACGAAAACTGTTCGCTGTGAAAAGATTTGCACATGTTTTCACAATTTGAAAAAAAAAGAAGAAAAAAATAGCAGATCTACAAGCTTGTAGGGTGGCACCCGGTGCCACGCCACGAGCTTGGAGTTCTGCTATTTTTGTAGGAAAAAGCTGCATCTAGAAATCAGGCACAGGTGCGTATAGGCCAGTGGACATCAATGAAAGGATTAAAAATGCACCCGCACACTTTGTATCTGCTCGGTACATTCTTATTTTATTTTAATAATGCAACGTTTCGGTCCCTCCGGACCTTCTTCAGGCAACAGCTAATGTTTAAAATAATGTTAAAGTGGTTTAAAAGCTATAGCTATAGTCCTAATGGGTTAATTGGACCGATGTTTAATGCATTAGTAGTTTTGATGCGGGAGGAGAATTCAAATCAGAGGGTGGATGTTTCTTTCAGCAACGTGTTGAATGTGGCCGGTCGAAGTGCCCTTGAGCAATACGCTTCACCCCCTAAACTGCTCTGTGTCCAGCGCTGCGCTGAGCTGAAACCAGTGTTGTTTTTGGCTTTAGTTTTAGTCATAGTCTTTACAGTCACCCGGAATGTTTCAGTGTTAGTCTAATTTTAGTCGACTAAATCTACGGTTGATTTAGTCGACTAAAATGTATTTCGGCGGGCCTTGATGCCGTCATATATGACTGTTTTTACACTTGCTGAAAATAGCCCATCTACAACAACCCAAAGAGACGTCTGGGATAGAGGTGTTTTCTTGCTGCCTCTTGACGTGAACGTGTGCCTCAGCTTAGCTTTTTAATTCCAATGAATGATATAAATTGTAAGTAAAGCAGTATATAAATTAGAAGTGCACACGCACGCACGGGTGCACACTTCTGAATTCGATCGAAAACAATTAGTTGGGAATGAGTTCTACTGTACAGTGGATCTGACATGCTGTTAAATAGGTATCTAGTGGTGACCAACCCATCGGCACTAAAAGCCTTACACACAGTAGCACAGTATAGGAATGTTGAGCGACAAGATGATTGCAGCTGTTTAAGATCCGTGCCTTTTAGCTTCGACTGCCAGGAAATGCATGCCAGCCTTTTAATAGGTTCAGAGTGGGCACTGGGATTGGTTTCCTCCTGTGAGGAACATACTGTACAGTACTGTATAGCACGAGGCCAGTCAACTTGGCATATACGCAATCAGTACCACAATGTAGAGACACTCTGTTACAAGTAAAAGTCTGGGAATTCACTTTAAAACGTTCTTGAGTACAAGTACTAAAGTATTGCCTGAAGTTCAAAGTGTATACCCATATTGATGCCTGAGGCCGAATCTGGGAATGCCTTCCGGGGCCTGACCTATAAGCTTTCTGAAATCCTTCAAAATCTGATTTATTCTTTTTAAAATAGTCATGTTATACTACATGTATAGCAATAGCTGATGAGACACAGGGAGCGCGCCGGCATCAAGGGTAGAACAGCGTGTAGGTTGCCCCAGGCATCAATGGGTTAAAGTATACCAAAAGTGAAAATATCCAGAATGTTCAATTTCCCAATGGAATTAAAAATATTTTTGAAAACAGCCGGGCTACAAGCTCACAACGAGTTGCATGGTGACAGGATGAGTAAAGCTCAAGGCGGCGAGCGCTTCAGAGATCGTCAAGAGGACCTTGATCGAGAAAAGGTTGAGAACTGCAAATGTACACTACGCCTAATCCATCTTTCTTTCTTTTGGTCCTCCAGGCATCTACTACTCCAGCTCCACCCTGCCGGCCCAGCGTGTCAGCTCTCCTCTGACTGGGGGAGGAGGAGGAGGAGGAGGAGGAGGAGGGGGAGGAGGGGGCTCGGGCTCAGCCTCCGGGTCCCCCAGTAAGCTCCAGCGGCTGGGTTCAGCCTCCGACGCGCCGGGCTACGCCACCACCCAGCGCCTGCCTTCCTCCTCCTCGTCCTCCTCCTCGCCCAACAAACATTCCCCTGCCAACCGGCTGGCCAAGTCCTACAGGTAGGAAGCAGCAGTGTGTGTGTGTGTGTGTGTGTGTGTGTGTGTGTGTGTGTGTGTGTGTGTGTAAGTGTGTGTGTGTCCGTGCGTGCGTTTTGTTGTTATGTGAACAGGATAGCCATGCATGCTGTCCTTGGCCAGAGGGGTGAGCAACTCTATAAAAATAGAGTTGCTCACCCAGCACATTTTTGGGCTATATCTACGTCATAGAATTTGCGTTCAATTCAATAGAGCTTTTTCACGAGCGCACCGGGCCAAAAGCATGAACGAGCACTGTGAGTTGTGCGTGCGATCAGCCAGCATGTCCATTTGGCTTCAATGCTTCCTCTCGCCTGACAAGGTTTGGTTTGAACTGTAAAATATATATATATGATGGATGAAGGGAGCTGTGGCATCACCCATTGGTTTCTTAAGACCCGTTTTGACCTGAGATCAGATTAAAAAAATGTCTTGTACATCCTGACAGTTTTTTGAAAAAAGCTATGTTTCTATGTCTGTCGTTCTTCGATTTTTCAAAAATAGCAGACCTACAACCTCGAGCTATGAGCTTGTAGATCTGCTATTTTTTCAATAGCTAAAGCATAACATAATGCTAACACCAAAAGGGGTTCCCGCACAAAATGGGTTAAGACCCGTTTTGTAGCCACAGATTATCTCAAATCCACCATTTGTGGAACTTCCGTAAAATACATTTGGTGTAAGGTGCAGCGAGGGTGAGTTATACGAAACCTAGAAGCATACCTTCTTTTTTTATCATGGATTTTAAAATTAATGGGACCAAAAGTAAACGCATCATGATAATTGAAAGAAGAACTTTAAACGAACAACTTGAGTTTAATGGTCTGGAACGTCTTCTGCAAATCGGCAGGAGGGGAACTACAGTACAGACACTTTCTAGACCCAGTAATGGAAGCGTTTTCATGATTTACGCACTGACAAAGACTACAGGGGTGACGCGAGGCCGTGTCTTTCTGGAGGAACAAAATCATAACTTGGCTTTCATTCAACCTGGCATTACTATCGTGTATGTCATAATTATGTTGTATTGTCTAGAATCATGGCGTAAACACTGTTCAGGCCTCTGCTGTGAGAATAGTCATAATAACATTCTTATAACACGAAGCCCGCCAGAACCGCTGTGTCTTCATATTCTTTAATCCCATGTTTTGATACGATCGAGTCGATAGCGGTCTCCCGTTAGCATCGCAACGTAAAGTGTGACACTGGCCGGCGCCATTTTAAGATGCGCACGCATCCACAAAACAAGGTTGTTCAACTGCCCACAGCCAGCGCTGTGACACTCGCGGTCGGGTTTCTTCTGCACCCAGCGAGAGAACAACAACCGGTCAAGACACCACACACACCATTACGTCATCGTGACGTCCATCCATACAGTGGCGTGCACAGACATTTAGAGGGGCAGGTGCTCAAGTAAAAAAAGGGCACCTTATGCAGCGCATGGAACTGGCCGGTTGCCTTTATAGTGGGAGATCTATAGGTTTTGGGGCATGAATAATATATTAGAAGGTTTTTTTTTAATCAAGAATTGATCAATGTCACCATGGTCCACATACTGTACAAAAAAAAAGTTGTTATTTTTTCTTTGTTTTCTTCAAAAGGGCACATTGCTGTGCAGAGGGCAAGGGCAGGTGGTGCTCTAGCACCCCCTAGTGTCTATCTGTGCACGCCACTGCATCCATATAATACCAAATAATGATAAAACTAACCAACATACAGTATGTCTGCATCGTAAACTATAGTACCTATCTGGAAAACAATCTAATAAATGACCTATAAAAATGCAAAGGCGGGAGGAGAACTAACTAACTACAGACATAACTCATAGTGGCCTTTGACGTCTCACTGGCTGCTCTGCTCACTTTTAGAAGTTTCAAGTGACACGTCACTTTTGTGAATGTCCTCGTCGCCGTTGCACCTGGATTGGACACTCACATGCACTGAAGGAAGCATGAGGTCAGTCCGTTGCTCTCCCCGGGTTGGCAGAGGGAGTGTATAGCGCCCAGGATTACATTAGATCATTGGCACACGGGGCGAAAAAAATGGGTTACAAAATTGTGGGATAAAAAATGTATACGTGCTGTTACTTTAAGTAAACGATTATGCTGAAGCCGGTTTCTGACATGTCTTGTCATGGTACCTTATGTATAACACATAAACAGACAATTCTTTTCCATTAGTGGCTTTATTTATTTATTTATTTAGATTCCATATTTGTTTTTCATTTCATTCAAAGTCATTAAAACATTTACTGAAACTCAAATGAATAATTGAGTCACTGCTGGCTAGAGATAATTGCACAGTGAATAAATCATGGACATTTTCAATTTAGTTTCAAATCTGTATCAGTTCCAGCGGGATATTTTTTAGCTAAAGCTTTTCAAATCAGTTTTGCACTTTCAAATCGTCTCTGTCGGGTGGAAACCTCATGTGTCCAAAGTTGTTACTTTTCATGACACAAAAGGCAAAGCACAAAACTGACTGTTTCTGAGAGTATTAGTCACAACATGTGTATACAAATCACATCTTCAAAGATCCCAGGATATGGTGTCTTATATGTGACAACACACCCCTTTCCAACAGTGACATCATCAACTGGGCTATATCTTGCACCACCCCTTAACCCTTATCCCTAAACTATTTATGCCATTTATTTTACTATTTAAAAAAAAACAACTTTAAAATAGTCCAAATAGCCGATCTACAAGCTCACAATGTCTTGATGTAGATTGGCTAGTTGAACTATTTGAACCCATTCTGGGCTGGAACCCCTATTGGTGGTGGCATTATGTATATACTTTAGCTATTGAAAAATAGCAGATCTAAAAGATTATTAGCTTGTAGGTCTGCTATTTCTTTTTTTATCGGGAAAATACGTCACAAATATTTGAATAATTATATATTCTTTCAGAAGATTTTTATTTTCTTTTTTATGTCAGGCCTAAATGGGTCTTATTCAAAATAGTAAAAAATGGCAAATACGTTTAGGGATAAGGGTGGCACAAGATGGAGCCCCCAGGGTCTCATCACACCCAGAGCTTGATGTGCAATGACTTCTTCTGGGGGCCACTGCTGTGTGTGTACAGCAGGTGCATCTCTTTCAGGCTGTGGCTGTGCTTGCGGTACGACGTTGGTTTGCATGGCCAAAAACAAAACAACAGCGGAAAAGTGGCTCGAGCAAAATCATAAACTGTAAAGGTCCAGAGGTCTTTTGGTGAATGACTGTGAGCTTCAGTTCCTGAGGGATTCTCACGGCCCTCGTATACCAACCATTATTGCCACATTTTCGTGAAGAACGATTGCACAGAACTGGCTAAAAAACTGCTAAAATGGCAGATTTCTTTTACGGAAACGATAAGGGCCTATTCCCTCCTTATAATAATAATAAAAAAGCAATGGTTTTCGACATACAAGATTTTGAACAGACAGCGATGACATGCGACGTTGTTTCCTGATTTGTTGTTGTTGTTGTTGTTGGTATGGTCATATATAGCCCAGGCGTGTGTTGCTTGTATTGATCTTAACATGTAATCTAGCCAGATGGACCATCGATCTGTAGGTGAGATCATGTCAGACTAGGCCATTAACTCGGACTAATAGAGCGTCGCTGCAGTCCCGCCCCCGCTCAGAACGACCAGGGCACCAGAAGAGGATTCCCCCATTCATTTTTTTCCCCTCCCATAGACGTTTCATAAAGTATTTACGTAAAGACCCGTAAGACCCACAAATCAATAATCACAATTATATGACGTGACAGTTAATCTAATGATTAAAAGGAAAAGGAGCAATACCACATCATCATAAAAGTAGAGTACAAATACCTCAAAAAATGTACTTAAGTACAGAACTTAAGCAAATGTACTTGGTTTCTTTCCACCACTGTATTTTACAGTAAGTTACTAAATACTGAATGTTTCCACCACCACTGCGCAGGCACAGCATAGCATGTGCCTCCGGGCCTTCCCGTCTGTCTCAATGAAGACTTAATGTAAAAGGCATGTCGAGCTGCCCACACTAACTGTACCATTATTATTCATAACACTTCACAGTCAAACACATTAGATTTCCTCAGGTGACTCAACAAAAAAAAAAAAACGGGCTGCACGGCACGCAAACACGCTGCCTAGGATGATTTAAATCTAAGAGAACCTTCACTTCGTGCCGCACTACGAGAACAGAATGTATACTACTAGCACGGAGTCCTGATGGACTCCGCTCAACCGTATGGGGTCTAAGTGGTTAACCCATTCTGACCTGAGATCAGATTCATACGAGGTTTCCACTGGACACACACTGGTCTTGATGAACCCATTCTGACCTGAGATCAGATTCTAAACATGTCAGTCGTTCTTCGATTTTTCAAAAAATAGCAGACCTACAAGCTCGTAGCGCGCCACTCGGTGGCGCGCTATGAGCTTGTAGATCTGCTATTTTTCAATAGCTAAAGCATAACATGATGCTAACACCAAACTGGGTTCCCGGTCAGAATGGGTTAAAGATGGAGTGCTGTGTATTTTTGGTTTCTTCCTGAAAGCTGCCGTCGGTATAACGCTCGCTCCTTTGCCTTTGGGCGGCGGTGGCTCAGGGGTAGAGTGGCCGGATAGCAACCGCAAAGGTTGCCAGTTTTAGTGTCGAAGTGTCCTTGAGCAAGACACTGAACCCCTAATTGCTCCTGATTGGTGCTGGTTGGTGCCTTGCATGGTTTCCTCTGTCATCGGTGTCATCTATGTAAAGCGCCTTGGATAAAGGCGCTATATGAATGCACCATTTAACTTTGCAGATGAGGTGCATGTGAGGCAACTGAAAAACACATTTTTAGAGGATTTTCTTTGTCCAACCAACTAATGGAGGAGAAGGGGGGTAGGACCACGTGTGGGACTTGACAATGGGTCAATTTGGTCATTGCAATGGATATTTTAGATTGCCAAATGTCAGCAGAGTATAACAGCATACAACTCGTATGAACAGACCTCCTGGCCTGTTCCGGCAGCCCCTCCGGACACAACCCCATTCCAGACCGTCCTTATAGCCCACTCTTAACAGAGATGCTATGCTAAAAGGGTCATATAAGGATACATTCTAAAGATACACACACATTGTTACATACCGGTAACTGCTCATTAGCCGACAGTGTGAGTGCGTAGGAGCCCGGTCAGCCGTTAAGACTGACAGCTGAAGTTGAGTTAGGATAATTGCCAATGTTTGTGAAACAATGTTTGAAATTTGAGGGTTCATGTTGAAATGTTTACCGTTGTCCCTGCTATAATGCTCTCCACAGCAGCACAGTGAGGGTTAACCCATTTTGACCTGGGAACGATTCTGTTTCTATGTTTCTATGTCAGTGGTTTTCAAACTATTTAATGTCAAGGAGCCCCACAGTTATATGCATTTGGTCGCCGACCCCCATCTGAGAATATGTAGTCCCAGGGACCCCCAGAAGCAAAGATTTGAGTTAAAAACGTTCGCTCTGAATTTATATATATTCAATGATTTGCACCACACAATTTTTCATAAATAGCAGATCTACAAGGTCGTATAGCTATGAGCTTGTAGATCTGCTATTTTTCACTATAGCTAAAGCATTACATAATGCTTAAAACACCAAAAGGGGTTCTCCCGCCCCCAAAATGGGTTAATGTTGAAATGTTGACCGTTGTCCCGCTATATGCTTTTCCACAGCAGCACAGTGAGGGTTAATGTTGAAATGTTGACCGTTGTCCCGCTATATGCTTTTCCACAGCAGCACAGTGAGGGTTAATGTTGAAATGTTGACCGTTGTCCCGCTATATGCTTCTCCACAGCAGCACAATCGCCGCGACAGCGGCGGGAGGAGGCGGGGCTCCCCTCAGGGTGGCGTCTCCGCCCAGCTCGACTTCTACAGGGGGCGGAGCCAGCGCGTCGTCATCACCTCTTCACCAGGTAAACAAAACCAAAACGCTGCGCCATACTCAGTGGTATGTATATATATATATATATATATATATATATATATATATACATTTTAATAGCCTATTGTCTGCAATTGACACTTTATATGGATCTGAAACGGCAGCATTAAAAAAACTACTTTTGTCCCTGAGCCGGTTCTTATAATTATACGATCTTCTCTGGCTCTTTTCTCTATCGCTGTCTGCAGTCATGCTGATAAGACATCCGATGATCCGAGCTTCCGGATCTGATTTCTAATTGCATCGAAAGATAGCTATAGCGTGAGCTAATTAAGCATTCTAACATTAGCCTGTTCTTACAATGGAGGTCTGTGACTGTGAGTGGGGAAAACTGAATCACCCGCTGCTCCCGACATGCGTCGGTCCGACATGCGTTGCGTCGTGCTTGCGGTAAGGGTTATAGGTTAGGGTTTGAGGGTAGGGTGTCGCAAGACTGTCGGAACTGTCAGCGTGTCGGAATATAATGGTTTAATGGGTCACCTTGCACACTGCATTGTTTGTTCTACATGTCATATTTCTGTCATTCTGGGTGGAGTTAAGTACCTATTGTCCCTCCCATTGACACTTCTGGCCAGCTCTAATGCTCTAAAAATATTCGGAAATATTCAAAGGCCCTCTTCTCAGCTTTGGGTATTTTGGTGCAACCAGTTTAAAATTGTCATATCAACCTTCAAGGTTTCTTTTTCAATTTCATTGAATGATACATCATAATTATGAAAGCTTACATTCTGTAGCCTACTTTAATAATCTGTAAATCTATAAGCTCACAATCGGCACACCTTTCAAGATAACACTTGAGCGTTGATTCATTTCTCTCTTTAGAGAGGGTATAATTAGAGCGCTTTCTCTACGGGGCCATTTGACGAAATCCAGATTGAAATCCCCCAAAACGTGCACCTTAAAACTGGAGCCGGGCCATGCAGCCACAATGCGGGACAGCATGTCAATGTGTGTGTCGTGGTGGTGGTCATGGAAATGTCATGGAAATGTGGGACAATGCCGACACAAAAGCAGGACATCTGGTCTCACCGCATGCACTGCGTGGATTCTCTGAAATTGAAAATGGCTTCAATGAGCCAGAATGAAGACCATTTTGTGCGAGCACCAGGTGTACCAGATGCATGATGAAGGCCAATTTGTTGCTAAACTGAGAGTGTGTGCGTGTGTGCGTGCGTGTGTGTGTGCGTGCGTGCGTGTGTGCTTGCGACTTTGATGGTGTCGACAGAGCGTCTACGCGAATCAAGGGTTGTGTGCAACAACAAAAAAAAGCCTATATATAATATATCCATGGCCAAAGAGGCCCAATACATTAATTTGTTTGGAGTGAAAGTGGTGTGTGTGTGTGTGTGTGTGTGTGTGTGTGTGTGTGTGTTTGAGTTTTATCAATATTGAATCAATTAAACTTTTCTCCATAATCCTGACGTAAAGTAACGATTGTGGACCCGGAGGTTACCACCCCCGACCATCGACAATATCGCATCTTCCTTCTCCGTGTCTTTCCCTCGTTTAGTATTCCATATCCCATATGCAATATGCATGTGTTTGAACCTATACAGAGCAATGGCTAGGCTACTAATGCGAGAGAATGTGCCGTAGGCCATAATTATACCGACAACTCAACTCAAACTATACAAATGTAGACGGAGCAAACAGGGTCGAACTCAAACTTTAAACGTGTAGACAGAGCAAACAGGGTCGAACAAAGTACTACAGAAGGTCACGGTAAAATAACTAAACAGACCAAGGACAGAAGAATAACAGATTATGACGAGGAGATGTGAAAGCGCGCGGTAAAATATAGGGCAAAAAGAAAATAATAAACAGAAACGGCTATTATGAACCGTTATGAATAGAAATCAAGGCCAGGGTTTTTCCGAATCAAACTGAGGCCAGTGAGAAGAGGAAGAAAAGCAAATACAATGTCTTCAATAAATAAATGCCTCTAGTCTAATGGAAGGAGCATAATTTAATGTTAAGGGACAAGGTTTTCTAGAGTCTGGGGCCACGCAGCCACTGCCAAGGCTCTGTAATATCTGCTCTTATATCCTCCTTATATGAATCCTGACATTAAAAGCAGCAAAAGTTAGCAGATTACAAAGGATATACTTTTTGTGTGATGGGAGATTAATCTGCAAACGCTTCGGCCAATTTTAGTTGTTTTTAGATTAATCAGCATCTGTTCGTCGGATAAACAAGCCCAAAGTACCAGCTTGAACAGATCTACAAGGTCACACTGTTAAATATAAAGGTATTTAAGTTAAATCTGGTTTCTGCCAGACTGTTTTGGGCCAAAACAAACCAGACTGGTCGGCTGACCTCAGGGCTCTGGCTGCCACTTCCACGACAACAGTCACTTCAATTGAATTCAATTCAAAGGAGCTTTATTGGCATGAGAAAACATACGTGTGTGTGTGTGTGTGTCACACACACACACACACACACACACACACACACACACACACACACACACACACACACACACACACACACACACACACACACAGACAGTGTGTGTGTGCAGGGAAAGGCGAACGTATAAACGAGCGCAGGGCTTTCAATTAGTGTGGCAAGATATCTAGCAAGATATATATATATTATTTTTTATTTATTATTTTACTATTATTACTGTTTTTATGTGGACAAGAGGGGTCCCACTGGGACAAGCTTCAAGTGCAATTGATAGCCACACCCTGAAAAAAAGACGTGACTGTTGAAACCGGTCGCCGTTTGGTGGCTTTTCATTCTTTTTTTAAATGTATAGCCTTGTTTAGCAATAAAGGCTTTTGAAAAGGACTCCTTGCGAGAGTGTGCTTGAAGCCTGTCCCGGTGGGAAGGACTGGAGTCGTCTTCACACGTTGTTTTGATATCTCAGCAGCACTCGGCTTGCCTCTGTTCTATGACTATTTGTATGTGTTTGATGTATTACCGTGTTTTGTTCTTGCTTACTGTAAATCACTCTGGATTAACCCATTCCGGACGGGAACCCCTTTTAGTGTTTTAAGCATTGCGTTATACTTTAGCTATTGAAAAATCGTGAAAATGTGGCACAAATCTTTGATTATATATTCTTTCACAGCGAACGTTTTTTTTTAACTCAAATCTTTGCTTCTGGGGTGAGCCTGGAACAATTATTTTCAGATGGGGTCCGCGGCAAAATACAGATAAGGTTGAGAACCACTTACCCTATTGGCCTGAATATCAGACTACGTTTTTTTTCCCCAATGGAAATATCCTAAAAAAACGGAGTTGTATTATAATCGGGGGCTAGACTATTTGACATTCAATGTTCTTTTTCACAAATGAGTCTTGAAAAATGAGGGGTCGTCTTACAGGACAATACGGGTATATAGAAACACGTTTTGTTCAGAAAACTGTCAGGAGTTAGAAGACATTTTTTTTAGAATATTCTGGACGGGAAGCCGTTTTTGTGTTTTAACTAAGCATAACTTTAGCTATTGAAAAATAGCAGATCTACAAGCTCATAGCTCGCCACCGAGTGGCGCGCTACGAGCTTGTAGGTCTGCTATTTTTGAAAATTCGTGAAAATGTGGCACAAATCTTTGAATATAATAATTATTCTTTACAGAAGACTTTTTATTTATTTCGACGCCAGGCCTTAATGGTTTAAGACAAGAGCGTCTGCTAAATGCCTGAATTGTAAACTTAATGTGTGTATGTTATGTGTGTCTCTCCGTTCCAGATGAGTTCGGGGATAGGGAGTTACGCCACCCTGTCTCCCAAGCGCCTGGCCTCCCACCACAATGACCAGTACAAGATCTCCCACGAACTGTACGCCACCTCATCCCTGCAGCGGCCTGGCAGCCTGGCAGGTATGGTGACACACACATGGTCTCTTCCTTGGCCCTAAACCATTTCAGATGGGGGTCCGTACGTACGTGGCCAATTACACATCAATGTGGGGTTCTCTCACATGATAATGGTTTGAGATCTACCGCTGTACATTATTATGAAGGATTATACTAAATGCTGCTACATGATTCATCAGCCTGCTGTGTGCATGTGTGTCAGAAGCAGAATAAACCATATTGTCATACGTTTACAGGTGCAAAGCAGTAGGCTACGTGTGTGTGTGTGTGCGTGTGCGTGTGTGTGTGTGCATATGCACACGTGTGAGAGAGGGATAATTTGTGTTAATGCACACCTTATTGTGTGTGAATGAGGACGATGAGTAATGCGTGTGTGCGTGCGCGCGTGTGTCTCTGTGCATGCGGCATATTTCATGGCCGCCCCTTGTGTGTGAGAGAGCGAGTATGTGCATGCGTTTGTGTGCACACATCTTGACTTGATTTCACAGTGCCCACCGAGGTGTTATGGTGGGGTCGAGACGTTTACTCGCTTTGAAGTGAAACAGTTTCAGTAGCGTAGAAACTGTCATATTGACGGTGTTGCATTTGAACCGCATTTGAACCGTATTTGAATCCGTATTTGAACTCGGTAAAACGTTCATATTGACAGTGCTGTTTTTGAACTCAGTAAAACTTTCATATTGACAGTGCATTGTTGATTTGTTTACAGCCTGTTCAGTTTCGGTAGCCTATATGGAAGGACGGTACATGACAGAAACGTATTTCTGCAGAAAAGGCACATGAGGATAATGCATTAAATCTAGAGTTTGGTTTTCTACTCTTTCTGTAAAGTGTTGAAAATTAAAGGTTAGAATTGAACATGCAAAGGAAGGTATTTGTTAACACTGCATTTCATACATTTTAGATGAAAACAGGTATTTATTTCATGTCATTATATTTACACTTAAAAAGGTTTTAAAGAAGGTATTTCATTACTTTATGGAGTTAAAAAAGGGAAAAACTAGTGCATTATAATAAGTGCATGGTGATGTTAAACTTAAAGTCATCAATTCATTGTAAGGTAATTACAGTAATTCAGGAATACAGTAATGCTTTTGGAGCTTTTGTGAGCTGCTAATATTGGTACTGTTCTTATGTGAAATTAACATAGTATTTTTTTTTTTTTTCAGTTCTTATTGGTTTATGGATCTCAATAAATTCACTACCATCAGTACAAGTCTTGACCTTGTTACATCCGCTATCTAAATTACATAAGTTTAGCCTCTGCATACGCCCGTAATGTTGTCGAGGCTAGGGCACGTGCTACGACGAGTGCTAAGACGGAGTCTGAAGAGGTGGGTTTTCAGACTATACGGCGGAAATTTGGGAGTGAGTCTGCAGTTCAGAATGCAATGGGAAGTGCATTCCATAGTTTTGGAGCCAGAAGGGAGAAGAGTTCGGGACGTGTGGAGCGTTATTGTCCCGGCGTTTTTAGTGACTTTATGTTCTTCCAGCTTCCCTGCGGTGGCTGCATCTGAGCGCGCGGGAGAGTTTGTAGTGTCAAACTTTCAAGATATGGGGGCGCCGTGGTTGCTTTTAAGGCTAGCACCAGAGTTTTGTACTCCAATGGAGGGAGTGGAGAAGGGGGGGATACATGTGAGACTTTTGGCTGGTTGAAGACAAAGCGACCTGCAGCATTTTGGATCAGTTGGAGAGGCTTACGTACGTGTGCATGCCGGTAGGCCAGTAAGGAGAGAGTTACAAACAAAACTGCTTTTTTTCCTACGTGAAATATAGGAGGCATCTGCTTGGAGGCCACATCATGTTGTAGGAGACCAGTGGTTCTCTAAGAATGTCTCATGTCTAGGATCCCCAAATTGATGTAAGGGGACCCACTTACAAGATTTGTGTTGCAAAACATGTTTCAAAAACAAATCTTTTGTATATGACAGTAAACGATTAAGAATTCAAGTATGGCCTCATGACGAAGATCGAGGCTCTTTTCTCTGCTCCTCCCTGATATTGCTGTAGCATCATTGAGCATAATGGTTATGCTTCCATCTCACTAAGTGTTCCATTTTCTGTCCGCTGAAGAAGAGGCAGTGTACTGTAGTAATGGGCCCTCCACAACAAGAACTCTAACTACCGGTATAATGGCAACGACAGTTGTGAACAATATATACAGTAGCTATAATTTTAGTGCTAGAACTAAACAGAAGGAGAGCTGAACCAGAAGGCAAAGCTCTCGATAAACCGGTAAATCTTTGTTCCTATACTCTCACCTATATTATGGTATAATGAAGTGTGTGTGGGTCATGACCGGAATAATTATGTTTGCCGAATCTGCGTCTTGCAATACTTTTTTTTTTTAAAAGACCCTATCCTGAGTATCCTGGTGATGGACACTTTGCAGCTGTCTCCCCCTAGGAAGGTCCTCTGGGCAGGTCCCGCTGGGAGGACGACCCCCCTGGCATTACAGACCGAGCACCGCATGGGGAGATAATATCTCCACGCCAGCCTTTAAACCCCTCGGGATTCCCCCAAGGATAAGGTGGATAATTTGGAATCTGCAGAACTATCTTCTGGAATTCCCAAACTGTGGAATATAAATTCCCCTGTTTCAGTCGGAAACTGCAAACGCAGTCCCAGTTTCCTGATCCGAAAGACTCACCTCTTAACTCTCCACCTCACCCACTATAGCATTTCCCTCTCCCTGTATCCCTTCTTGCCAAATTCCCATTCGATTGGTGCTATAGCGGGTGACCAAGACATGCATGGCTACTATATGCAGAAATACCTTGGACACTTATTTCCATGCCTTTCGCTTCTTAGTTCTTGTCTTTCTTCTTGAGCGCAAAGGTTAAAGGACCACTTCACCACTTTTCAACCTATCTTCATATAGCAGGTCCTCACTAATAATCATGAAAATATGGCGCAATTTTTTTCTACTCGGTCTGTGTCTCATAGGAGGGCTGTGGGCAGTTCAGAAACCGTCTTCCAGTGACATCATCGATGGGGAATACAAGCTAATAAAAACTGCAGGCTTTCTAGTCCTGAGAAGTTGCAATGCGAAAATGGAAGCCATCGTTCTCACGATAATGAAAATCTAAACATTTTTGTAAAATAATCTTGTTTAAAAAATAATCTGCCTAATGATGATGTCACTGGAAGACGGTTTATAAACTTCCCACAGCCCTCCTATGAGACACAGACTGAGTAGAAAGAAATCGTGCCATTTTATCATGATTATTAGTGAGGACCTGTTATATGAAGACAGGTTGAAAAGTGGTGAAGTGGTCCTTTATTAAGGATGTGATTTAGAATGTTTTATTTTATTTAGACAGATGCTAGGCTCATTGTGTAGCCTATACCTGGTATCTTATATAGGCACTATACATTGTTCTCTCTGCCTTCATTATGTACATGATATGATTCCCTTGCTTATTGCAAGTCACTCTGGCTGTCTGCTAAATGTACAGTAAACTCACACAACATGTGAGCTTGTAGTTCTGCTATTTTCACTATATTTTAAAGAGGGCATTAAGTGGTTAAATCATGATGTCCTTTCATGTTTCCCTTCGCGGAGTGAAAAGTGAAACATTTGTCTTTAAATAAACACAGTATATAAGTACTATACCTCTTAGTGGTGGACAGCACTGACAGCTACGCATTATACAGTACATGTTTCTACTATATGTTCTGGTCATTAGCACCTGCAGTACAGTACAGAATGTACAGTACGTTCTCCACTATAGGTTGTTACAGTATACTTCTTGTTCAAGGGCGTTTCGTTTCGACGGGGGGGGGGTGAATGAACACATTAGATCAGATGTGTAATGCTTCAGGGTGTGTGCTGCATAACCCATTCTGACCCGAGATCAGATTCATACGAGGTTTCCACTGGACACACACTGGTCTGATTAACCCATTCTGACCTGAGATCAGATTCTATAAAAATGTGTCAGTCAGTTGATTTTTCAAAAATAGCAGACCTACAAGCTCGTAGCGCGCCACTCGGTGGCGCGCTATGAGCTTGTAGATCTGCTATTTTTCAATAGCTAAAGCATAACATAGTGCTAACACCAAAATGGGTTCCCGTTCAGAATGGGATAAGCTGGTCGGCACCGCCACCGTGGGCCCTTATACTGCTGAGCCAGCCCTTTAAAATTCTCACATACAGTATAGCTGCATTACACCGTGAAATACAGGAGTGTCAGCTGTACATATAATGCATATTATTATAGTCCAGCAGTGGGGGTTTGTGGAGTGGGAAATTTGCTATTTAGTTTTTGAGTGGTGCAACCAGTCCCTATATGTCCCAACCTTTGTCCCTACGTATGTGTCCAAACCTATGTCACTATGTTTAGTACCAGTAGGGGCAAAAGTGGCACTGTTGTGCAGAGAGAGAGATAGTGTTGCACTGTTGCCTGGTAATTTCAGAGAGAGAGAGAGAGAGATGGGGGGGAGAGGGAGAGGTGTCTGCTAAATGCTAATTCCCCCACACAGTAACTTTTTTTCCGGACGTGGCGCGGCTCGCCGGAACCGGGCTGGCACCCTGGGGCGCGTTCCCGTGGGTCTGGAAGTTCTGGGGGACCCACCGGGGACCCCCCACACGGAGTTGCACCACTCAGTTCACACAGGTGTGTTTTTTTTTTTATTGGCCTAAAATATTGTCTATGTCTAAGTCCATGACTCCACCTGCTGACCGGCTGTCAGCATTGATTAATTTGTTTTATAGGGGTTTATATGTGACAATACCATTAACATCCTATATATATATAAGGGAAACATGTATGTTGCAATGGATTCAGAATCATGAAACCCCCCCCCAGTTTGACATGTCACATGCTACATAAAGGCTAAAGCATAATGACATTTGGAAAATCCTGCTTTATATAGGATGTTAATGGTATGGTCAAAACCTCAATACAGACACCCTGTCAGCAAATGGATTCATGTATGTATATAGACAATATGTTAGGCCAATGAAAACGACTATATACCACATTAACCACTTTAAACAAAAGAAGCCTGTTGACTGTGACTATTATGGACCCGAGTGTTAACTCCAAGTGCCCTGTTGTTAGACCAGTGGTTCTTGAAGTCCGGGGAACGCCATGGGGTCCTTGGAGGTCATCGGCTTACTTACTGGTAATTCAGGGGACAAGGTATTCGACTTTTTCTTTTCTTCTTTTTGCTCTATGCCTCATACAGCACTGGCGGATTACACCAGAGCCGCCCCGCGTATTACAGAGAAACACACTGACTGTTTGCACCTCAATCCATGTCCTAACACCTTGACTAATGTACCTTAAGTATATTCACCACTGGAATTGGAAAGCGTCTGTTTAGATTTGCAGGAGCAGTGAGCTGGATCTGGTCCATCCCTGAATATAAAGAACATCTCCTTTTTAAGATGGGGTAGGAGAAGGGTCAAAGCATATGGCTTTTAGGAAATGTTGCAGAATAGTATCATGTTTAACCCATTTTTGGTGTTTGAAGCATACTTTAGCTGTTGGAAAAATAGCAATCTACAAGCACGTAGAGCTTGTATAGGTCTGCTATTTTTGAAAAGTCGTGAAAATGGTGGTGGAAATCTTTGAATATATATTTCAGAACGAACGTTTTGAACTAAAATATTTGCTTCTGGGGGGGGGGGGGGGTCCCTGGAACAACATATTTTGAGATGGGGGTCCGTGGCCCAATAGAGATAATTCTGGGGGTCCTTGACGTGAAAACGGTTGAGCACAACTGACATAGAAATATGGGTTTTTCAGAAAACTATTAGGATTTAGAAGCCTTCTTTTTTTATCAGTCCTAATATTAGCAATGAGATTACATAGGCGGTGTATAGCTCTTGATTGTGTTATTCATTGATTTAATGTTTGCCTGTATGTATTTTGTAAGATTTGTATTGTTATCCTCGATGCTTCTTAGATGAACATGATGTAACTTGTTTGTCTTGCTTGACGTCAAATCAAATCAAGTGGTCAGTCTCTTGCTCAAGGACACTACCCATGGGGGGGGAGCCCGTGATCGAACCGGGAACCTTCCGTATCTCCTAATCGGCCACTCTACCTCCTGAGCCACCCACCGCCACTCTAGCCTGGCTAATAAACCAGACTAAACACTGTCGCAGGAAATTCTTTTTTTTGCCAACGGCTGATTCGGTCTGGCTTATTAGCCGCAGGCTACCGCCACTCCACTTCTGCCGGCGCCATTTTGCACCATCGTGCACCATTTTGCTCCAGGCGGAGATGTTACTCCACTCAAGAGTTAAATTAACTGTCAGGATTTGATGGTGTACCTATACCTTGTAATCATCAGTAATTCATTAATTGCTGTACATATCTTCAAAATGAGATAGATTTAGGTCGTCTTACAAGTGAGCTGAGTAACTTCGGGAGTGCCAAATACATATTAATTTGCGGCTAGACTTGACATGAAAGAGAACCATTGCTCTTTATGAGGCGAAGCACTCAGACAGGCAAAGAGGAACATTCAGTTACAGTATAATTGCGTTCGCCCTCGCTAGGTGATTCACTTCTTCTTTAAACGTTGAATTTAGACGAATGATTCACGGTCTCCCTGTATGAGAATAAAGACGTGTCAGTCTGGTGCAGGTCCTCTGCGGCACCTCAAGGTGTGTCTCTATCCTTCACTGTCGAAAGGAAACCTCGTATCTCCATATATATGTCTACATTGTGTGTTTCTGTGTCTCTTCGTGACTCCCAGCTGCTTTACTCTTATCGTTATCGTACTGCGCGTATGCGCAGATTCAACAGGAGACGGGCGGCGTTGAGAAATGCGCTGGTGTTACGCGTCGTGCAGCGCCTGTGTGGTTTTCTTTTGTTGACGCTTGGCTCGTCGCCTAGAGATTATGTCACGTTCTAAAGAAAAAACTGTCCACTTCCTTCTTTAGGTACGCATGCATTCACATTGGAACGACCCGTCCCGGCCCGTGACAATCTATTTCTTTCAATCTAGAGATGATGAGATAACGGTGAGAACGTCGGAACACACTGTATCTTTCCGCCCGGCGACAAAACCATCATTTTGAAAGTTGAACTGTGAGTTGAACCGGGTTTGTCATTCATTTCTGGATTCTATAAAGGAAATGTTCTGACCTTCACAATAGTGCTCCGGTGTGACTCAGTGTGCAATGACTCACAGTCGTGGAAAAAAAGTACTGAAATGTTTTACTTGAAAGCATCAATACTGCAATATAGAACTCATCATTTAATTATTATTATTATTATTATTATTTTAATTAATGCAGGACTTTTACTTATAACAGAGTACATCTGCATTGCAGTATTGATACTTTTACTTAACATGCAAGTACTTAAGAGACATGGCTGATCTTCTGACCCGTGGTGTTAAGTAACTCTAAGTACACGTGACTTAAGTGCAATTTTGAGGTGTTTGACACTTGAAGAAACAGAGGGAAGTTGTCAAGCTAAAGAAAGAGGACATGATGAATGGAGGAGAGAAACGCACTAAAAATCATAAATCATAAAATCCCAGTGTACAGACCAGGCCCTCCATTTATCACTGTACTCTGACTCCGACTGGCTATTGACAGCTGGAACCATCCGTCTGGGTGTGTGCGTGCGTGCGTGCGTGTGTGCGTGCGTGCGTGCGTGCGCTACCCGTGCACACATCCATCTCTCTCTCTGCGTGAATTTAACTGTGTGAAAATTGATCCAAATGGGGAACATTTCTTACACTTCCATTTAAATGAACACTCCTGAGTGTGAACTTCAAAGCAGGGAGACGCCTCCTCATGTCTTATTCATGGAGGCAGGTAATCGACTACAGCGTACTGTATAGGGGATTTTTATTTTCTTTGACGTGGAATACGTTTTGTTATTCTGCATTGTTTAATGCGTTTGCTTTTTAGTATAAACAGGTTGTCAACAGTGGAACAGAAGCAACAAGGGACCAGAATTGTTTTGTGTTTTTCCCTTTACTTTAATTTACTTTGTACTTTTTTACACCCCCCCCATTTCTGACTGAATTAAACGTTGGAACGTTCTCTCTCTCTCACTCACAGAGAGAGAGAGAGAGAGAGAGAGAGAGAGAGAGAGAAAGAGAGAGATAGATATAGGTCTCCGGAAGACGGCTAAAACAAAACGCACAGCGCTTCGTTGCGAGCTAGCTTGTAGATCGGCTATTTTAACAATGCACTTCTTAATTATTTAATTAAATAAATTAAATAAATCCATATAGCCTTTATATTTCTTCAAATGTAGGAAAACAAAATGCGATTTTTGATCATGAGTCATGATCCATAAGAATAAGGGTCCAAGACCCACTGTTTGAGAAACACTGAACCACTTTCACAGTTGGATAATAAGAAAAAAATCACACCCGTGTGAACTGAGTGGTGCAGCTCCCCCCCCCCCCCCCCACACCACCACCTCTCTCTCTCTCTCTCTCTCTCTCTCTCTCTCTCATTAGCAGGCAACATTGCAGCACTATCTCTCTCTCTGTTTCTGGTGCCCCCTACTGGTATACCTATAGTCATATACTCGTGCTCATGGCCACATAGGTGGGCACATAGGTAGCCACATACATAGGTGTACACGGACATTGCTGGTTGTAGGAGTGGTTGCACCACTCAAAAATGCACATAAAGTGCGCAAAGACCCGGACACCGTCTACTCTATACTGTACGTATACAATATACATTCATATTGCAAGTGCAGACGGTGTACAGCTGGTCTTTGTGCACTTGATGTGCATTTTCTCTGAATACATTGAGCCCTGCCTACGCACCTGTCTCAGAGCCTAATCAGGTGTGCATAAGACTTTCTTGCCTACAAAAGAAAGTGTCACTGCATATTATCAAAAATAGAAATGCAGATAATATCCAAGCTGGTATAGTTACTTTTGCTGCTTTTGGCTGACACCAATTATTGTATGACGAAGTTGCCCTCCTTCGTCATTTATGAAGATATATGAAACCGACATGATATGAAATAAATATGAAATAAATGATGGAGATACTGACAGGTTTCTCTGACAGACGAAGCCAGCGCATTGCAGAGGCCTGGCCTGCTAATCAGGGAATACCTCCTCTGCTGGCGATGACAGTGTGCGGGGAAACCCCGCGATTGTACCGCGACCCCCCACGCCCCCCCCCCCCCCCCGTCAACAATGGCGCTCAAGGCAGGAGGGTAATGAGGCGGAGCGCTGCTTATCGCTTTCCCCGCGCACGCCACAAGACCAGATCCAGGCTTAGTCATCATGCCTGCGGTGATGGGAAAAAATGCTTAGATTGTATTTCTGTCTTCTACTTGTGAAGTGAAGGAACACTTGCAATTTACAATTTAGGCATTTAGCAGACGCTCTTTATCCAGAGCGACTTACAGTAAGCAAAAAACAACTCATGGTAATACATCAAATACGTCAAATATTGTCATCAAGGATTCAAGAATCATACACAAGCTAAGAACCTAATATCCGTCTAACATGCGGAAATATGTGTTACGGGCTAAGATGGAGTCTGAAGAGGTGGGTTTTTTCAGACTAGCGGTCAGTCGGAGCGTGGAGGCCCTTTTCAATTGAAACTGGTGAAACATAGCAAAGGCCATGGTCAGCATTCTCCGTTGTGTCCGTCATTTTGCTACTTAATTATCTACTATACAAACTATAGTAACATTGAGTGACTGCAGTTTTTTCCAGCGGCGAAATGTCCCTTTTGAATCTCTGCGACGCAACTGCAAGGTTGCACATGGGGCACCATGACCCATACACATCGTAATTATAGACACACACAACTACAGTCATTACCTTGTTATGAATAAAGATAAATGCCTGTCTATGTTATCGTAAAGGTCAGCCTACAGTAATTACTCGTCTAAAAGGTGTCACGCGCTTACAGTACGCTGATATATTCCGAGAAAGTCATATGGCTTATGTGTGAAAACAAATCCACCCCTGATTAAGCTCACACTTAACACAGTGTGTGTTATACCATGTGCAATGCTATGATATGGTGTGTGAACCCTCATGCATCACCGTATTTCAACTTGTTTTGTTTCCATAAATTAATAATACAGTACAAATTAGCAAGCATAGCCTATATCTACAAGCTCAGGGAAACGCTCAAATTGTGTGGTGATATCTGACACGTTGTGGGACGGTGTAGATTTATTTACCAGTGGTCCTACTGACTCCACCCGCCCAGGGGGAGCCTCCAATGGGAGCACATGATTCATTACTACAACTGTGTATCACACAGCTTGGTTGAATGCTTGATTTTGATCGGTGTGTTATTTCTCGATAACAGACCGCGCCGCTCCATAACAGACTGCTGCTTATCAGAGGCAGACGGGGCGTTACTAAGGCTATAGTCGTCGTCGTATGGAATTAGGCAGCCTTCGTCCTATTGAACCCATGCAATGTGACACGCTTGTGATTACTTCCCATGTCCTGGAAAGCAACTGTTTCGGACGCCATTACAAGGTTTCCATCCAACAGCGACGATAAAGGAGTAAACTATTAAAAGGAAACTACAACTTGAACTGGAATACAATACAATGTACAGATACAATCTAAAGTATGTGTTTTGCAGTATTCGAAGCGTAGAGATGCATGTGTAATAGCCCTCGGCATGCAATATCCTCTCAGACCTATACAAGAAAGTGCAATCTGATGACACGTGGCTACAGCCGCTCTCTATTCCACTCTACGCTTATCTAGATCTCTGTTTAGCTCATACTTACATTTCGTATAAGGGCGATTTATCTGGGAGAAAAATACATAGAGGCTAACATGCATGAAGTGAGTGGCAAATCGGGTGAACGTTATAAGCTTATAGTTTAACGTTGCGTAATGCAATCAGCCTTAGGACTTTTCTGTTTTGGAATGACCTCCCGGAGCACCTGGAATCTGTGGCCTCGGTGGACCTTTTTAAAAAAACATTTAAAGACCCACCTTTTTTAGACAGGCCTTTGCAACATAGTGCTGTATTGATCTCTTGACACTTACTTACTATATTGTCTGTCAAGGCCACACAGTAGTTTTTGTCACACAGTAGGCATTCCCGCATGAGTGGTAAGGGTCCGCATCTTGTAAGGGTCCGCGGCCACATTATACATACTAATGTGGAGGTCCTTGACGTGAAAATGTTTGAGAACCACTGTAACGTATAGGTATATACTTAGTCATGCATCTGTGCCACACTGAACATAGCTTAACTGCAAGCGCACAAAAAACCCACCTTATCTGCATTTGTAATATACACGTTAATAACGGTTAGCCACAAAAGGAGAACAAGATCGACTCTGTCTCTTTCTTTCCATTATGGGGCTGCCTGCCTTTTCCGTCTCACAACAGGGTATATTATATTATATTATATTATATTAGCCAGGAAGAAAGTATCGTTCTGTCTGCTTCAGTGGAAACTTTATATAGGCTGAACTTGGAAAAGTTGTTCCGTTCTACAAAGCTGTGCGTGCGTGCGTGTGCGTGTGTGCGTGTTCAGGGCCGTGCCTCCCAGTTGTTGTGCTGTGTAAGAGGCAGGAGAGCCACTGTCACCCATCTCTCATAAGGCCTGTGTGTCAGTGGGACGGCTGCCAAAGCATTTCATTATTTTGGAGCCAGCAAATGTGTTCCATAGAGATAAATGCAGAATCTCTCTCTCTCTCTCTCTCTCTCTCTCATATCTCCATGATCTCCCTCGTTCCTTTTATAAACCCTCTCTCTGTCTCCTCTGTCTCTCTCATCTCCATCCATAACAGTCTCTCCTTAATTTCACCCCCCCCCCCCCCTCTCTCTCTCTCTCTCCCCCTCTCTCTCTCTCTCTCTCTCTCTCTCTCTGAGTGCTGTCATTGGCAGCTCTGTCAGCAGCTGACAAGGTGTTCGCTCCAAACGCAGCAGACAGGAACCGTGTCCGTGTATGTGTGTGTTTATCTTGTGACGCCTGATTGATTCATTGGGGAAATGGAAATTACTATTCTGTTTCAAAATTTGGGAGCCGTCCGTATGGCCCTTATTCTTCGCCTATGCCGGAAATGAATCGCAGTCGGTCAGTGGCATTTTACATTAAATAGCTAGACTGGATGTCTGGATATATATGCATTAGAGATGTGACTGAAATTCATCAGTTCTTCCCAGTCCAAACTAAAACGTTTCAGATATCCACAATGACATTGCTCCTATATGCGTCACTGTCACTCACTACTAGTAATCATTTTGACTATGTATGGATATCTTTAATTACAATCATGTAGTATGACTATAATGGGGAGAATGCAGTTTGGACTATAGGAGAAATGTGGTTTTGGATATCTAAAACATAGCAGAGGGGTTCGATTAAAACAGCTTGCCATATAGTCAGTCATCCAGCCAGCCAGCCAGCCAGCCAGCTAGCCAGTCAGCCAGTCAGCCAGTCAGCCAGTCAGTCAGTCAGTCAGCCGTGTTCCCACCCTCATCTGAGAGCAGTGTTGTTTCCGTTGACTAACACTAAGACGAACAATGTTCGTCGACTACCTTTTTCCACTGACGAAATATATTGGAAACTAAATTAAAACTAAGCTATGATGACTAAAACTAAGACTGAATATACTGACAATGTTGAACAAATTAAAACTAGACTAAAATGTTAGGAAGTGGACAAGAGATCCAATATATATGTAATGTTACAATTGGTTGCATGCTGGAAATTGCTGATCTACAAGCTCAACAAGTCGCAGTGCGATGCGTTGTGTGAAACCAGTCATTACGACGGCATCAGGGCCCTCCAAAATAATTTTTTAGTCGACTAAATCAACTGTAGATTTAGTCAGAAAAAAATGAAAGTCTACACTTTGATCACGCTATAAGACAGTAAATCCACCACGCGCAGCGACACATACAGTACCCCATGTTATATTTTCCATAGAGAAATGACTTCCGTGAAACGGGGGATGAGCAATTAAGTGACGTCAGGACTTCGGCGCTCTATAGTCATCGACTACTAACAAAAAAATGACTGGTTGTGTAAGATGTGTCTTTTTTTTTCTCCATCCGATAACAATTACTGATGAAGACATTTCACTTGTTTAGACGCTGTGATACAGTACTTTTAACCCATTCTGACCTGAGATCAGATTCACACGAGGTTTCCGCTGGACACACACTGGTCTGATGAACCCATTCTGACCTGAGATCAGATTAAAAAAATGTCAGTCGTTCTTCGATTTTTCAAAAATAGCAGACCCACAAGCTCGTAGCGCGCCACTCGGTGGCGCGCTATGAGCTTGTAGATCTGCTATTTTTCAATAGCTAAAGCATAACATGATGCTAACACCAAAACGGGTTCCCGGTCAGAATGGGTTAAAGCAGCGCACTTCTACCACCACTGTTTGCTAAGTAGCATTATGGAACACAGTACAGTATAACTGCCCTTCAAATGTGCACAGAGTGGAAAACACTGTTATCTAGGAATTAACCGCGTGAGTTATTTGTGTTTTCACTGGATGCGTCGGCAGAAAAAAAAAAAAAGAAATCACAAAGGATATATTCTGCAGCTGCTAAAAAAATCAATAGAGCGCAGATTACCCTGTGTACATTTAATTGCCTGGCTTAATATTTACAATGCTCTTGTTGTCTGAAGGATACAGTATTTTAATAGGCTATTTATCTGCCGCGTTGTTGCCCCCCCCCGCCCACCACCCTCTAAATCCTTCAACAAACCGAACCAACACAAGTAGCAGGGCAGTTTAGAGGCTCCAACAGCACCCGAGTGACATGTTTTCATGTTTTTTTGGGACCCTTATGGTGTCTAGTTATGATTTCTTCTTGATTCCCGGGTAAACTAATGCCCCATGGGGGGTATTTTAACCCTTTCCTACACCTACCCCCAAAATTAACCATACGATGGAGCTAACACAAAATACCATATAGCTCTTGAACTAAACAACATATAGAGACAAATTAGCACATTTTCCTATATAATTTTGACTAATCTTCAAAAGTTTTCTGAAAAAACCCATGTTTCAATGTGAGTCGTTCTCAAAATGTTCATGTCAACGACACCCAAAA
Organism: Protomyctophum bolini; assembly: GCF_963924005.1. NCBI lineage: Eukaryota > Metazoa > Chordata > Actinopteri > Myctophiformes > Myctophidae > Protomyctophum > Protomyctophum bolini. The sequence continues at coordinate 29,797,451 of NC_137882.1, forward strand.
ATATATTTAATTGGCCGCAGACCCCCATCTGAAAATTGTCCCAGGGACCCCTCCCAGAAGCAAATATTTGAGTTAAAAACGTTCGCTCTGAAACAATATATATTCAAAGATTTGAGGCACATGCTAATGATTTTTCAAACATTTTCAGAGCTTGTAGATCTGCTACTTTTCAATAGCTACACACAATGCTTAACCCATTCTGAACGGGAACCCATTTTGGTGTTAGCATCATGTTATGTTTTAGCTATTGAAAAATAGCAGATCTACAAGCTCATAGCGCGCCACCGAGTGGCGCGCTACGAGCTTGTATAGGTCTGCTATTTTTGAAAAATCCAAGAACGACTGACATTTTTAGAATCTGATCTCAGGTCAGAATGGGTTCATCAGACCAGTGTGTGTCCAGTGGAAACCTCGTATGAATCTGATCTCAGGTCAGAATGGGTTAAAAACATCAAAAGGCGTTCCCGTCCAGAATGGGTTGAAACGTTAAACAGTTTTTTGGCCCATCACTGCTGCTTTGCGATGTATATAGGTCCAAATGCTATACAGTTACTGCAGCGGGCAGTCGGGTGGTTAATTTTATTCTCCTCGTGGTGTAACTGCCGCGGTCAAAGACAGGCCGGGGCTATTTAGCAGGCGCTAAGTGATCGATGCTCTGAATTATTGGCCCATTGAATTTCGGGACAGTTTTGGGGCGGCCACGAACACTGGGTATTATATGAGATGTGTTGAATGGTGTGACCGTGCGGCGACTAGGGGGTTGTCTAACCCATTAACCCATTCTGACCTGAGATCAGATTCATACGAGGTTTCCACTGGACACACACTGGTCTGATGAACCCATTCTGACCTGAGATCAGATTCTAAAAATGTCAAGTCGTTCTTCGATTTTTCAAAAAATAGCAGACCTACAAGCTCGTAGCGCGCCACTCGGTGGCGCGCTATGAGCTTGTAGATCTGCTATTTTTCAATAGCTAACGCATAACATGATGATAACACCAAAATGGGTTCCCGGCCAGAATGGGTTAAGACCTGAGGCGGCCGATATCTCTACAAAATTGTCTTAATCTGAATCATACGTTTTCGGGGGAAAAACTCAAAGAAAATCATAAAACTTGTGTTGCTTTTGTTGTTTTTTTTATTTTGGGCCAAGAACCCCCAAAGTTATATGGAATTTGGCCGCGGACCCCCATCTCAAAATATGTTTGTTCCAGCGAAGCCCCAGAAGCAAAGATTTGTGTTAAGTATGTTCACTTAAAAAATATTTGCACAAATGTTCGCGGTTTTTCAAAAATAGGAGACCTACACGGTCATAGTCCGGCATGAAGTGACACGCTATACATACAAATATATATATATATGCTATTTTTGAACAGCCACAGTGTAAAGAATAATGCTTTTTAGCTAAAACTGAAAACGACACGGATCTTGTCCCGGTGTGAAGGGGCTAATAGGGATTCATAATGCATAGACTGATAGCACGTAATGAACTGATAAGGATTGTGCTGACATGGGGAGCGGTAAGTCATTAATTATTGTCACGGTGCCTTTTCTTGTGGCGACGATGGCAGCCCCACATTATTGTTTCATTATGCTGGCATGGATCAAAGTAATTAATGCTATAAGTCATTCCTTTTGGTTAGAAGGACGGGGTGGGGGGGGGTAATGAAAGCTTCGGTCATCGCTGCAGTTATATATATATATATATATATATACCAAAAGCAGAAATCACATATTATTTCTGGAGCTATGGCAAGAACTTGTATGCATTTATTTAGAGCCTTTTCTCCGAAGCGCTTTGCAATGCGGGGCATTGCGTGATTCAACTCGTTTTGCACGCACGGTCGTTCACACACCGATGGTGGAGGAAAAAACAGTGGGTCGGAACGGCTAATTTCCGTGAACGTTTTCGGGAGAACATGGATTCTTGCGTTTATTTTTATTTTTTTTTTAGTTTTTGTGCCTTTTTTTTTTCTTAATTTTTTTTTTATCCCACGATTAACCCATTTTTCACCCCTGTGTCATTTATCTAATGTGATCCTGGGCTCTACACACCCTCCGCCAACCTGGGGAGAGCAACGGACTTGAACTCATGCTTCCTTCATGCATGAGTGTCCAAGTTGCTCCTTTACACCTGACAGGGGGGGAGTTTCCCTGGTTGGACGTACTGTATAGTGCGTGGAAGGAACACGTTATTCCGACCAGTTCCTTTCCCCTCCATTAGGCTGTTTTTGTGCCTTTTATTGATAGCTACAGTGAAGACGGACAGAGACGAGGGAGGAAGAGACAGGGAGAGACATGAAGCAAAGGGCGTCCCCTATAGTAGCCTGCAGCTAATAAGCCAGACGCGAACCAGCCGTTGCACGACAGTGTGATATGAGTCATATAGGCCAGCGGGCGCCCCCTGAGCTTTGACTTTTAATACAAAATGCTAATTGAATTGCAGATCTGCAAGCTTGTTGCATCACAACGTGCCGTGAGCTTGTAGTTTTTTTGTTTTTTTTTACAGTTTGGTATGATGAAGTAAGGGCATTCATTTGCCGGGGAAGACAAAACATATAGTTGACATACTGAGTATCACAAAAATAACATCGGTGATCTCATCTGTGGTTGATTACATGTTTTAGCTGGATGTGAAAATGCTGCACGCAATTTGCAAGCGTCAGCTGTTGTGACCCTCGCCCCGGGTATTTTACTCTAAATACCAGGTGCAGATCAGCGTGTGTGTGTAGGCTAAACACACAATAATATACCATACAATTTAGACATTTAGGAAATTAGCACGTTGCTGTTATCCGGAGTGCGGTCAGAGTAAATGGCATGGATCACCTATGCTTATCTAAATGCCACTGCATTTTAGTCTGTTCTTCTGCTGTTGTCGGGTGGAAACCTCGTATGTACAAAAACGTTCTTTTTTTTTTCTTCATTATTATGATTCTAAAACACATTTTAGTACTTTTACTCAAGTACATGTTGCATTCCGGACTTTTCCCTTGTAACAGAGCAGTTCTATATTGCAGTGTTGCTACTTTTAATGAAGGGCCCGCCCCAACCCCCCACCCCCTAGAGCAGGGCTGGGCAACTTTGACGATGCATAGGGCCAATATATTTCCACACTCACTCCAGAGGGGCCACAGTGCATATTACTGTCGTAGCAAACATAGCCGATCTACAAGCTCAAAACGTGCCTCAATGCGACGCGTTTTGAGCTTGTAGATTTTTGAATGGGAATCCTGAAAAGTAACCTTTTTTTTATTGAATTTCAAATGCATTTAGTTATAGTTATGTTAACTTTCTCTCAAAGACAATAATGAAGTAAAGCGGGTTTGGAATTGTAACTGCATCTGTATTCTGATATTAACATGAGGGCCGCATTGAGTGAAGGTGGGGGCCGCATGTGGCCCCCGGGCCACCAGTTGCCCACCCCTGCCCTAGAGGGTATGGTATGAGCATGCACAAAGTGAATGGTACATCGAGTGGCAAAGTGAGCTTAACGTCGTTTCATGTCATTTAATACAATCTGTTTGGATGTATAGGGCTGTGAAGGACAGAGAGTATAGTTTTAGTGGCCATACAGTAGGTGATCCCACATAATAACATCCGGGTATAATGATGATGATGATATCATGTGCATACCCTCTAATAGCGCACCCTGTGCCGTTCCTGTTATCAGACTTCAGACAGAGTTCAATTATGATGGGTCGTGTGATAGGCCAGTGAGAATGAGTTAAATTACGATGGGTCGTATAGGCCAGTGAGAATGAGTTAAATTATGATGGGCCAATGAGAACGTGTATAGGGACAAGTAGAGCCCAGGGGGACCCCGGGCAACGAGGTGTATTGGGTCTTAAGTGGCTCTAACGACTAATCTCCCTCTCGTTTTCTCTCTCCCTCTCTCTCTCTCTCTCGCTCTCTCTCTCTCTCTCTCTCTCTCTCTCTCTCTCTCTCTCTCTCTCTCTCTCTCTCTCTCTCTCTTACTATTGTTTTCTATTATTCTTAATGCCCGCCATTTGACCTCCTTCCAACGGCAGCAGTACATCTGCAATGTAGCCCATATCTTATAAACTCCCAGCACACACGTACGCACGCACGCACGCAGCCACGCACGCACACGCACGCACGCACGTGTGTACAATACAGATAACGATGCTGCCTGCTGCGTCTTCTTCCATCCCGGATTAAATCAGGGCATTGCCTCAGAGGACTGCAGGTTAATGTGGCCTATTTCAAGCGATTATTCCTGCTCGGTCACAGTGACACACACACACACACAGTCACACACACACACACACACGAATGAGATGTGCTTCTCAGCACTGCGGCAGGTGGTTACAGAGCCCTTTTTCTTTTTTTCTTTTTTTTTTACCACTGCCTAGTTTTAATTGCAGAATATCCTGTGCACACAGCCCGTACACTGGCCATGTCTGTCCTTGTCTCACACGACCCTCTCTTTCTCTCATACCAGCATGGGTTCAAGTTCTGTCACCACAACTGAGTTCAGTCATTTGGATTCCTTTTGACTCAGCAATGTCTCCTATGGTACGTCCAGTGGCGTGCACAGATAGACACTATAGGGGGTGCTTTTTTGTACAGTGTACACTGTACAGTATGGTGACCTGCCCCTCTAAATGTCTGTGCACGCCACTGGGAATGTCTTCTATGGAAGCATGACATGCACCACACATATAGGCTAAGCCTGTTAGTTAGCCTATTTTCTGTTATTGACACTTTTTTGCCGGGGAATTCTTCAAAATAAAGGCGCAAATCTGCCAGCATGTATTGCAGGTTTTATTCTGAAAAGCGTGTTGCACATTTAGTATAGTGACAATTGCCGATCTACGAGCTTAGCTCTCAATGTCTCTCTCTCTCTCTCTCTCTCTCTCTCTCTCCCCCCCCCCCGCCTCACTAGGCTGGAGGGTGCTGCACATCAGTGAAGTAACGACCCATATATTCCAATTTGTCCAATTTCACCCTTCTCTCTCTCTCTCTCTCTCTCTCTCTCTTCCACTTTCTCTCTCTCTCTATCTATAGCTGATCTACAAGCTCACAACGTGTCAAAGTGTGGCGTTAGTCTCTTGAATAGTTATCATTTAGTTGTAGTCATATTTTAGTCACCCGGAATGTTTTAGTGTTTAGTCTAGTTTAAGTCGACTAATGGTCATAAGATTTTAGTCGACTAAATCTACAGCCGATTTAGTCGACTAGAATGAATTTTGGCGGGCCTTGATGCCGTTTTTACACTTACTGAAAATAGCTGATTAACGCATCGTGCTGCGACGCGTTGTGAGCTTGTAGATCGGCTATTTTCAGCATGCAACCAAGTGTAAAATTACGTATACTGGACCTCTTGTCCACTAGTCCCTTCCTAATATTTTAGAGAGACAGAGAGAGAGAGAGAGAGAGAGAGAGAGAGAGAGGTTCCTAACAGAAGGCAGGAAGTGTACGAGTTCAGAACATCTGTTGTAAAGAAGGAATGACGAATGAGGGATGACGTGTGTGTGTGTGTGTGTGCAACTGTGCATGGTTGTGTGTGCAACTGTGCATGCATGGTTGTGTGTGTGTGTGTGTGTGTGTGTGTGCCGAGGTGCATTTATAGTGTGTGAAGGTCAAGAAAATGCCACCGCTCGACATCGTAAAAGAACAAGTGTGTTGGAGTGATGAGATGGCCCGCACGCCTCGTGTGTGTGTGTGTGTGTGTGTTTTCGGTTGTTATTAGAGATTGTAAAAGAGTTTTCAATTTGTATCATTTGTTATCTTTCGTTTTAGCGATTTTTTTCAAAGGACAATGGTACTGTATATGCAAACTCAAGGGCAGTATGTGCATTGCACATGCAGATATGCAGCAGTGCACATACACGCACTCATTCACACACACACACACACACACACACACACACACACACACACGCACGCACATGCTCATTCACACGCACGCACTAACGCACACACGCACAAGCTGCTCTTGCTGTGCCTCATGCCAGCACTCAGAGTATATGCGATTAGCACACCCTCCGTTTCAGTGCAGCTTAATGGGTTTGGAGCGGCACAGAGCAACACGCAGTACAGAGTCAGTCCTCAGAGATCACAGATGAATGTGCCAACAACAGGCTGGCAGAGCGAGCTCACAGACAACACCTCACACAGTCTGCATCAACAGCTCTTCTGTTGCCTGCATGACAGTGGAATATAAAGCCACAATGTGGTCAAATATAGTCGATGTATACAGGCAAGTCTATACAAGCAAGTCTATCTATAGGAGCTCACGGCTTGTAGTTCGGCTGGGGTGCATACTTAGTTTAGACTAGTCATTGGTGAGACATGGGTTAAGGTTAGGTTTAGGGTGTGCTGCCCCGTGGGAGGTAGGGTTTAGGGTTTGAGATAGGTTGTAGTTGTATAGGACTAATGACTGGTCTAACCAATGACTATCGTCTAAACCAAAGTGCTGCACCCGATCGGCTACATTTTCGACTGATGTTCACCTCAGAAAAGGGATTCATGTGGTTAATAATATATCACACAAAAGATTTGGCGGATTTGGTTATACGAAAAACACTCTAAACACGCTAAATTCGGCCATAGCCACTTGGGCCATTTTGGGCTAATGTGCCCAAAATGTGCTGACCTCATCACATTAATGATGAAGGCTATGGCTGTTTTTAAGCCGAGTGTTTTTCGTGCAAAACTAATGCTTGGAATGGTTTAAGAATCATGACCCCTCCTAGTTTTACATGTCACATGCTACAGAAAGTATGATGACATTTGGAAAATGTTGCCTTATTTGTTTCCGGCGGAGCAGACCTCTTATTCTGTGGACCTTAAGTGAATAGAAAAAAGAAAACACACAGATATAAAGTATGTCATGACATCACAGGTCCTGTCTAATTTTGGGCCTGTGGCTCCCCGGCTAGAACAAGATCAACCCAGAGTGTGGTAAGCGTCTCTCTCTAAAGATGCAGAGAGTATACCTTTTTGATCAATAAACCATGTTGTTCTCTCGGCCTGTCAACAAATCCTCTTTGTAGATGTGTTCCAGGAAGGAGCCAACACAGTATAGGTGACCTGGCACCACATGGAACAAATATCTATTGTGATCTTTTATGACACTTCACCTTCAGAGGCTCTTTTTGTCATGGCTAGTTACCGTCGAGTGCACGCTCCAAGTGTTTGGAGGTTACAACATCTCTTCGACATGCCTCTGAGTATAGAGCGTCGCAGTCCCGCCCCGCCTTTCATGACGACGCCAGGCCCAGGAAATAATTCCCAATGCATTTATCCCCACAGACATTTAAAAAAGTATTCATTTAAAGACCTTTTAAGCGTCGTACAAAGCCAACTCGAGTTGTGACAAATCATGACAACAAACGAAATATTTTGGCCCAAACAAATAATTACAAAGAAGAAAAACAACAAAAAAGGTGTTTTTTTTCTTCTTTCATTTTGTTCGGCCCAAAACATTGTGTTTATTGTCATGATTTGTCACAACTCGAGTTGGCTTTGTCCACAGCGTAAACGTCTTTAAATAAATACTTTTTGAAAAGTGTGAGGAAAATGAACGGGGAATTATTTTCCGGGTCTCTCGAGGGGGCGGGACTACGACGCTCTATATAGCAGACAGTTGGAATAGACGTATAACAGAAATAGGATGGAACATTATTGAATATAACTTGGGGGCTTTCGCATTCACCACACCCCCTATAGAGGGTCCCGGACCCCCAGGTTGAACACCCATGGTCTATCAAATCTAGATGTTTGTTGATGTGATGCCCCGAGTGATAGGCTGTACGTATATACTCAGCTGAGAAGTTGTGATTTGATTGAGTTGGTGAAAAAGCACAGTCTAGCGCACAGTCATGATTGTTAGTGTTTGAGCGAACTGAGTTGCAGTCACTTGCGTGCGTGCGTGCCCCACCGCATGCACGCTCGCGCACGTGTGCGTGTGTGTGCGCGTGCGTGTGTCTGTCCGTCCTGCTGAGCTTCTTGGCCGGCGACATCAAGAGCTGTGTGTTGACCAACAGGCTCTCCTAGGGATAAACGTAGGAAAAGCTAATCCTCACTCTATTCCCGCGTGTGTCTGTGTGTGTGTGTGTGCGTGCGTGCACTTCTAGCTATCTATCTACTGCATACATGGGAAACTGGCGGCCCAGGGGCCACATGCGGCCCCCACCTTCACTTAATGTGGCCCTCAGGTTAATATCAGAATACTGGTATATTATTGAATATAATATATACCAGAACTCCATATATAGGAATAAAGGAACACAGAGAGACGGATACATGAATCTCCATATATGGGCATAAAAGGGACACAGACAGGTGGGTGGAACGGGTACTCTGACACGGGTACAACGGGTATTGCATAGCCGGGTGGGGCATGGATCTCCAGCTTCCATCGTTACCGACTCGGTGCTCTACAGCCGGGCACCGGTCTAGTTACTACTATAATTGTGAGGGCCAAATGTCCTATCAAGTATAGTACATTTAAAAATATATACATTGTGAATTGTGTGTGTGTCGCTCTGGATTAAGAGCGTCTGCTAAATAGAAAATTGTAAACTGCGTGTGTGTGTGTGTGTGCGCGCACGCGTGCTAGGGACTCTATACCGAGGGGTTTTGTGTAATCGTGCTGGGCACTGAAGCGTGTCGAGAGAAAGGACATGTCCTAGACTCCAATCACCCACACAAGCACACGCACGCACGCACGCACGCACGCACGCACGCACGCACACACACACTGGGGAGAGAGAAAGGGGGGCAGATGAACAGAGGATGAACACAGATCGACTGGGAATACAGGAACTCTGGACAACTGTGAGTCTGGGATTGAAAGAGAAGGGGTGTGTGTGCGTGTGTGTGTGTGCCGAGGTGCATTTACAGTGTGTGAAGGTCAAGAAAATGCCACCACTCGAGACATCGTAAAAGAACAAGTGTGTTGGAGTGATGAGATGGCCTGCAGGCCGTGTGTGTGTGTGTGTGTGTGTTGAAATATTACTTACGAAAGTGTTGCTTTCGTAAGTAAGCCTTGTTAAGCCACATATAGGGCAGGAGCCTATACCGTATCTCCTGTGAGGCTGCTTGATGTACAAGTACACCCCCTGGACATGATGCGGGTATGTCCCCAATCCAACCCTTGATGCTGAGTGTCAAGCAGGGAGGCACTGGGTCCCATTTTTTTTACAGTCTTTGGCATGACCCGGCCAGGGATCTAACTACTTTTACAAAGTAACTAGTTAGAGTTCTAGTTACTGCTCTGAAAAACGAACTAATTACTTTACTAGTTACTAAATTATAAGTAGAAGTCACTAGTTACTGTAGTTAATTTACTTTACACACTTGTTCTTTTACGAAAATAATAATACGAAAATAAAACGTTTTTTTTTATGTTCTGCACAGTAAGAGAAAAGACAACTCCCTATCATTGTAGCTTACAGTATGAAATGTAGTGGAACAATACAACTTATGTTCCATTTTACAATATCCACTGTGAGTGTCCAGGTATTTGGAGAAAAAAATAGCCTATTCCTGCACATTTGGCCGTGCTTTCACTGGTATTTTGTGACCTATTCTCTGAAAGCAGCAGATTGCACTGTTGAGATGGGAAGCATCTCCTCAACAACATATACCTGACATTTGGCAAACAATCTGTCGAGTTGACTCTGGGTGACATTATACTGCAGTGGCCATTTAAAATGTATTATATCCTACTACTGTATCCAGCTTTTGGTGCATGTCCACAAACTTTGTCCTACACAAACATTCCATTCCATTGACAATCATATTACAGTCATAGTGGCTGAGTTTATTGTGTTTATTTTACATCATGATGATGTACAATGATTTTTTTGATTGGTGCAACCACTCAGCTGTGTGTGTCCCTGGGTCCCTGGGTCGGTCTGTCCAAGCACGAAAATAGCGTTATAGCGTTTGGTCACAGTACAGTACAGTACAGTACAGTACAGTACAGTACAGTACAGTACAGTACAGTAAAAACGAAATATGTTCGTCAACGCCCATTTTTCACTGCACGAAAACTAGACTAAAACGAGACAAAAACGTGTATAAACAATAATTGGACTAAAATAAATCATTATGCAATTTCGTTATAAATGATAGAAACGATAAATAAAGAGAAACGAAAAAGTAGTTAACACAAATAAAGACTGAACTATCTGTCTTCATTTTAGTTCACTAACAAAGACTAGACGAAATACATTTTATTTCTTTTGTAGCCTATCATTTTCTACCGGTGTGATGCCGCGCATCACAGACCACACCCCCAAAAAACTCCAACGTTGACAGCCCTGGATGATGCACTGCAGCTGCGCAACATGCATGTGCTCGCACTGTTTACAAACAGAGGGAGCAGCACGCACAGCCACACACACGCAAGAGTTGGATGGACAGGCTGACTGTATGCTGAGCTCAGAACAGCTACAAAAGTTACTAAACTACGGAACGCATGTTGGGCTGTCTGTCGTCGAGTCGTGGTTAAAGTGTTTGCAACATGGACCAACGTTATCAAGCTCGACAAGCGACAATAAAGGAATATAATATGGCTTATATTGGACAGCAAAGCACAGGGAACTGGACACCCCAGCATTTGTGAAGAAACAGGTGTCAGGTGAGTGGAATGTAGCAACACGCATGAACGCGGCGCGTGTGTGCGTGCGTGTGTGCAGCCTACTGTAGTAGCATTAATAGTAACGTTAGCTTAGCATGTAGCAACACACATGAATGCGGCGTGCGTGTGCGTGCATGAACGTGGCGCACGTGTGCGTGTGTGTGCGCGCGCGTCACTGTCAGTGTGTGTTAATACTACAAGGTTCTAAGGAGGAGTTTAGTAATGTTAGTTAGTTGGTTCTATAAGAGTTGTCTTGTTGTCTTGTACTGCACTGGGGTCAGTTGGTTAAACTAGTGGACATTGGTTCTATAAGAGTTGTCTTGTTGTCCCTTGTATTGCACTGCATGGGGTCAGTTGGTTAAACTAGTGGACATTGGTTATATAAGAGTTGTCTTGTTGTCCCTTGTATTGCACTGCATGGGGTCAGTTGGTTAAACTAGTGGACATTGGTTCTATAAGAGTGGTCTTGTTGTCCCTTGTATTGCACTGGGGTCATTTGGTTAAACTAGTGGACATTGGTTCTATAAGAGTTGTCTTGTTGTCCCTTGTATTGCACTGGGGTCAGTTGGTTAAACTAGTGGACATTGGTTCTATAAGAGTTGTCTTGTTGTCCCTTGTATTGCACTGCATGGGGTCAGTTGGTTAAACTAGTGGACATTGGTTCTATAAGAGTTGTCTTGTTGTCCCTTGTATTGCACTGGGGTCAGTTGGTTAAACTAGTGGACATTGGTTCTATAAGAGTTGTCTTGTTGTCCCTTGTATTGCACTGGGGTCAGTTGGTTAAACTAGTAGACATTGGTTCTATAAGAGTTAGGGCTGTCAGTTCACCTCTATAATCCAATTCAAATTTCATTGCTTCATTATTTGTAATTTTCGAAAATATTCGAATATTTACATTGTTTATTTTAGCTCATATTTAGCCTATAATGATACAGATTGACGATGCACGTTCTGTCCACTAGAGGGGCCCCCCTTCCAAACGACAAAGCAGTACTTTCAGCCCATGTAATAATGGTTTTCGGCACAAAATAGCGTTTAAACTATTGTTTTATTGAGCACAGTGCACTCAGCACGGTAAGATTGTTGTCTGTCTATAGTGCAAATGCATTTTACAGTGAACGTTGTATACTTCTGATACAGTATAGTCTGAGTAGTGAGTAGGCTAGTCAGGAATCATGAACAGGACATTTTCTTTTTTCTTTTTAAACAGAATGATTAGGCTAATGGCTATCACGATGAACAGGCCATCATAGCAATGAAGATATATAGAGAAGCCTATATTTTGCGCTAAAGTAATTGTTGAATAACACATAAATGTAGGTTTTAAGGCTAGAATGGCATTGTAGTGGACTATAGTGAGAGGCGAGATTGTCTCTCCTTCATTGCGGGACTGCAGGACTAGTCTGGAGATAGTTAGTCGTGGATGATCAGCTTCAGTCAGTGTTTTGGTTCGTACCTGGAGTTGTGCATTATCTCCGCTGTGCACAGCAGCACAGGGGAACTGTCTTTAATATATCCATGGTCGTTTTCAGTTGCTTTCCATGTGCAACACAAAAGTAGGTTACCATGTGTTTGTTTTGGTAATAGGAATAGCCTACTGCAGGCGCAGCCATGCTGATTCACGTAATCGCGTAGGACAAAATGAAACCAGCCGGACCAACGTTAATGGTTTAATGCACGTACAGTAGGACCAGCATTTTCAAACTGTCCACAAGTTGCGACGGACCCGACGGTACTAATAAAACATGTGAGTGATTCTTAGCTAGCTTCTTAGCTACACAGTACACACTAGTAGTGTGCGACTGTGCGTGTGTGCATGCGTGCAGAGGAGGGAGGAGGTGACGAGGCGCGCGTGTGCATGTGTGCGTGCGTGCAGATGGGAGATTTCACAGCGGTAGATTCGTTACTCAATACATTTAGTGAGCGGATAAAATAACATAAAACAAAATAAAAATGTTAAATAGAATTAATAAATGATAAAAGCTCCATTCGAATGGCAATTTTAGCTTTTGAATATATATATATTTTTTAATATTCGAATTTCTTTCATATTATGAAATTCGTTCTGACAGCCCTAATAAGAGTTGTCTTGTTGTCCGTTGTATTGCACTGGGGTCAGTTGGTTAAACTAGTGGACATTGGTTCTATAAGAGTTGTCTTGTTGTCCGTTGTATTGCACTGGGGTCAGTTGGTTAAACTAGTGGACATTGGTTCTATAAGAGTTGTCTTGTTGTCCGTTGTATTGCACTGGGGTCAGTTGGTTAAACTAGTGGACATTGGTTCTATAAGAGTTGTCTTGTTGTCCCTTGTATTGCACTGGGGTCAGTTGGTTAAACTAGTGGACATTGGTTCTATAAGGGTGGTCTTGCTGTACTGCACTGGCATCAGTTGGTTGAATTGAGTTGGTTGAATTGTTTTATTTTTATTTTTGAGTGGTGCAACCACTCCTATACGGAGCTTTGTGTGTCCCTGGCTGGCTGACTGTGTCCCTGTGTCCGAGCACGGACATAGTGTTTGGTTGGTTTTCACTGTTGCGCAGCCTAACACAAACACATATATTAACTGTTTATATGATGAGTTTGGGTGTGACAGTACAGTACACTGACAGTACAGTAGAGTAGAGGGACCCCCTGGGGACCCGCACACAGTAACTGTCATTTCTCACAGAGTTGCACCATGCACTCAGTTCACACGTTTTTTTAATGCAACCATCAATGTGTCTGTGACTCGTTATGGTTTCAAATAAATATGGAAATTCAATCAAAACTTGTTCCATTTCTGGATGTATTCATTACAATTGTATTTTTCATCTAGAAAGAATCCAAAACTAAAACAAAAAAAACTAAAACTAGTCTAAACTAGACAAATAAATTCACGTTGTCTTGGACTAAGATAAAGACTACATTTCTTGACTTTTAGTTGACTAAAACATGACTAAATAAAAAAAGGATGAGTTCGACTAAATGTGATGGAAAAACTAACAACGGTGATTGAAACTGGACTAAGACTGAGACTAAATAAAAAAAATAGCCGACAAAAACAACATTACAGTACAGTACAGTGCCACTCACTTCGGACGGGTCTGATTTTTGTCTGTTTACAGTAGCTGGTTGGCCGGTGGTCCATCTGAAACACTGGTGGGGTTGGTGGTAGATTCAGCGTGTTTGGCCACACATTTCTTAGCCCCATGTTTGAAGGTGCTTTTTTTAAATTTCCATTGCTCTTCCTCGCCGTGGACAATGCTTTCCGTCCTCCGCATAATCTGCATTTTACCTCGATGTTTTTATCGTCCTTTATCCGCACGAATTCAAAACAATGTCTCTGTTTCCAAGATGAAAAACTCCCACTCTCGCTGTCATCCGCATTTTTGCCATTGATTGTATATAGCGTCAGCGCGTGCACGGTGGTGGTCGTTCAGCCGGCATTTTTCTGTGTGTGGTGTGTGCGTTATACAACTAGGGTTTGTGTGTCTGTGTGTTTTACTAATGCAGGGGTTCTCAACGTTTTTGGCTGCTGGACCTCCGGAAAATCTTTGGCCATGTCTCGCGGAAGTCACGTGGTTTGATCAAACACTTGTGTTTGGTCAAACCACGTGATTGCCCATGAAACACGGACATGAAACACGGACGGAACGCAGAATGTTCGTTTGAAATGTGTGTATGAGGCCCCAGTGGAATTGCATTGTGGCGGCCATTTAAAGAACACGGCACACGCGTTCTGCATATGTGCGTGTGTGGGGCCTAAAAGTTTTGGACATACAAGGTTTCCCGCCCGACGACAACTTGGTGACAACGTCGTCAGACCTTTTTTGCACCTTTTATCACAGCTGGTGACATTGAATGGGACCACAGCGGGTTGGTGTAATGTAGCGTTAAGAGGGTCTGATTGAACCTCCGGAGGACTATATTGCTGAATGAAACGTCAACAAAAACCCTGTCGGAGACATGTCTGTCCGTTTCCCTCAATGTCCCAAGTGCACTCAGCGGTTCTGTGAGGGGATTGCTTTTGTGACGTAACTGTTACATTTGCACAAACACAACTGTCACATTTTCAGTCCACGTGGCTCCTCTGCCATTGTACCTGTCAGCTTATAGTGGTCTAGAAGAGCATACTTATCCCTTAACTTCTTTTTGCCTTGTTTTTACTATTTTTAAACATTTTTGAATAGTTCAACTAGCCAATCTACATTCACAATCTACATTGGCCATTTTTACTATTCGAAAATGGAGCCCTTAGGTCTATTTCATTAATTTTTTCCTTTTTTGGGACGTCCGAGAGAGATGTGTGCACTACATAATGCGTTTCATTTGTGACACACCGTGAATGGGAGCCAGTCGTTGAATTATTATTAATTTTCGTTTTTGTCATCTCCTATAAAAACAGGGAATCAATAGCTTCAAATGTACATATTGTTTGTTAACTTTAACCTGCAGTTTTGGAGATATGGCTTCTATAGAGTAATGTCTTGCAGAAAACAACAAGTTGAGAAAAAAGGCCTGAAAGGTTCGCTTCTGTGGACTCATGACATGACACCTATAGCTACAAGCATTTATTTCATATTTACATCAGCTCTGCCATTTATTTCAGACATAGTATGTGAAGAGTCTGCCTGTGTTATTAACTCATTTTGGATTACAAAATAAATTATATATTCACTTTTTCTCCTCTAGTGAAAAGGTTGCACGTTGACAGGCTCTCAGTCAAATCTGGTCATCCCCTGTAATACATCGCCATAATACATCAAATCAAATCTCTATTCTCTATTTCTAGAGAGCATTTAAAAAGACCAAAGGTCAACCAAAGTGCTGTACAAGATCATAAAAAACAAGCATTAACGCATTCATTTATTCAGTGAATAAATACATAATTCACCCCCTGCCTGCATGCATGCAGCGATTTTTTCCTTTTTGAGCTTTTGGAGCTTTGGGAGTGTGTTTGTTGTTTTTCAGTTTTAGTGGCTAATTCTCGATGTAAGGAGCTGTTCACTGGCCTGTGTTAAAGTTCCAGCCATTTAATGGCTGTATCGATCCACACATACACACCACCTGATTTATCACACGTACACCCTGCAGGTGTGTGTGTGTGTGTGTGTGTGTGTGTGTGTGTGTGTGTGTGGATGATCTTCCTCAGACCTCACGGCTCAGTGTTTTTACGGCCTAGTATTAAAGGAGGCCCCCCCAGACTCACATCAACACCTTCTATCAGGCCTTCTCATCGTTTTGGGCTGGGGGGGGACCGGACCCCCGCAAACGCTTTGTCCATGTCTCGCGACTCTCGCCCCGCCCTGGCCCGCCCCCCTCCCCACCCCTAGGACAAATTGACCGCTATACAATAACCTTGGTAATAGAGAAAATACATCATAAATAAATACTGAAACCAGAATCTGCAAGGAAAGTTTATGCATAATATGTCAACTCTTAATTTCCATTTTCCAGCCATTTATTTTTAATTTATTTTTTACTTATCTGGGGACCCCCAAATAATTTGGCGACCCACCGAGGGGTCGCGACCCCCATGTTGAGAACCCCTGACTTATATCACTGCTGGGCAAAGGGACAAACCGGGACAAGCCGGATCGCACTGCAAGTCCAGAGCTGTGTTACAATCTACAATTATATCTTATTATATATTTACCTAATTTCCTTCATCTACTGATGGAAGTTTCCCCTTCTCTTTTTAAAGTAAATCTTTGATACCATATTGTAAAAGAGTATTTCTACATTGTGGTATTGCTACTGTTGCTTAAATACCTGTAAATAAAAAAACAGTTGCTACTTTCTTCCATCACCGTTCTTTACCCACTGCCTCTTCTTGTCCTGATTGCCTATAGAGTGGACTCCCCAGTGGGTGCATGCCAGCTGTCCTGAGTTAGCAATCAAGCTCTAGAAACCATACAGACTGCCTGAGTGTTCGGACCCGCTGGTTCATTGTTGTTTAGTGTTTGTTTGCTCTTCAGTTCTGTTATGCAAGTTTGAGGTGACGTTTGGGAAGATTTTGTGTCGCGTTGCGTTTCACATTTCGTGTCGGTAAAGTCCTGTCAACTGCTTCATTGTTTTCTTGCTTTTGTTTGAGTTTCTGAGTCTTTTGTGTCCTACACAATACCTGTTCGTGACAACTTTTGCTATAATATGTCTGGCCTACAGTATTTCTGTCAAATGGTGGCCTAGCTATCAACAACCAGAAAATAAGCGATTATTATTGAGTTTGAGTGCCAGTTGAAATCATATAATAATGTACTTGTTGGCTGCTTTGAGTTGCATGCAGTTTCCTGTAGGCCCATTACATGTGTCCATTTTGCTGTTTCGATCTTGGCTACGTCATTAAACATGTAAAATAATCTCATCTTCTCTCTTCTCCTCCTCCTCTCCAACCTTATCTCCTCTGTTCTCCTCCCTCTATTCTCCGTTCCTCTCCTACCCTCTCCTCTTTTCTCTCCTCCTCTCCTTTCCCAATATCTCCTCTCCTCATCTTTCCTCTCCTCCCCTCTCCTTTCTTCATTTCTCCTCCCTGTTCCTCCCCTCTCCTCTCTTCCTCTCTCCTCCCCTCTCCTTTCCTCATCTCCTCTCTGCCCCTCCCCTCTCCTTTCACAATCTCTCCTCTCCTTTCACAACCTCTCCTCTCCTCATCTTTTCTCTCCTCTCCTCTCCTCTCCTCTCCTCTCCTCTCCTCTCCTCTCCTCTCCTCTCCTCTCCTCTCCTCTCCTCTCCTCTCCTCTCCTCTCCTCCCCACACCTCTCTGTTCCTCTCCACTAGACCTCAGCCACTGGGTCTATGGTCAGCTCCTAAACTATGTCCATTATTGTCCCCCCCCCTCCTCCTCCTCTCTCCCTCCAGCCCCCTCCTCCCCCGGTGTTGACTGTGCCACTCTGCAGCGTACGGGTAGCCATGGCGCGGCCACGGGCAACTACAGCCGAGGAGGCGGGAACAGCTACGCCACAGTGGGCCCGGGCTACACCACCAGGTCATTGGACTTGGACTGCTTTCATTAGACTTTTTGCTTTCAATTTCAGTTGCTAGTTGCTAGTTTATTTATTGCTAGTTTATTTTTTATTTTTTTATTTTTTAAGCTTTACTTTAGCCTTTTATTGTAATATGGATCAGTCAAGGGAAAGATTCAAAGTCAGAAAAATAGCTAAATAAATGTTTTTTTTTAAAATTATTAATGTATTTATTTGTAAGGAGCACTCTGCCCATTTCCAACCTTATCCCCCTTTTTGAAACTATAGCTCCTAGCCACTCACACTACACACTTCCACTTGGTTTGAGCATAGATTTATAAATAATAGACACATCCCGGTGCTATCTATGCTATCTATGCTCAAACCATGAAGTGGAAGTGTGTAGGGCGAGTGGCGAGGTGCTAGTTTCAAACAAGGGCCTATATCTGACTTCTATAATGTATTGGTCTTCACTAATGGTTTTTAGACCATTTCTGTCTACTCACTATGTTTCAGGTCACTGCCTACCTGTGACATCATCAGTAGGTTTGGTCATTTCAAACAGCATTGCAAACGTTTGTATATATTTTTTTTATTTATTTATTATGTCCAACAATTATGGCTTATATTGTTATATTGTGTGCTAAGAGAAAGGCCGCACATCGGTGATGTCACTGGTAGGCATGTTTGTGAACGGTCCACAGCCCACCATTGAGACACAGAGCGAGTAGACAGAAACTAGATAATGAGCGTTAGTGAGGACCAATTTAATTAAAATTATGTCCTTTAACCGCAAACAAACCCCCAACGATATCTCTTTCCAGTTGTGGCGGGGGCGGAGGGGGCGGTGGAGACGTGTTCGGCTCGGACCCCTACGTGGCAGACCCGTACCGCACGCTGCAATACTGCCCCTCGGTGGTGGAGTCTCCTTACAGCAAGTCAGGCCCCGCCCTGCCCCCCGAAGGAAGCCTGCAGCGATCCCCTTCCATAGACTCCATCCAGAAAGACCCCAGGTAAGAGAGAGTGTGTGTGCGTGCAAAGTGCGCATGTGCGACTGCGTGCGTGCGTGCATGCGCGAGCCTGAATATTTGAACACAGTTCAGTCCTTGTTGTGTAAGTAAGTCTGGGTTGAATGCTTGATTGTGATTGATTGGTCAATCACTGAATTCAGCTGTGTGTTATTTCTGAATAATGACTAATGGTTTAATAACGGGTCTAATCAAAGCCTCAGAGCACCTGCTGCGCTGCTTGATTTGACATTCGAAGCGAGACAATGCAGTGCGTAATTCTGTTCTGATCAGCACTCCCTTGTTTTCCGAGGCGACCTTGTTGCGCTGGGCGCACGGCCAGCGCAAACACTATAAAGGAAATACTTTGTTGTGTTGTTACTTTTGGGTCAAAGTATTAATATATATCTTTTTAAGTGGCCGTCTAATAAGCAGGATTGTTGATAAATAACCCCCTTCATTATAATCCCCTCGGCTTCGCCTCGTCCTGTCGGGGGTTATTGCTAAAGAATGAACGACATGCCGTCAACTATCCCTTGTGTGATTGGCTATTGGGCATACTGTGTGTATACAGTTTGTGTACGTATTTGCTTCCTTTGGACCATAGAGTTGTAGAGGATGTAGTGTGGACAGCCCCGCCCCCTGCCATTCATTTCAGTGGAAGGGGATCCGCACGTAATTCCGTCGGAGCATTAGTCCGACATGTGGGCACCGCTCGAACATGCGCTGCTCCCGTGCTCGCGGTTATGGTTAGGTTAGGGTTTGAGGTATAGGCTGTTATGTTTGTCGGACCAATGACTAGTCTGAACTAAGTACCTGCACCCCAGTGGAAGCCACTCCGTGGCGTTTTGAAGGGCCCGGAAGAACGCTCTACTTCCGCATTTGCCAACCAAATACGGAAGTGCAAACGAGCGCTCAATGTTAAACCCCAGCGCTGCGGGGTTTCCTCGTGCTAAATGCAGGGGCCCGTCTGCAGTTCCAGCTCTGACCACTACGTTTTTTGAGGGCTTGCTTTGGACGTGACAACCGGAATGACAACTGACTACTAGTTGCAACTTGCTACTTGCTATATGTTGCGGTGCTTCTGTTACTCAGTATCTGTACCTTAACTGCAGTGGTTTCCTCTGCACCTTTGCTGCTGCGCTTGCACATTGTTGTACTTCTCCCCGGCAGACAGTTTCTTGCTTTTTGCTATGGTATCAAACTCTCCGTGCAATGATCGTAATCTGTGGGAAGTATATGCACGCACGCACACAAATGCACGCACGCACGCACACCATTGAGAATCTTTCGGTTTGAAGTATGTACAGCATACAGCAGTTTTGATTCCGTGTAGCACGGGGGGACCCCCTGGAAACGCCGCCCGAGGGGGGTCTCCGGACCCCTCTTTGAGGAAGCACAGCTGCGCGCCATACGCGGCCAATCCTAGTGGAGTGGCGCGGCGGCGTGTCACTCATCTCTACTGCTCGTTAAAAGCCACGCTGCCAGCCTGTGAAGGCCTCCCACCGGGGCCTCTGATCACCGAGGGTTCCTTTTGTCTGCACACAATTAACCACAGCCTCGTGCTCCTCGCGTTCCTCCATTGATTTATTTATATATAAATACATATTTCACACGGGACCGCTTGATGTATAATTCCTTTCATATGAGAGAGAGAGAGAGAGAGAGAGAGAGAGAGAGAGAGGGAGAAAGGGAGGGAGAGAGAGAGAGAGAGAGAGAGAGAGAGAGAGAGAGAGAGAGAGAGAGAGAGAGAGAGAGAGAGGGAGGGAGAGGCATGCATGCAGCCACCATCCGGGTGGAAGGCAGAAAGAATGAACACATGCACGCATCATTTTCAAGTAGGCTTTTCAACTAGTTAACGTGGACTGAATATTCATGAGGGCAACACATCTCTGATGAGGGCACGAACATACACACACATATTATACACACACACTCACACACTGCAGAATAACAGCGGATGTCCGTGCACGCACGCGCGCATGTGAAGTAGCGCGAGTCTCGCTGGTAATGAGGCCACGGCGGCCCCTTTATCGACGTGACCTTGTGGACTGACTCTTCCCATCTACAAACACACATGTCAGCAGTGTGTGCTCTGCTGCTGGTGTCTGTGTGTGTGTGTGTGTGTGTGTGTGTGTGGCTTTCTCATGTTTCACATATAAAGTTCAATTACAACACGTCTTCATTGTTCACATTGATCCGACTTGGCAGAGAGAGACGTATTTATCGATTAGATCTTATTTGAAATATCACTTGGACTAGGATAATAAACCCCCTTGAGATTCTTATATAGACCGTGTTTATACGTATGTGTGAGGCACACAATGGCCGCTCCGCTCCTTCAGTGGACTACGGTTGAATCAGTACAGCGAGAGGACAATATCTGACACGCTTTACTGTCTGTGTATTCATATTAAGTTCGGGTTGTCCTGCATATAATGCACGCTTTGTTGAGGGTGTAGTATACATAGTGTTTGAAGAGCTTGAGTCTAGAATACTTTCCTCGACACGGAGCCCAAACGTGAGCATAGAATACGAAGTGTTCGATGGATGAATTGGTTTGTTCGTGAGAATGCATTCTGAGAGAATAGAGAGGATCGTAGCGGTTTTATTTACGCTCAATATTGAGTCCTCCCCCCCCCCCCCCCCCCCCCCCATACCACGTTGGCGGAGAGAGCTCTCCTTATCATTTAACCCATTCTGACCTGAGATCAGATTCATACAAGGTTTCCACTGGGACACACACTGGTCTGATTAACCCATTCTGACCTGAGATCAGTCTAAAAAATGTCAGTCGTTCTTCGATTAAAAAAAAAATAGCAGACCTACAGCACCTGGACCTGACTAATAGCAGATGACTAATCTATGAGCTTGTAGATCTGCTGTTTTTCAATAGCTAAAGCATAACATGATGCTAAAACACCAAAATGGGTTCCCGGTCAGAATGGGTTAATAACAGGTACATGGCAGAACGAGGCAAAGCACCGTTGAAAAAGTCAGTTGAAAAACTGTTCACGGTCATACTTAAGATTATTGGCTCTAGCGTGGGCGTGGGTATAGATTTAGGGTGGGAAAAAATCACAGCACAAAAATGTGTACAGTATTTAACACATTGTCGTTTTTATGTGCACACGCCCACCAGGTATACCAAGTGTACCTGATTTGCCTGGTGGTGGTGATCCACCTTGACTGAAGCCACACCCACAGCTGTTGTTATATGATAAAGGGGGAGGGTGGGATGATATTGTGATATTGGCACATTTGACTGTCAAGGTTTCAGCCTCCAGGAAGAAACCCTAAATACTAAGGAAAGACACAACAACCACACCAAGCAATATACTGTGGAAAAAAATACAAAAATCACGGCATTCCATCTTCAACTTTGTCTTCATAGACCAGATAATGCTTCAATACTAAGTTCAAACGTACTGATACAAGTGATAAAATTACAGCAATTCAATACAGTATAATATAAAATAATGTTTTGCATGGGTGGGCCGATGATTTCCAGAAAACATTGAGAACCACTGCTGTATATACCGTACAGTGCCGGATGCATTCTTCAGCTGTCAGACAGAGATTCCACGCGAGCGGAAGCTAGGCTAATCCAATGATGTGCTTCAGCACACATAAACACAGAGGTTTGTGTTTGCGTGTGAAAGCGTGCTTCACAGAGATTATGGCTGTGGTTGTTCATATTGCTGTTGACGCCCGCCGACACGTTCCCAGTGCATTCTGTGTCGTCGCAACGGCACTGTGGATGTGAGCTCTTTCATGTACTGTAAAGTCATATATTTATTTTCGTTGTTTTGTTAAATGCCGACAATGTACGGTACGGCCGTCTTTCAGGCTAGACTGAAGCTATCTTTGAACAGCCAGTGCACCGACCGCTGAGTTGCTTGTCATTAAAATCCACTTTAAAACGGTGATAGTGTAGAAAGGTATTCCATGGAGGCGATCACAACAACAGCCCCATCAGCGCACAGCTTCTTCCTCCGGCAGATTCGCCATTGTAAACAATAAGGACTCAATTTCCCAGAACCCTTTGCACGCCGGCGCTGCTGACCTTTTTTGTGATGACGTCATGACAACGTGTCTCATGTCCCACTCTGTCCGGTGGATTGCCCGCATGACTTAAAACGGATTAAAAACGTGGATTAAACAATGAACACATAACTCGGGCAACTCGCGGATCGCAGGGAAAGTGTTCTACGATTAATTAACTTGGCTAAAGTACAATATTTACAGTACAGTACAGTACTCTAAATGAGGAAAAACTTTGTTTTTATTTAGACGCACCCACCAGTTCATTAAGTATGCCTGCCTGGTGGGTGGTGTTAAATGTACTCTCCTTCGTGCGAATGGTGTTGCATGCTGGAAATAGCACACATTCAAGCTCAGCTTTCCAGCACCTGATATTATTATACACGCTAGTATGAATCTGTTTTTTTTTTGCTTCTTGTACATCACTGAACCCTCAGTGGCTCCTTGCCTTGACTTGCCTTCGTCAGGTTCCGGATTTACAATGTTTACAACTTACTTGAGCTCAAGCGCCAGCGCTCGCAGCTTGCAGGGCCCACAGGGTGTTTCAAATTCAGCTGTTGCATCCGTCGAAACCGTATTCATAGGTCACTGATTTCAATGTAACGCAGCACAGGAACCCCAGCTAGTGTTAGTGTAGTCCAATAGTTTCTTAACTGGAAGGAGTTCAAAAATATCAGATTGAGCGTCGGGGAGCAGCCTTGTAACTCTATGGGAGCAGCCTTATAACTCTATGGGAGCAGCCTTATATAACTCTATGGGGAGCAGCCTTATAACTATGGGATCAGCCTTATAACTCTATGGGAGCAGCCTTATATAACTCTATGGGGAGCAGCCTTGTAACTCTTATGGGAGCAGCCTTATAACTCTATGGGAGCAGCAGCGATAGTTATGGCGGTGCATTCATTCACTGGGCGCGCAAATGCAATAACTGTAAGTCTTGATTGTGTTGCGTGCACGCGCAAAGGCATGAGGCCCTGTGAGGGGTTGATTCGGCACTAATGCCTTGCCTTGCCAATGCCTGAGAGCCCAGGCTCATGGTGTATGGATCATGCCGCAGTTTGGAGGCTCAAGGCTGGGTAATCACCGGAGGGGAAGAAGAAGAAGAAGAAGAAGAAGACAATGGAAGGATATTTCCCAGACTTTTCTTTTCAAAGGCAAGAGCTATACGCTTGTGCGTTCTATTGGATTAAGGGTGCAGGCCGTCTACTGGGGGACTCAGTAGCTCTGTTGCACATGGAATGAAACTACCTAATGTCTCAGAGAGAGAGAGAGAGAGAGAGAGAGAGAGACTGTGGACACAGCACAGATATGTCTGTGGCTGCTGTCCATGGTGCTGAAGGAGTAACTGGTACTGCAGCTGCTGTCCATGGTGCTGAAGTAGTAACTGCTAATGCAGCTGCTGTCCATGGTGCTGAAGTAGTAACTGGTACTGCAGCTGCTGTCCATGGTGCTGAAGGAGTAACTGGTACTGCAGCTGCTGTCCATGGTGCTGAAGGAGTAACTGGTACTGCAGCTGCTGTCCATGGTGCTGAAGTAGTAACTGGTACTGCAGCTGCTGTCCATGGTGCTGAAGGAGTAACTGGTACTGCAGCTGCTGTCCATGGTGCTGAAGGAGTAACTGGTACTGCAGCTGCTGTCCATGGTGCTGAAGTAGTAACTGGTACTGCAGCCGCTGTCCATGGTTCTGAAGTAGTAACTGCTAATGCAGCCGCTGTCCATGGTTCTGAAGTAGTAACTGGTACTGCAGAGAGAGAGAGAGAGAGAGAGAAAGAGAGAGAGAGAGAGAGAGGTACATAGCATCGCTGTGGGGTGGAAACCTTACATGTCCAAAAACATTACTGTTTCAGAAAATGGGGAATAAAGAGCCGATGTGTTCCAAATGCATCCAATAAATATAGTTATTATTTAGTCACATGGTCTTTTTAATACTTTTCATTATGGGTTCAATATGTATAATACCCACGCAACAGACGTAACCGCTTTAACATACAAAAGAAGCAACCCAATAACACATCTACAAGCTCATATAACGCGTTGCAACCGGCAGGGAATATAGTCCCTCAACAGATTACCCTGCCACTGACTCATTTAATAGATGACATAGACTGTCCTATTTTGAGTATTATTCAGTATTTTCCTGTTTTTGGGCTATTTTGCAATCTGTGCCTTCCGGCCTATAGCACTATCCACACTAGGCAGAGTGTGACATTTGGTGGCAGTGGTGGGATATCAACCGGAGGAAGATTCCCACGGTGGGGAAGAAAATAATCACAAGAAGCAAGGCTGTTAAAATGGGGGCCTGTAGTTCCAGGAGCCGTTATGGGAGGACGCCGAGGAGGAAGGGGCATACGCACCGTACCGCACCGCCGTCCTACACCACCCCAGGAGGAGATGGCATATCTGCTGCGACAGTTTAGGGCGTCAGTAAAAGGGACAGAGAGTAAGTGCTGGTGGGTGGAAATGAGAGGGATCCGGGCCGCTATCCAAGCTGCCATTCAGCCATCATCCCCAGCACCCCAGCGGCACCATGTGCTACACAGCCTGGCCAAGGCCTCAGACTGCCTAGTGAGGCTGTTTTAGGCATTGCCATGTTCCCTGCGAGGCGGTTACCTCCATGCCTGCGCCAGGAGAAGGGGGGAGGTAATGTGGCACATTACCCCTAGCCACTGACTCATTTAATAGATGACATAGACTGACTATTATTCAGTATTTTCCTGTTTTTGGCTATTCTGCAATCTGTGCCTTCCGGCCTAGCACAATCCACACAAGGCAGAGTGTGACAACAGCACACTTTCTTTATGTTCACTACAAGTGCAGACCTTGCACAGTAGTATCGACTACGGAGTATGGGAATAGCACTCGCAACACTCCGGTTCCGGTGTGGTGAGACAAAAACTTAAGAATTCCGCTGGTTTATGTTGTCTATGGGGACAAAGTTTTTAGAATCGTGGATTATTCTTTTGGGGTCGAAACAAGCTTGATCTGCGGCTCATTTCTCTAAACAATATGATCCTCGCTTAACAAAAACTATGTTTTGTAATTGATTAAAGGACATGTTACAGTAACAGTGCGCGCTTACACAGATTTTTACTTCCTGACTCACAGTTTCCGCCCAAAATCGGTTCGGCCAAATACGTTTTAAAAGGAGAAACTGCAGGTTTCCCAGAACAAACTCATATGACTTACAGCCTCCAGAGAGCACGTGAGTAAAGGACACTTCCAACAGCTGGGCTGCTGGCTTCCCCTGGAAGGAAGCTATGGTTTGTCCAACTCCAGCTCAATATGGTCCATCATGTCTACACTACTCTCAGGGCCCCTGCATATCTTATGAATTTATTTCCTAGAAGTGGTCACATTTCTGAAAAACTTCAAATATTTATATAGCAGCATCAAAGTTTTTGAATTTTGGAATACTGTACATACTGTACAGAACCCCAAGAGGGGTTCCCGCCCAGAATGGTACCAACACCATGCCAATTGTGGACAAAATCCTATCCATCGACAACACCATGTTCTAAGTTTTGGAATTGAGAGGCTAAATCTCATTCAAATGGTGGTTCCGTGGCTCAAGTGCCGAATAAATGACGGACCTTGATAGGACAAGAGTTGAAAACCACTGCTGTAAAGGTCCAGGGCTTGCTGTAGCCACTGCTGTAAAGGTCCAGGGCTGCTGCAAAGCACTGCTGTAAAGGTCCAGGGCTTGTGCGTTTTATAGGGGCGGCATTGGAACCGGGCCAGAGCCTATTATACGCACGGCCCGTCCATTTCCCAAATGGCCACTCTTACCTCCTTATAGCCACTGTTCTGTTTAGTGACGCAGAGCAAAACACACTGGCATGCTTGACCTTTTGGCGACAGACAGCCTATTAAAATGTCTCTCTCTGACACGCGCACGCACGCACCCACGTGCACACCACCTTGTTAAGTGTCCCTTCAGTCTTTGTATGGACCCCGCTAGTCCAGTATTATTACACTGCAGGAGATGCGTTCAGATACGGTGAGAACCTCTATACTAGTGAATCTACACGAGAGCTCACAGCAGAGATAAACAGGCTTTGTACGAGTTCCAATATCATATAAACCGCCGTTAGCGTTGAATAAAGACGGCGTTAAAAGCGCTATAGCACTTCGTCGTAGAGGTTAAACGGACGCCTCCTCACTTCAGTGATAATTCGATCTAGACGAGCTAACATCAAACGCTAAATGTATTAGCAGCTATTAGAGGCGAGGGGTGGGTGTGTGTGTGTGTGTGTGTGTGTGTTCGTGTCCATAATGGTATATCAGATTGTTGAAATGTGTGTGCACCCACCCACGCACGTGCACTCTTGTGCTTGCATGCGATCGTGCCACATTGTGCGTGTGCCAGGTTGTGTGTGTGTGTGTGTGTGTGTGTGCATGTTTAGCGGTGGTGCATAAATTCAGATTAATCTGCAACCAATGTTAGGAGTTGCGGAAAAAGTCAGTTAATTGCCATCCCCCTGACACCCCCGGGTGACAGGCAGCCCTGGCGGACATGGTTGTTGTGGAAACAAGACGTGCAGAGTTGCAACGCGTGAGCTGCTCGCCACTGTATCCACTATTATGCAGCCTCACTCCCAGTCTTCCGCCGTAGTCTGTGAAAACCCACCTTTTCAGACTCCGTCATGGCCCGTAGCGCACTTACCCTACCCCCTTAGATAGCACTTGATACAGACTTATAGCATGTTATTTGTAGACAGCACTATAATTGCATTGTATGTAGTCATAGCACTTTATAATGTATACAGTAGTATATATGTATAGTTTCATTATATAGATATTCCACTGTTACGTTCTTAGCTTACACATTTTTCACGATAACTACTTTTTATGTGATTTATTGCCATGCTTTTGTAAATCGCTCTGGATTAAGAGCGTCTGCTAAATGCCTAAATTGTAATTGTAAATTGTATTAGCACAGGCTGTACTACTTGAAACGGAAACACCCTGAATGTGCTCTTGATTATGCAGCCAAGTAGAAAAATAGACAAAAGCAGTTTGATTAAACAATGTTTTACTTAAAGTTTAAGGTATAACTGGAAGGCAGCATAGGCTATACAATGATACAATCGCAACTCTCAGTGCTGCTAGTGCAGTGAGTGCACACACTGGGAAGTTGGAACAATTACAACCAAACGACACAGGTCAACGTGACATGACAGGTCGACCTGCAGTCATTATTAGCTGCTGCCAACTAGGTAAGTGGACGTACAGGATGAGGCTGAATAATTGACACGGCTGATTGGAAATTTGGAATGCAAATACTACTACTACTACCTTACTACTACTACTACTACTACTACTACATTTTTTTATATATATAAATGCACCATTTTATATACATTTTATATATAAGTACCAATGTAAAAGTAATCCAATAGTCTGACAAAAAATGGCCAAACTTCCAATTGCTGATCGGCCATTTACAAATATACAAGCTTTAAAGGTTACACTTAACCGTGTGAAGTGAGGGGCGCTTTACCAACCCTTATCAACCCCGGTATCATGACATAACATCTATGCTGATTTGCTCAGTGACAAGACAAAACAGACATTAGACTCTGTCCATTGGCGTTTTTAATGTTTGTCTAGACACAAGACAAACATTAAACCAGTACATAGGAGGGGCTAACGCCCCTCAAAAATTACACTTCGAGTAAATGAGAGAGACGGGTGGGGGGCAGACAGGGGACGAGAGAGCGAGAGAGAGAGAGAGGGAGAGAGAGAGAGAGGAGAGAACACACTCTGCTGGCTCTCAGCACGGCCCAGGGGTAATTTCCTCTCCTCTCTCCACATGAGAAATGCATGCTGGGATGCGGAATCACCTCCAAGGGAGGGTAATGATGCATCGCCAGATCCTTGGCCCCGAGGCACAGCTGTGTGTGTGTGTACTTGTATTAGTATACTAGTGAGGGACAATGGACAAATGTCCCCACAGAAGTTTGTGAAGACCATTCTTTTGCACTTG
This sequence comes from Protomyctophum bolini, assembly GCF_963924005.1. Lineage (NCBI taxonomy): Eukaryota > Metazoa > Chordata > Actinopteri > Myctophiformes > Myctophidae > Protomyctophum > Protomyctophum bolini. The sequence goes on from NC_137882.1 coordinate 29,826,043, forward strand.
CGTGCCAGTGTCATGTACATTGTCTATATGTCAGCATTATAGGGTTCAAAATGTCCCAAACGTTAACTCTTTTATTGCGTGGCTGGGGACGGAGGCGTGTTAAACGGTAAAATGACGTCTCCGCTTTCTTATATGGCTCATACGGGGGATACGAACATGTTCGTAGTTGGCTGATGCCGTACCTTAGCCAGGTGGGGTCTGAATGTGTTCGGGGATGGGCTGCACCAAAGCCTCAAATACAGAATGGTGTGCGTGCGTGCGTGCGTGCGTGCCTTTGTGCGTGCACACACACACACACACACACACACACACACACACACACACACACACACACAACGGGGACATTTCCCCATTGTGCGTGATGTTTACAAGTATGTTTGTGTATTGCATATTTGTGTGTGTGTGTGCGCACTTACACACGGTTGTTAATGAACATGTCAAATTGTTTGTATCCAATAATCGGGTCGGAGTTTTTCCAGGGTAATTGTTGCCACTAACGTACATTACATCAGCATTCATCAAACCTAGTTACACAATACACACACGGACGCACGCACACACACACACACACACACACACACACACTATAAGCCCTTGAGGCTAATCTACACACCAGGAGAGATATGGCTGCACCCAAGGTTAATATGCAATGTGTTCGCTGCTCCATATCCAAATGGACACTTTATATTTTCCCATCTCTCTCTCTCTCTCTCTCTCTCTCCCTCTCTCTCCCCCACACATTGCCAGTATTGCACACACAGATTATGGAGAAAATGTCACACCAGCACAATAATATCTCCTCTACTCACCGGTAGATCATTTTTTTACCATATTTGACTGAGGGGCAGCCTCCAGCTTTTCACCAGAGAAGAAAAACTGAATTCATTATTATTTTATCCAAAAATGACTTAATAGCATACAGGCAGACTCTTCACATAACTAGAGCATGTCTGGAAATAAGTGTCAGAGCTGACATCGACATGTAAATGTGAAATAAATGCTTAGACATGTATCTATATAGGTGTAATGTTAGAGACCACATAGAAGTGAGCCTTTCAAGCCTGTTTTCTCAACTCGCTGTTTCTCTGCAAGACATTACTCTATAAGCCACTTCTCCAAAACCGGTGGGTCAAACTGAACAACCAACATGTCACTTTGAAGCTATATGATTCCCTGCTTGCATAATATGACATGAAAACAACGACAATAACAAAACAAAAATGCAATGACAGCCCCTCAGTCAAATCTGGTCACACTTTCATACTTCTAAGCAGTTTTCCTCGGGATCCCATTTGGTTCGGCAGGTGCGTTTCGCAAACCATAATGTTCTGAATGACTCTATATATCTCCAAGTCAAGACTATACATTTACCTACGGTAATATATATATATAGTCACGGGACTCAGGGGAAGAACATGAGGATATAAAAGCCTCATTCATAAGCAATGTTTTATTAGTTGCGTTGGTATATTAGTCGTAGATGATGGAGCGAGGACGTGTGAGGATGTTGGATGCAGTGTACAGTATGTATATATATATATATATATACGGTGCAGGTGTAAATATGCATCCATTTATCAGCCACTCACGAGGCCAGTCGGTAAATTAACATTTTGTATTCCCCCTGGGGCCGCCGTCGCAGTTTGACGCAGTCTTGCATGAAACTGCAGCCCCAGCATCGACTTCCCCTGCTCAGCCAGATGTAGCTGGGCCTTTTAATGTCTTTGTGGATTGACTTTAACCCATTCTGAACGGGAACCCATTTTGGTGTCGGCATCATGTTATGCTTTAGCTATTGAAAAATAGCAGATCTACAAGCTCATAGCGCGCCACCGAGTGGCGCGCTACGAGCTTGTAGGTCTGCTATTTTTTGAAAAATCGAAGAAGAACGACTGACATTTTTAGAATCTGATCTCAGGTCAGAATGGCTTAATCAGACCAGTGTGTGTCCAGTGGAAACCTCGTATGAATCTGATCTCAGGTCAGGATGGGTTAACGTCGCGGACATTAATGTCGGGGGCGGGCGGGGGCTGTGTCGCTTGTCTTTGTGCATGCAGGGCTCCAGGGAGGGAGGGGTTCCGCGCGGCTGTGGACGTTAAAGTGGACATGTTGTATATATTGTCGTCGCTAGCGCGTGGAGACCCTGCATGTCCGACAGCCGTTAAGTACATTTGCTTAAGTGCTGTATACTGTGCCGAGGGGGGGCGGAGCATGGCTCAGGGGGGTATAGAGTGGTTGCCTGTTTCGAACCCGGGCTCCCCCAGAGTTAGTGTCGAAGTGTCCTAGAGCAAAGACACTGAACCTATAATTGCTCCTGATAATAGACTTTATGTGCTGGTTGTCGGTGCCTTGCATGGTTTCCTCCGGCATCGATGCATGAATGTGTGTGTGTGAATGGGTGAATGTATAATGCACAATCTATGTAAAGCGCCTTGGATAAAGGCACTATATAAATGCACCATTTACCATTTACTTACAATTTCAGTGCTTCTACTCCACTACGTCTCAGAGGCAAATATTGCACTTTTATTTCCTCTACAATTATTTGACAACTTTTGTTAACTATAGTTGCTTTCAAAGGCGTACGATTAGTCACACACGTTACCCCAGTGACATCTCTTGGAGCTACAGGCTCGCAATGCGTCACATCGCATCTTGTAGAATGGGACATTTTGCACGATGCATACTTTTACTTTTGGTACTTTAAGTACATCTTGATGACAATACTTTTGTGCTTTCACTCGAGTACATTTTGAATTGCGGACTTTTACTTGCACAGAGTAAAGATTCAGATTCAAGACTTCATTGCCTTGTCAACATAGTTGATTGGAATTTGTTTCAGTGCACTAAAAACATACATACAAAAAGACACATATTCACATCACATAGTCAGACAGTAGAACACGATAAGAAACTACAGACATCATATGAGGGGGACCAGTACATGAGGAGAATGCAAGGCGTTACAATTCATGTTGAATAAATAAACAGCAGTTTCATCACAGTTCATGGTTTTACAAAGCGGCTTCACGCTGTAAAGTGCGACTCAAAAGAGGGTCAGCGTTCAGGAGGCGAACAGCCTCGGGATAAGTGCTGTTCTTAAAGCGGGAGGTATTGCACTTTAGAGACCGGAGCGAGTCTCTTACCTGAGGGCAGGGGTGCGAAAAGAGAGCAGGCAGGGTGGGAGGGGGTCAGCGATCACCTTCTGCATGCTGCGCTTTGTGCGCGTGGTGTAGATAGAGGAGACGGATGGGAGGTCGAGGCCGATGATTTTTGACGCTGTGCGTACCACCCTTTCCAGCCGTTTCCTCTCTAAGACGGTGGTGTTTCAATACCACACTGAGACTGAGAAGGACACTCTCCACAGTGGCTCTGTATAGAAGTGAACCAACGCCTCCCCAGTCACACCGAACTTCTTTAAGAGACTTCTTTATAGGAAGTGAAGCCTCTGGTGGGCTTTACTCAAGATGTTACTAGTGTTAACTTCCCATTTCAGGGAGCAGCATATAGTGGCTGGTCATCGATAACCAGGGATGGGGGCATAATCTCCCTTTTCCGGAAATTAAAGATAATTTCTTTGGTCTTAGCCAGACCAAAGAGCGACAAAGTCCTGACGTCACTCGCTCATCCCCTGGTTGATGGAAGTTTTTATCTCCTTTTATGGAGAAAGGAGAATAACATGGGGGTCATCTTAAAATTGTCTCTCATAAGCATTGTGGTCCAAAAACTGTCTTTGCGATATTGTCGGGGAGCTGTCTCTGCATCGTTCATGACAGTCAGTCGCTCATATTTGGATGCGTTTATTTTTCAATCACAGTTCTTATATGAGGCATTCTATAATCCCCCTATGGGGATTACAATGCAAATAAAAAGTTCATGAACCAGTGGACTTAGCGCCCTCTACTGATATTGACGGTGCTCTACATGTCTATATTGCAGTATTGACACTTTTACTTAAGGAAAACATGTGAATACTTTCCCCACCTCTGCTTTTCAGGACATGTCGGACAAAAAGCACAACGTCGAGCTCACAACGTTGTGAGCTTGTAGATCTGCTATTTTCTCAACCTTTTGCTTGACATTGTTTATTAGTTTTTAGGTTTTTTTTTTACACAGAATTATTTTCAATTTTGTTGGATTCTGTTCATGACTTTGAACCACTGAAAAAGACTCAGTACTTAGTGAAGTTGACCTTTAGGGTTTAGCGCAGTAGTTAGTCTGCTTTTTCCCCCTCTGCATCAAACCAATTTGTCAGAAGTGACAGATCTACGAGTAGCCTCGCTTGTAGCGCTGCCTGCATGCGTCACATTGTGGGCTTGTAGATCGGCTATTTTCACTACTCCATTTTTTTAAATAGTAACAACTGGTTGTTTTCAATGGATAAAAGGAGATTTGATGGGGGTAGTATTTCATCATTAGTATAGTTTATCCTGTTATATGTTCATTGCATTCGGCTTCTACTCGCTGTAATATCATGTTACTTCACAGATTTCTCAAACTGCAAAAAAACTCTCCGCACGCACACACACACGCAAACACACATGCGCGCACAGCCGCACACACACACACGCACACGCGTGCACAGACACACTTGAAACAAATATTGCTGGTAACTGGTCTCTTTGGTATGCTAATTAAAGTGTGCCCAGGTGCGTTTCCGAACATTTGGGTGAACAAGGCGATGACGGCTAATTGGCAACATGTTGCCGCGTAAGCGGCTCACAAGCCATGCTAGCTGCTTAATGGAAGCAGTGACATACAACAGGACACATGGCACTGTCACCTAGGAGCTTGTCAAAACACCCCCTGATTATGCATAATCCAGACAACTGTTCCACAGTCTTTGTGTAGAAAACACTGCCACTCTGTAGCTGACATTTTTGTTTTAACAGCTGTCTTTGTCTATGGGACCGGTTGTTTGTCTATTGGACCCTGCAGCGACTACTGGCGATAGCAGGCGAACGGGCGATGGTCGAAAAGTGGTTCACAACCTCGCCAGAAAAGATACAAATAATGTGTCAATACTCGCCCGCTGTTAAAACGTACCGTGAGAGTGGTGTTGGTGTGTGAGAAGCAGATTGCCTAGTTTGTCAATTTGGTGGTGGGTGGGGCTACCAATTGGCACACCTGGGGGCTATACAAGCCTAGTAGGAGCCACATACAAACACTTGGTCTCATGGAGAGGTATAGCACAACAGCTACCCTGCGTCTGATGTTGATGCATTATTCGTAAGTTTGCTTCTGTTCGTTCTGTTTACTAGAATGCCCCTTTTACTACAGTAATTTGATTTGTTTCTCTTAACAAGCTCGTAGCTCATATCGTGGCACCGAGTGCCGCGCTACGAGCTTGTTATCTGCTATTGTCATGTTTGTTTGAAAAATCGTGAAAATGTGGCACAAATCTTTGAATATATATTATTTCAGAGTGAACGTTTTTAACTCAAATCTTTGCTTCCGGGCGGTCCCAGCTGGAACACCAAGTTTTCAGATGGGGGGGTCGGTGGCCAAATACAGATAATCCTGGGGGTCCTTGACATGAAATAGTTTGAGAACCACTCACATGGAAACATAGGGTTTTTTTAGAAAGATGTCAGGCTTTAGAAGGCATTTGTAGAATCGTCCTCAGGTCTACAGTAAATGGGTTAAAGGACAGACAACAGATACATGACAACAAATACAGAACAAAACAACAACACCAGTACTCAACATTCACATATAGAGTATAACATTCTGAGATGCAACCAAAAAGTTAAAGTTAAGAAATCAACTGGAATACAATTAAAATAAAAAAGGGGGGAGAGGGGATGGCCAATGAGTTAGAAAATACTACCGCAAAGTAGGTTAGAAACGGTTGCCAAGCTATGGTTTATTTCTGAGTGGAGTATATCTTGTATATATTTACGTTCTTCGAGTTTGATATGTGACATATCATCCTCCGCCCAGCGTTGGGCGGCAGGGCTGCCTTTTTTCCAATTACATAGTGTCAGGCGTCTGGCGAGTAAAGCTAGAGGAGAACGCTATATAGCTTCAGCCTGCTGAGTTGGTATTCGTATTCCCTCTGGAGAGGGCACCGAGCGACGCCGTTACTGGATTGGGATCTATAGTTGAGCTACAAATATACGAGAAGGTGATACATATCTCCGTCCAAAATGTCAGTCAGTCTGGGACACGACCAAAACATGTGGCTATAAGCGTATAGCCGATTCCTTGACCCCTGCACCTGGCACAGGGCTGGATCTGAGTCTGGATAAATTGTGGCTATAGTCTGCTAGGGGATAAATGCAGTCTAATTGTAAAAACCTTTAATTGTAACAAACCATGTCTTAATGCGTATTGAGGGTGAGCTTACCAGTGAGACCGCCAACTGCCGGGTTAAATCTGTTAAGTCCATATACCTATATACTGTATCTCCTCCTCCCATGCTCTTTTCACACGCTCAAGTGATGGGGAAGCCGCCCTCTGAATGCAGTCATATAGCCTAGAAATTATGTTTTCTATATTTGCTCGACTGTAAAGACGAAACGGAAGTGGGGAGGAGGCTCCACTTCCGCTTTATATTTGACTCATGATAGCTTTTCCGCTGCTCCAGACTGTGTGACGGCATTTGCATTTGGAAATTGCGAGAGGCAACAGTCTGGCAACGCGAGACTATACTGCCTGGTCTGTGGCCCTTCATGCTTCATTTCTAACAGTATATAAGTATATAAGAGGATATATAAGTATAGCCAGCAAACGTGCCTTTACCAGACAAAGACCTTTTTTCACTTTGTGTTATGGAGAGACACATGGAAAGTAGAGTATGTTCACTCAATTACTGTACGTTAGTATAACATTGACACCGGTCAATTAAATGGTTCAAGGGTTTTATGAGAAGGGAAAAAAATGAAGTAGAATTGACCTGGACGGTGTCTGTCCGTTGACGTGAAGGACTCGGGTCAACCGTTTGCCGTTTTTATCCCAAGGACTCGCTATACAGTATAAGCCCGTTTTGGGAGAGCGTGCAGGTTTTTCAGTGGCAGGGAAAGTACTTTTGCCTGCCATATAAAATGGGATTTATTTTGCTTCCTCCTTCTCCTTGCCCTGCGGAACAGAAACACCCTGCAGAGAGAGAGAGAGAGAGAGAGAGAGAGAGAGAGAGAGAGAGAGAGAGATAGTGATGATGTGTTTGAATGTACTGTATCCACCATCCATCCACCTCAGCACCAAGCTCTCTCTCCCTCCCCCCCACGCACACACACACACACACACACACACACACACACACACACACACACACACACACACACACACACTTTCTCATGATCTCCCTACTCCCTCGCTCCATCCTTCATATCTGTTTCTCTCTCTCCTCTCCTTTCATCTCTCTCTCTCTCGCCTGCAGGGTATAAAATTATCCTAAGGCTCCAGCTGTCATGCTGACAATAGTCCTTTTGAGAGAGAGAGAGTGTGTGTGTGTGTGTTGTGTGTGCGTGTGCGTGTGCGTGTGCGTGTGCGTGCGCGTGTACTGCATGCAAGCGTGGGTCTGTGTTGCATAGTGTCAGTCACGATGCTTGCTCCACCTTTGTGCGTCAACAAGTATGTTGATGCCTGCCCCCCCCCCCCCCCCCCCGTGCACATCTTAGGTACCTTTGTGTACATGCCTGAATCGCCCCCCCATTGCAGTTCAGAGCATTCATCAACGCCAAGACCCTGAAATGCTGAATATTATTCCGTGCAAAAGAAAAATCTGCTGTCCCTCATATTGATGTCACGCTGGTTAACCCATTCTGACCGGGAACCCATTTTGGTGTTAGCATCATGTTATGCTTTAGCTATTGAAAAATAGCAGATCTACAAGCTCATAGCGCGCCACCGAGTGGCGCGCTACGAGCTTGTAGGTCTGCTATTTTTGAAAAATCGAAGAACGACTGACTTTTTAATCTGATCTCAGGTCAGAATGGGTTAATCAGACCAGTGTGTGTCCAGTGGAAACCTCGTATGAATCTGATCTCAGGTCAGAATGGGTTAAGCATCGCGCTGAGGCTATACGGTATAGTTCCCTCTATGTGATGTTCAGTCAGCTATATAAGTCCCACATTTTGATGACTCACCGTTCTTTTCACAACCTAATGCGTCCAGGATGTACACAGAGTTTTATAATCAGTAAAAAAAGTACGGTATAGCTCGAGCTCGTGTCCTTGAGCAAGACTCTGAAACTGCTCCCGGTGAGTAGGTTTGGCGAACGAATGTAATGCACATTGTGAAGTGCTTAGAATAAGGTGCTATATAGCCTCGTAACCATGCAGGCTTTCTTTTCCTCCGTTCACATCTTAGAGCATATATATTAATAGAGACGGCACCGGATTTCTCCTCATGAAGTTGCTCAAAAGAGCATGAGGCGATTTCACTCCTCCTTCCGGGTAGGAACAGAGTGCATTCACCCCTCTAAAGCACGCTGGCTGGGCCAGGCTATAGGTGCATATACATATAAATGTACCACCCATCATTCAAGTTTCCTTTCTATTCCTGTTGTGACATATACTTCTGTCCAGTGGTGGACAGTAAGAAAGTGCATTTACTTGGCTAATGTAGGACTTTTTTTTTTTTACTTATAAGGTGCGTTCAGTCTTGAATTTCAATATTCACCTCTGTTCGTCCTGTTGCGCCAGGTCATGCCGCGCCCGTTTGCGGCGCTCGCGCAACTTCTCATATTTGCATTGGCTTTGCAACGGCGCCACTCTAACCATCCCAAGTCTGAACGCACCTTTACAGTGTGACTTTCACTCCACTACTATACATTTCAAAGGCAAATGTGTATACTTTCTCTTTAAAAAAGAAAGAAGGAAGGAAAGAAAGTTTCGAAAAAGGTTAAACTTTTACTTTCACACTATATTTTGATGCCAACACTTTTGTAAATTTACTCAAGTCAGAACATACTATGTGCATTGTGGAGTTGACATAATATCATTGATATAAATGTGGTATCCTTACTGTGCGTATAAACTTCCGCAAGGGCTCTGTTTATTATTTGTATTGTTACAGCCCGTTGTGAGATCTGATGAGAACCACAGGTGTGCTCGCACACACAGACGCACGCACGCACGCATGCACGCGCACATAAATGCTAGGCGAGAGCAAACATATGCATAGGGTACACAAGGCAATAGTATTAGAATATTAATACACCCACACAAACATTGCCGGCGGACTTCCTGGGAGGCCAATTCAGGATCGTGTGGTATTTCCTCCAGCTAAAGTTGAGCTGCAAGTATAAAGTTCCTTATTACCTTGCATGACCTGGGAAGAAACGCGTAACTTTTGCTGTCCGGTGGAAACCTATCATATGGACACAACTTTTTTAGGACATGAGGAGGGGGGTGGACTGTACGTTACGTCAGTGTCGACTGAAACCATGATGAAAAATGTTCGTCGACTACCTTTTTTCACTGACTGAAACTAAATGCAAAATGAGCCATGATGACTGAGACTATAAATATATCGACAGTTTTGTCAACAAATGGAAAAAAACTAGACTAAAATGTTAGGGAGGGACTATAGTGGACAAGAGATCATTTTATGTTTGGTGTTTGGTGTGTATCGGGTGTTGCATACTGAAAATAGCCTGCATGTACAAGCTCACAACACGTCGCAGCGTTCTGCTCCCTGTGTGTGTGTGTGTGTGTGTGTGTGTGTGTGTGTGCTCTGACCGTGTGTGTGTGGTGACCGTGTGTGTGTGTGTGTGCGTGCGGTCCCTGTCTTGTTAACTGTCAGGGCAGGTTCCGTGACCTCTGCAGTAAATGGCTCGCTCTGTAATGGGGAACTGCCAAAGAGGAGATGAATTTATCACACACACACACACACACACATGTACACACGCGCATGCATGCACACACACACACACACACACACACACACACGTCAGGGGAAGCTAATACCCCGTTTGACCTTATCGCAGCGTGTGCTTCACATGGCGGAATGATGCCGAGACCAGATAATTTGTTGTCACGAGGACACATCATGTACACACCCCGGTAACACCTTCATTAAAGGAGAGGGTGAGGCGATACGGCTTCACTTGTCATGTCTTGTTGTCACCCCTAGACACACACACACGCACACACACACACACACACACACACACACACACACACACACACACACACACACACACACACACACACACACACACACACACGCACGCACGCACGTGCACGCACACACAGCCTCATTGGCATCATGGCAGGTAAAAATGGCTCACCTTTGTTTCTCTGTCATCTGGAGACATAATAACAGCATGTCAGAGTTGTCAGACAGACAAGGGGAACATCATTTCCCAGCATGCCATACAACCCACCCACCCATCCATCCATCCACCAGCCTCATGGCTTAGTAATTTCACACACACACAGTTCTAGGCACAGTATGCACTGGGCCGGTGGGGTTCTCAACATGCAGGTCCAGCAACTAAATTACGTTTAATTCCAGAAACTATGACTAGACTAAAATAGAAATGTGCTGCCAAAAACAACACTGGCTTGACGCATGTCATGTTTACTGTGTATATAGTCTGCCAAAGAGAGCTTTCTGGGATGTTCTAGGTGTTCATTGAACATCAATAGTCCTCCCACTGCAGAGCGCTGGTGTCTGTCTGCAGTGTTGTTGAAGGCTCGCTTAATACTTTAACTTAACCCCTTTTCGGACGGGAACGCATCTGTGTCGCTTAGCCCACTATTTTTACCTTTTAGCTGTTGAAAAATAGCATATACATACAAGCTCATATAGATCTTTTAATTCTGCTATTTTTTTTGGAAAAAACGTGAAAATGTAGCGCAAATCTTTGAATATATATGCTTTAACAGAGAATGTTTTTAAAGGTAGAGTAAGTGATTTCACTTAATTCAAATATCACTTATTTTTTGTTTTGTTGTGATAATCCTTTCTACTATAGAGTGTGCTGACCATATAAGGAGTTCCTCCCTGTCCCCAGTTAACCCCTGGGGGTCAAAAAACCGTAGGTTTCGTTTTTGACTCTCTATCCTGATTGGACGAAGGCTTAGGTCCCACAGCCAAGAACGAAACCTACGGTTTTTTGAGTGAAATCACTTACTCTACCTTTAACTCAAATCTTTGCTTCTGGGGGCGGGGGAGGGGGGTCCCTGGAACAACATATTTTCATTTGAGGGTCCGGCAGCCAAATGCACATACCGGTAATATTTGAGGTCCTTGACATGAAAAGGTTTGAGCATCACTGACACAGAAACATAGGTTATTTTTAGGTTGCATTGTGAGGTGTTTGAGGTAAATCAACCAGTCGCCCACGCCACTGAAGAGGTCTGGGGTTCAATTCCCACCGACGCACCACCTCTCTCTTTGGCCCTAATGCAGGGCAGCTTCAACAGACTCCATTAGTCCCACTTGCCAGAATGTGAACCCCCGGCATTTTGAGTACCCTAAAATGTTTGTTAGAAATGTTGAGTCCCCAGCATTTAGAATCTAGCTGGATGCTAACTTGCATAATGTTGAGCAATTTTCATAATTGGCATAATTATGTGACCATTCCATTAACAACCTACGTATATAAGGAAAACAATAATTGATTAGCCACTTTGCGAGGTCTGAAGAGGTCTCGGCCTCGGGTTCAATTCCCACTGAGGCCTCTCGCTCTCTATACGGCTCTTTTACAGCTACGGGAACTAAGTAAACTGCACCGTGCCTTTAACCCATTCTGACCTGAGATCAGATTCATACGAGGTTTCCACTGGACACACACTGATCTGATCAACCCATTCTGACCTGAGATCAGATTCATACGAGGTTTCCACTGGACACACACTGATCTGATCAACCCATTCTGACCTGAGATCAGATTCTAAAAAAATGTCAGTCGTTCTTCGATTTTTCAAAAATAGCAGACCTACAAGCTCGTAGCGCGCCACTCGGTGGCGCGCTATGAGCTTGTAGATCTGCTATTTTTCAATAGCTAAAACATGACATGACGCTAAACACCAAAACGGGTTCCCGTTCAGAATGGGTTAACCCATTACCAAGGCCTGAGGCCAAATTCTACAAAATGTCTTCTGAAATCTTAAATCATGACTTTTCTGTTCTTATCAGTGGTTCTCAAACTATACTTCATGTCGAGGACTCCCAGAATGATATGTATTTGGCCCGCCGACCCCCCATCTCAAAATATGTTGTTTTAGGGACCTCTCAGATTTGAGCTAAAAATGTTTACCGTGAAAGAATATATATCCAAAGATTTGCTCACATTTTCACAATAAAAGAAAAATAGCCGATCTACGAGCGTGTATATCTGCACACATGGCTATCGCCGGATTTAGGCCAAGGAGTGTTTTTCGTGCAAAACTAATGCTTGGAATGGATTCAGAATCATTAAAACACCCTAGGTTGACATGTCACATGCTACTTAAAGTATGATAACATTTGGAACATGTTGCCTTATATTGGTCCTGACGTCACTGTCAGTCCACAGGTTTGTGTGCTTTTTATTTGCATTGAAATCCCCATTATTTGCATTGAAAAATAAACCGATCATCCCGGCCTTTTCACTCATATGGTTATGATTTTTTTGCTCAGAATGTTATTGAAAGGATAGCCCCTTGAGATGCAGCATCTCATTTTAGAGGGGGGTCCCGTATACAGGGAAAAACATTACATACAGTACAGTGCAGTTGCACAATAGACAATACAGACAATGTACAGATACAGTTAGCTTGCTCTTCCTCTCCCACCCACAACCCCCATCCCCCCAATTCTCTCTGGACAAGCATGTATTGAGAGTACATCACAGTGACTTGAAACAGGGGTCAGAAGTAAACAGCAGTGCGGGCAGTGTTAGTAGTAACAGGTTGTTTTGAGGTGTGAATATCTGAGAGAAAGAGGAATATTGTTCCAAGTCAAATGGAGCTTTGTATTTGTAATGCAATATGACCTGCGTCCGGACTCAGAGGATATTCTTCTGGGAATATCCTCTAGTACCAGTGACTGTTTCAGGTATGGAGGGCAGTTGGAAGTGCACACATTTAAAGATTAAGTGGTACCAGTGAAGTTGTCTTCTTGCCTTATTAGGCTGCAGCCAGTCAAGTGAACTGCATAAGGAACAGTGGCGCGTTTGGTATGGGCACCTCAGTACAAATACGACATAGTGAGTTATTTAATACATTAAGAGGTTTGAGAATGGCTTCTGTGGTGTTCTGATAGACACTGTCGGAATAATCTACAATGGGGTAGCAGCACTTGCTTATTTTCCTTACTTCAAATAAGCTCTAATTCTGTGTGAGTGAAGCGGCCTGCCGCCTGGATGATTTGTTTATTTTTCAAACACAGTTTGAGTTATTATATGAGGCAATCTAAAAATCCCCCTATGGGGTTTACAATGCAAATGAAAAGTAAATGAACCCATGGATTTGCGTCCTCTATACCGATATTGACGTCAGACTTCAGTTCTCTATTGTATTGTATATTGGTGAGAAAACGTTATTTTTATTTTTCGCTGTACAGTCGAGAGGCTGCTCTGTGTGTCATGCGAGAGCGCAGGAAGACGAAGGTAGCATAGCTCCCAATGCAATTATGGCATTAGAGCTTATATGGACCAGAGCAATACTGTATACATGCTTTGTATAACACACTGTACGTGCTTTGTATAATATACTGTGTATGCTTTGTATAATGCGCAATAGAAAAATGCAACTTGTAACAGTTTAAGTATAAGACCGCAGCCTCTTTCCTGGCTTCCGGCGAGGTGAGCACAATGCGTTCTTAATGGGGGGGTGTTATGGAGATACGGTAAAATGGAGCAGGTCACCTTTAGCGTTTTCCGTCGGCGCGGAGGCATAATGAACGTCTGACTGCATGGGCGTGCTTGTTTCATACGATACGGGCTCTTTGTTTGCTTGTGTAAACAGCCCAGTAATTGCACTGTGGGACGGGGGAATAGTGCCAACGGCCTGGAAAGTACACATCAGCAAATTTGCGATAATGTCTGCTCGTGAATACAGTAAATGTCTCTGTGTGTGTGCGTGTGCGTGTGTGTGTGTGTGTGTGTGTGTGTGTGTGTGTGTGTGTGTGTGTGTGCGTGTGCGTGTGTGTGTGTGTGTGTGTGTGTGTGTGCGTGCGTGCGTGCACATGTGCATTTACAGTATACACACATGCTTGCACTGTCTCTTTTTGCAGCGTGTGTGTACACATATCAAATTTGTGAATGTGTTTGTGTGTGTGCCCTCTGCATTCATGCATATTTGCTTGCTCTGTTCCTTTTTGCAGCGTGTGTGCGTGCGACGCGTGCGTGTAAATGAGCACCTGTCCATCAGCTAGCTTAATGCTTTATTGGATTAGGTCTCTCATCCTGTGCGTTCAGCTAATTGTGGAGGTGTGTGCAGGCGTTTTCCTTCACCCTGCACACTAATGTTACCTTTAACTCAATTAGGACAAAGACCAGACTCTACAAAAAGGTCAGTTTCAGCAGTTCTCAAACTATTTCATGTCAAATTTAACCTACAGGCCCACCAAGCAACATACATAAACAATTGTCAGAGATAACGATTCTAGTTCATTTATTTATTTTAATCACAACAAACGCTATAAAGGATCATAGGACAAAAGGATAATGCTAAAACGATAATATTGACTATGGCCCCTGCATGCACATCAACAGCAGCGTCTTGAAACAAGGTCCACTTGGTAATTAAAGCGGTCCCAGCACTCCATTATGAGTCGATGTGTTCTTGCATCTTCGCTTGCACTTGAATTCACTCAGATACTGACCTGTGTTTATCTGTGTAATTGCGGGAGTCTGCTTTGCTATTGACTTCACCTCAGATGTTGTTCCCCGCGCTATAATAAACTGCACATCGCGGACTTTTATTCACCCACCAGTGGTGGGGAAAAGTACGCAATTTATTTGTCTTTAAGTGAACCACAAATCCAGTATTCAAAAATCATGACATCAAAATGTATCAATTATTTTCTCTAAATTAAAAAAACTTTATGCAACACCGTCACCACAAATATCAGCAATTTCGGGGCGTGACAACTGTTTCGAGGTATTGTACAGTGACAACTACACAGTCTCTTGGTAGTGTTTATGTTCTATACTATTACTAAAAAAACTATCTAAAATCATTCTGTCAACTTCCGGCCCAGGACTTTGTAACTATTCGGCTCCTCATATATAGCCGACCTTGATATAGTCGCACAGAGAGCCGCCATTGGAGTGTCTCCCCATGAAGTTGAACGCCGTTCTCTCATCTAAAGGGGGCGCTGTTACGCACCAGCTTGTGCAGGGAGGGACGTGCACACATAGACATCAAAAGGGGGCTTCAGCCCCTGCCCTTTTACCCGTCTGTAAAACAACAGCCCTCTCCAGACCGCCAATGCAGCATTCACTACACGGTGAAAGAAA
This sequence comes from Protomyctophum bolini, assembly GCF_963924005.1. Lineage (NCBI taxonomy): Eukaryota > Metazoa > Chordata > Actinopteri > Myctophiformes > Myctophidae > Protomyctophum > Protomyctophum bolini. The sequence continues at coordinate 29,841,443 of NC_137882.1, forward strand.
TGCAAAATGCCACTCCTTTTTCCATGCCATACCGGAATAAGGCAGCATTCAGGAGAATTTGTTTTTTCTCCGAAGTCTCCTGAACACTATTATATGAACAGTATTTTGGCGTTGAACAGATTTGTTTCTAAATCCATGTCGTATACACACCGCATCTCCAGTATATAAAGATTGCTGGGTTGTGCCCCCGAAAATAGCTGATCTACAAGCTGTCAATGCGTCGCAGCGCGGTACTTTGTGAGCTTTTAGATCTGCTCGGATTACTGTTCGGGAATGAAGGACACATGAGAGGGAGAGAGAGAGAGGGAGGATTGTGGGATGCTGGGATGATTTAATAGGCAATATGTGGAAAGTGCTCCATTCACCTCTCTGTCAGAAAGTCTCATTCCGCACAGCTCCTCCCGACATAAGGGGAGAAATTTGCTCGCCGAGGCAGTAAATTACAAAAATTGCATATCTCTCTCTCTCTCTCCCCCCCCCCCCCCCCCCATGTGTCCTTCACTCCGAACAGTGCTGTGCCGTACGGTGGCGTTGCGTGCATGCCGAGAATAGCCGATCTGTAAGCTCTCAACTGTGATCCCGTGAGATGCGTCGTGTGCTTATAGATCGGGCTGTTTTTTCGGTGCGTAAAGCCCTGTCATACGATATAGAGTATTCATGTTCTCTCTCTCTCTCGCTCAGGCGTTCACGCTCTTCATTCACCCATAATGTCTCTCTCTCTCTCTCTCTCTCTCTCTCTCTCTCTCTCTCTCTCTCTCTCTCGCGCCTTGTCTCTCGACTTGCCACCGTCAACCTCCCACGCTCGCACACACACACACACACAGAGAGAGAGCGCTCGCTTGCTGAAGAATGAAGATTGATGCCGCCCCGGTTAATCAGCATCTGCTTCGGTATGCGGGGCCGCCGCCGGAGCCCCCCCGTTATGTGTCCAAGCGCCGAGCCCAGCCCACCAATCAGTTTACGAGACGTGATGACAGGGCCGTGCTGTCCAATCGGATTAAAGGCGACCGAGACCGGCAGGCGAGACTACTTCTTCCTGTGTGGAGCTGTCTGTCTCCGTGTTCGCCGTGCATTGTGGGGGGACCGCCATGAGGGCTGATGACTCCACTGCAAAGAGCCCTGTAGCCAATGAAAGCAGTGTATTAAGACGCCCTGATAGAGAGAAGCCGCACTGAAACAACAGGTCATAACGGGGTTTTATACAGCGATAGTATTTCGCCTATACCAAAAGTATGTTTTGGGTGGATTAAATGACAATTGCGGGAGATGTTAAATAGCATATTTTTTAACCCATTTAGGCCTGACGTCGAAATAAAAAAGAAGTTTGCTCTGAAAGAATATATATATTCAAAGATTTGTGCCGCACTTGGTGGCGCGCTATGAGCTTTGTAGATCTGCTGTTTTTCAATAGCTATAAAGTATAACATAATGCTTAGTTAAAACACCAAAAGGGGTTCCCGTCTATAATTTTTTTAATTGACGTTTTCGGGCCGGGTATATTGCGTAAAATGTGTGCTTATTAGTAAGGCAAGGCGGGGCCTGGGGCCAGCGGTATAGGGCCCATAGGTATAGGGTCCTATAAGGCAGACAGTATAAAGAGCACTTTGATGAGCCCCTGTGCTCCATTCGTACATCTCATGCGGACTTCTCCTTCCCCCTGTGTGTGTGTGTGTGTGCGTGCGTGCGCACGTTTGTGTTTTCCCTGTCCCAGTTCTTTGGTGTCTCTCCCCATGCGTCTCCCCTCTCTTCCCTCCCCCTCCTCCCTCACTCCATTATGTCCTTTTCATCCTTCGCTCCGTTCCATCCCTCCTTCTCTACCTCCCTCCATTCATCACTCCATCCCTCCCTCTCTCTCTCTCCCTCCATTCATCACTCCATCCCTCCCTCCCTCTCTCCTCTCTCCCTATAGCTCCGCTTGGTCCTCAGTGTTGCGTGGTCACACTTCCCTGATCTCGGCCATGCCAGTGACACAGAAAGATGTCCTCACCCTCCCTGAACATCATTCATCATGTCTCTGACCCGTGGTCCTACAGTACACTGCAGTGCTGTTCTCCTGTATAGCACACTACACTATACTGTCCGAATCCTCAGTGAGTTAAACTCGTGTTTAACCCGAGAATGGACCGTTTTGGTTTCACGGGAACACTCTCAAGAGGTCGAAATGAAAACGGTGTAAAGCCACACGTCTTCCATTCGTCTGAACCCTCGCCGGACCGTATGTTATACGTTTGTGCCCGCGGTCCGTGGTCCATGGTCGGTCCTCTACCCCACCCTCTAGGCTATTTTAATATAGGATTTATTATAGATCTCACTACAGGAATATATATATATTTGTATTTTTAAGTGGTGCGACCACTCCCTGCGACATGCCAGCACAAACCAATAACTCATTTAAGAAGGACGCGTCATGGAAGTTCCATGGAATGCTTTGCGGTCCACGAGAGTATAAGCTGCACCAGCTCGTGAACATAAAAAACAATCTCAGAGAAAGATGACCGGTTTAGGAATATAAAAGATGACAGGTGTTTCAATGTATATGCACTATATATATACGACTTTGTATTGAGGCATCTAAACGTGGCACCAGGTATGGTTTCTGTCTGACCTCATGGAAGTATCATGAAATCAGACATAAAATATAGGAGAGCAAAGAAAAAGAAAAACAAGTCAAACATCAGAAGACAATCTAACATGTCACGTATACAGCATAATGACAGTACACGGGTGGAAAGGGAGCGGCAAGGCATTACCATACAGTATATACAGCAGCAGGTATGCTGTATGTGGAGGAGCTTAGACATGATGGTGCAAAAAGTACCTGCGCAAGGTATAGTCCGCATACTGCATAGTCTCTCTCTCTCTGTCTCTCTCTCTCTCTCTCTCTCTCTCTCTCTCTCTCTCTCTCTCTCTCTGCTATAGGGTTTTAATTAATGGGGTTCTGTGATGCTTATCTTATCAGCAGATCACTCTGTTTTCTATTAACTGCCCTGACAGAGCTGAGAGGCTGCAGGCGATGGATGGCACATGCACGCACGCACTCACGCACGCACAGGCAGGCACGCACACACACGCGTGTCACGCACACGCATCTGCAAACAATATACACACACAGAAACACATGACATATTGTGTGCTCACGTACATTGCACACAAACATGCTCGTAAACTTGTATGCGCACGCACGCATGCGTGCATACGTGCGTGCATGCGTGCGTGCGTGCATGCATGCATGCACGCACGCCCACACGCCTGCACGCAGACGATAGTATCTGGCTGGGTGATTTAAGGACTGTTTGTTTGAGAGTCTGTCCTCTTAAATCCCCTAAATGCCTTGGGGACCTCTAGCTCTCTCCACACAGATGTCTCTTCCTTCTCCGCCTCCATCCCTCCCTCCCTCCCTCTCTCCATCCATCTATCCATCCATCCCTCCCTCCCTCCATCCATCCCTCCATCCCTCCCTCTATCCATCCATCTATCCATCTATCCATCCCTCCCTCCCTCCCTCTCTCCATCCCTCCCTCCCTCCCTCCCTCCCTCCCTCCATCCCTCCATCTCTCCATCCATCCATCTATCCATCTATCCATCTATCCCTCCCTCCCTCTCTCCATCCATCTATCCATCCCTCCCTCTCTCCATCCATCTATCCATCCATCCCTCCCTCCCTCTCTCCATCCATCTATCCATCTATCCCTCCCTCCCTCTCTCCATCCATCTATCCATCTATCCCTCCCTCCCTCTCTCCATCCATCTATCCATCTATCCATCCATCCCTCTCTCCATCCATCTATTCATCTATCCATCCATCCCTCCCTCCCTCTCTCCATCCATCTATCCATCCCTCCCTCCCTCTCTCCATCCATCTATTCATCTATCCATCCATCCCTCCCTCCCTCTCTCCATCCATCTATCCATCCCTCCCTCCCTCTCTCCATCCATCTATCCATCCCTCCCTCCCTCTCTCTCTCCATCCCTCCCTCTCTCCATCCATATATCCATCTATCCATCCATCCCTCCCTCCCTCCCTCTCTCCCTCCCTCCCTCTCTCCATCCATCTATCCATCTATCCATCCATCCATCCCTCCATCCCTCCCTCCATCCATCCCTCCATCCATCCCTCCCTCTCTTCCTCCCTCCATCCATCTATCCATCCATTCATTCATCCCTCCCTTCCTCCCTCCCTCCCTCCCTCCCTCCCTCCCTCCCTCCCTCCATCCATCCATCCATCTCTCCCTCCATCCCTCCCTCCCTCCATCCCTCCCTCCCTCCATCCATCCATCCATCTCTCCCTCCATCCCTCCCTCCCTCCATCCCTCCCTCCCTCCCTCCATCCATGCATCCATCCATCCCTCCCTCCCTCCATCCATCCATCCATCTATCCATTCATCTCTCCCTCCCTCTATATCTGTCTATATCCCTCCGTCTCTCTCCATCTCCATCCATCCATCCCCCCCCCCCCCCCCCCTCCCTCCCTCCCTCCATCAGAGTGAAGGAACACTCCTCCTCGGGTCAGATAGAGGTCTGTCTACACGGTGGAGAGATGCGTTTATCTCTGAGTGGTCCGTGTTGTTTACTCCTCTTAACCCATTCTGACCTGAGATCAGATTATAAAAATGTCTTCTACATCCTGACAGTTTTCCATTCTGACCTGAGATCAGATTCTAAAAAATGTCTTCTACATGCTGACAGTTTTCCATTCTGACCTGAGATCAGATTCTAAAAATGTCTTCTACATCCTGACAGTTTTCCATTCTGACCCGAGATCAGATTCTAAAAATGTCTTCTACATTTCTTTTCCATTCTGACCTGAGATCAGATTCTAAAAATGTCTTCTACATCCTGAGTCCTGACAGTTTTCCATTCTGACCTGAGATCAGATTCTAAAAATGTCTTCTACATCCTGACAGTTTTCTGAAAAAGCTATGTTTCTATGTCAGTCGTTCTTCGCCACTCGGTGGCGCGCTATGAGCTTGTAGATCTGCTATTTTTAAATAGCTAAAGCATAACACAATGCTAACACCAAAAGCGGTTCCCGCCCAGAATGGGTTAAGCGTGAACCCGTTGCTCCGCGCTGCTCTTCAGCGGGACGCTTCGCTCCGGATTCGCTCCGTTGGACACAAACGATGAGAGAGAGAGAGAGTCGTCTCTCTGGCCTGTCAGTTTATCCACCGCTCAGATCAGATCACATCAGACAGGGGAGGCTTTTATATCCCACGCTGGGCGGGAACCCCTTTTGGGTGTTTTATAAAGCGTTTTGTTATACTTTATCTATTGAAAAATAGCAGATCTACAACCTCGGTGCCACGCTACGAGCTTGGAGATCTGCACTTTCTTTGTGAAAAATCGTGAAGATGTGGCGCAAATCTTTGAATATATATTTTCTTTCAGAGCGGACGTTTTTAACTCAAATCTTTGCGTCTGGAGGGGTCCCTTGAACTACCTATTTTCAGATGGGGGTCGGCGGCCAAATACAGATAATTCTGGAGGTCCTTGACATGAAAATGTTTGAGAACCACTGACACAGAAACATAGGGGTTTTTTTCCCAGAAAACTGTCATGATTTAGAAGCCATCTGTAGAATCGTCCTCGGGTCTGAATGGGTTATGGATTCAGGAAAAGCGACGCGCCACTTTTTTGTGCTTTTTTCCGAGCGCTGAAGAGGCACGGGGGGTTATTGAGAGGGCAGAAACGACCAGATCGCTTGCTGCCATTGATTTGGTTCCAAAAGGGATTATTTCGACTTCTATCGTGTTGGACAGCTTCACTTGATGTGCCCCGTCCACGGCAATGATTAGCAACGCGACGAGTGGCAACAGATTCCAATAAAACTGTGCGGTTTGCAACCATTTAAATCTTGACAGTATACACACACGCCCTGGCGCGGGGCCTTGAGAGATTACAATTTCTACAGCAGCGACATTGTCAAAGTCACTCCGAATATCCTTCTACGAATGCCAGAAATCTCCTAAAACAATATAGTGTTAGGTTCCGTTATTTCGGACGCAACTGGACGGAGAGAGAGAGAGAGACTAAAGTGAAAGGTTGAATGAGAACATATTACATTAAGTCACACAAGCGCACTCACGCACACACACACACACACACACACACACACACACGCACACAAATCAATTCAATCGTATTAAAGTGCATCCTATAGGTTCCCAACTTGCATCGTTCCCAAGCAGGCCTGTGGCTGACGGGCACACAGGTCTAGTCTACCTGGTGGTCAAGGAGTTGGCCCTTGGGTGCAACGTGACCGGGCCATTGTTTTTTTACTATGAAGCCATCCTGTTTGTCGCTATCTTGAATGCCAACGGCTATTGAGCCAACACAAGCGAGAGCTATAAGACCATAATATCCATCCTGTCTCCAGAAAACACCAATATTCCAATCACGATGACTCAGAAACTCACCAATCAGTCACAGCTTTGTTCAAAAACGGAAAATAGCAAAGTGATGAATCTCGTCTTCTCGTCTATATACGACTATGTAAATTGAATCTATCTCGTATTCACGTTTGTGGCATTTAACCTGTTGCAACCAATTACAGGTATTAGCAGCTCGCGACTAAAATAACTACCCTTGGATCCATTGAAAAACATTACATTGTTGTTTCTTTTTTCCTCCCGTTTACTTTAAAGTAATGCTTTTGGACAGTGGCGTGCACACATATAGACACTATGGGGTGCTAGAGCACCTTTTCCCTCTGGACAAAATGTGCCCTTTTTTGTCTACAGTATACTGTACAGTATATGTGAACCATGGTGACATTGATCAATTCTTGATAAAAGGCTTCTAATATATTATTTAGGCCCCACAATCTATAAATATCACACTATTAAGGCAACCGTCCGGTTCCACTCGCTGCACAAGGTGCCCTTTTTTTTCCACTCGAGCACCTGCCCCTCTAAATGTCTGTGCACGCCACTGATTCTGGACATACATGGGCTCCACGCAGCAGCAGCAGCAGCAGCAGCAGCAGCAGCAGCAGCAGCAGCAGCAGCAGTAACAGCGATAGGGAGGTTTATATCGACTGTGATGTTGACTTCACCTCCTCTCACACTAAAGTACTGTTATTGAACTGCTCTGTTGTTCACTTCTCGCCCATTGGATTATATAAGAGCTGTCTGGCTGAGAAAAGGAGGCAAATTGACACTCAAATCTCTGTAAACGACACCTCTCTCTCTCTGTATTTATGAGAGAGAGGGAGAGAGAGAGAGAGAGAGAGAGAGGGGGAGGGGGGACGAGAGAGAGAGAGAGAGGGAGGGGGATAGAGAGGGAGGGAGAGAGAGAGAGAGAGAGAGGGGCTCAAATGTTTAAGTGAGACATTGGATGAAAAATGAGTGATTTGATGAGTGAATTTCATTGAGCTATACTGTAGAGAACTTCTGACCGAGGCTTAGGAATCAATTTTATTCATTTATTTTTTCTTTGTCATGTAATATGAAAGCAGGGAATCATAGCTTCAAATTGACAACAGCGAGTTGAGAAAACAGGCTTGAAAGGTTCACTTCTGTGGTCATAACATTACACCTAGCTACATGCTTAAGCATTTATTTCATTATTTACATGTCAATTTCAGCTCTGCCATTTTATTTCAGACATGCTCTAGTATAATTACGTGAAGAGTCTTGCCTGTATGTGCCATTAACTCATTTTGAAAAAAGAAAGTTTTTCTTCTCTCCTGAACAGTATATGTTATATATATACAGTATATATAGGCCTAGAATTATATATATAGGCCTATGCCTAGATATTTTTTTCTTTCATTTATTTTTTCACTTCATAATATCAGTTACATTTACAGTCAGATAATGTGCCATCATTACATGCTCTAATGTGTCCAAGTAGAGATTCTCTCCCCACCTGAAGGAATGCTTAGTGCACTTATATGCACGTCGAGAGTGATTGCTGCTTAAGCCGCGGAACGGGCCCCGCTGTCACACGGCCCACCGCCGCTGTGTGCGCCGTCAGCCCTTCAATTACGCTCTCCTGCCTCGCGCCTTTGGTGGAAAAGACACCTTTGACAGGGTGCACGTATACGGGATCCTAGGCCCTGTAGGGGGGTCATCAGAGGGTTACTATGGGGTGGGGCAAGCTTTGTGTGATGGTGGTGGGGGGGGGGATTTGCCAGAAATAGCAGATTTATAAGCTCACAAAGTGACGCGTGGCAATGCTTTAACCTATTTAGGACTGACGTCGGGGAAATTTTTTTTGTCTTAAATCCGGACAGTTTTCTGAAATACCTATAGGCCTATGTTTCTATATCAGTGGTGCTCAATATTTCATGTCAAGGACCCCAAAGATTATATGAAATTGGCTGCCGACTCCCAGCTGAAAATATGTTGTTCCAGGAACCCTCCCAGAAGCAAAGATTTTAGTTAAAAACGTTTGCTGTGAAAGAATATATTTGCGCCACATTTTCACGATTAAAAAGAAAAATAGATAGATCTGCTATTTTTCAATAGCTGAAGTATAAAATAATGCTTAAAACACCAAAAGGGGTTCCCGTCGAGAATGGGTTAAGACACTTCCCACTCTATAAGACTCTCCTGCGTCTTTCAAAGCGTCCGGGGGGGTGGATCGTTGTGAAGGATTATATTCTATGATTTTTTTTCAAAGGTTAGTGAAAACGCTCTGATTTACTGGCAGGGGCTTAAGACCTGAGCTCGACTCTCCAAAATGTCTACTAAATCATGACATGTCGAGTGGCTCTCAAACTGTCTCACGTCAAGGACCCCCTAGAATTATATGTATTTGGCCTCCGACCCCCATCTCAAAATATGTTGTTCCAGGGACCCCTCAGAAGCAAAGATTTGACTTAAAAACGTTCGCTCTGAAAGAATATATTTTTGTGTGTGCGCCACATTTTCACGATTAAAAAAAAAGAAAAAAGCAGATCTACAAGCTCTCTCTCTAGGTCGTCCTAGTCCATCGTCGTTTCCAGTCATCCCGGGTCTCCATACATCTGGCCAGTTTGTTGGTACTTTGCGCTCCTGCATCTTTTTCGAGTACATCCACATATGTTAGCGTGGGACGCCCGTGTGTTGGTTCCCAGAGCACCAGTGTGCTGGCTGGCAGCTCTTGATGCCTTTGGCAGTGTCATGCTATAGTCTCATTCTCCTGGCTGCTATTGTCTGGCTCACCCTTGGTAATCCCTCATACAGAGTCTTGTTAGAAACATGTACAGTCTTGCTGATGTTAAGTACTGCACGCATGCATTCTGGTGTAGCACCCGTCGAGGGACTTCTGCAGGGTTGGCTTCAGGGTCCAGCATTCACTGCCGTGTAGGAGAACAGACTCCACTGTTGCGTAGAAGAGGCTGAGTTTGATTTGTCGGGGGAGATAAGAGTTCCATACACTGGTCATGCCATTCGGAGCCCTCCATGCCTTCCTCACTTTCAGATCTTGCTCGGTTGAGTTGACCCATGAGCCCAGGTACTTTATGAAGTGGGTCTCAGCTTTGAGGTCAACTGGGTCCATATAGAGTTGTGAGGAGACGCACTAGAAGGCATAATAACATAACAGTAGGGCCATCCTGGTGGTTTGGGGGGGTGGGTGACCTGAACCGGAAGAGTCCTTTTTAAACGGACTCTGTCAATCAGCTCAGCTGATCTGATTGGAGCAGGACCAACGAGGTGATTGAGGTGACGTGTGAGGAATGCAATGTGTTGAGTTGTCGTTAAAACTCACATGCGGCGTGTCAGTGTGCATCTGTGCGTGTACTATTGTGCGAGTTGTCCTGATGTTATATTAAGTGAGTTGCAGGTTTGTGTTGCAATCAGCTGTGTGTTCATGGAGCGACACACCAAGACTGCAATTTAGTTTTTATTCTTCCATGATGGATCGAAGTCAAAACATTTTCGTGTCATCGGGCTGGATAGCCGAAACATTTGCCTTCGATCCATCAGTCTTGGTGTGTGCGAACCATTACCTTTATTTCCATTGTATGATTTGAACTTATTTTTAAGTCAGTCAGAGCACGGGACCGGTGGTCACAAGAAAACCTATCTTTAATTGTGTTGAACCTTTATTTTGTTGTTCCTCAGGGAGTTTGGATGGAGGGATCCAGAGCTACCAGAGGTGATCCAGATGTTGCAGCATCAGTTTCCATCCGTGCAGTCCAACGCTGCGGCCTACCTGCAGCACCTGTGCTTCGGAGACAACAAGATCAAAGCTGAGGTACAGTACTGTGCATTATTCCCTCACGGCAGTGTTGTTTTTGGCAGCGTGTTTTTTATTTTAGTTTTAGTCATAGTCTCTTGAATATAGTATTCATTTAGTTTCAGTCACATTGTAGTCACCTGGAATGCCTTAGTGTTAGTCTAGTTTTAGTCGACTAAATATCTTGGGTGGAAATTAAACATTCCTTGTGTAACTTCAAAACGGCTTTGCATTGAGAGACCCCAGGTAGGAGAAACACATTGTTTACTGTCCGTATTCCTCTATAAACAGCCTGTTTTCACTGTTTCCAATTGCTCTTTTTTTATACTTTTGTATAGCCTATATGTGCAATGTTTAGCGCTGTGCTGTGCAACAGGTGGAATCAATCTAAACGAGCAATTATCTGACATTCAGAGTGGGTGTTGCGCACCAGCGAATATATATTCAATCTCCAAAGTCAAACTCATAAATTCACAATGCATATCATGCCGCCCCTCGTTGTGAGTTTTAAGATCTGCAAACTATTAATCTCATGCTGCATGTATACTTTGTAGCCCATACTTCTGGCAGAAGAGGACATATGAGAATATTAGTAGGCCTGTGTCAAATCATTAAAATTGTAATGATTTGTAATGAAAAGAAAGAATAACATCAGCTATACAGTTGATTATGCCCATGCCTGCCTATACTGAATGATTATGCCACAATGCCACATAATATGCATTTAGCCTACAATACACGCAGCTTTCTCTGGGTGTCCGGAGCTCTACCGCTGTCGTCTGGACTACATGCATAATTATTAATTAACATATCCGCAATATGGACGAAGGAAAGTTTTATATCGTTTACAAACTTGTGCGAGCCGTCCGTGTGGCAAGGGCCTTAAACGAGGTCGCACCGGTGCGACTTTTGCAGGAGGATACGTGAGCGGAGAGTGTGCACGCCGATCATTTAATTCACTGACGGCACCCACACACACACACACACACACACACACACACGCTGTCTGACAGTTGCGTTCGCCAGTTGCGTGGGCTGGTTGGCTGCTTGCTCCACGGAAGCCAGCCAGCCAGCCCGTCACAGATATGGAACTGTCGGTGTGAAGAGAGGCGCGGGAGTGTTTTAGGAGCTGTGTGAAGAAGACGTGAGTTTTGTCCCTTATACCCTGTAGCAGTAGGCTAGTGTAGCGTGAGCTGCGAGTCCGTATAGTGCTTCCCTGCTCCATTGATAAAAACATTGTACGTTAATTCGGTGTCGACCGAGCCCGTGTTGTAGAACGGCGGCTGCCAATATACACACACACACACACGCACGCCATAGTGCACGCACGCATGGCATAGCGCACGCACGCACAAAACAGATTTTGTGTTGCTTTTATTGACTTTGAGTGACTTTGTGTGGGGTTGAAATAATTTACAGTCTACTGCATGTATATTATTTTGACTGAGTTAAACCATGTAGGTTACCCTACAAAGTGACCTTTGTAGGGTTTTTTATGATTCAAATAATGGTGGAAACCGCTACATGAATAAATGGCGCCCGACGTGTGGGGCATGATGTCCTGCATGTATACTGTATTATACGCTATAGAAAGAACAGCTTAGATCTTTGCTTCTGGTGGTCGCTGGAACAACATATTTGAGTATAGAAACACAACAGAATAATCAACCAAAGCGATGCGAGGGATAAACCACGTTCAATGCTATGCTCAAGTTGTTGTGGTGAATATTTTCATGGCAATCAGTCGAGTTCAGAAAGTGCAGGCGGCTTGACACGGCGGGCGTTTTCATGAAGTTGATGACGAACCCGCCGCGCGGGGAGGAAAGCGTCCTCCTGTGACTTATTTTGCCTTCCATCCAATCATAACGTGGAGTGGCAATAAAGCTGAATTAGTCACAAAGTCAAGAGCTCGTCTCTCTCCAAAGCAATTTGGGAAAGAAGGACCCACTGGAGCGCACTAATAAGCCCTTTAATAAGCCGTGTGCTGCATTAACGCATAAACACACACACACTCTCACCGTCACTCACTCAATATATTACATTCTCTCTCTCGCTCTCTCTCTCTCTCCCCTCCATTTTGGCTTCAGAATCCATTCACCAGCCGACTTTGTTTTGGCTGTAAATCAATTGATTTCACTTGAACCAGTCAGTCAATAAATAACACAATAGCACACGCAGGCCTGCAGCCCCCCCCCATGCATTGAAAAGTGCACGCACGCACACACATGGGTACACAGACACTTAAAAAGGTTCAAGTTTGTGTTCAATCTTATACTATAAGATTGAACACAAACTTATGTATATTATACATACAGTACGAGTGAAACTTATTGTTGTCCTTCAGACAATGAAGAAGAGTATGTGTACGTGTATATTACATACAGCATATTGCTGTATGTGACCGGGTGCCGGGCGCACGTTCAAGGTCATGCAGGAAATCCAGGAATAATAAATGCCGGAAATGTATCAACCTCGTTGATAAATGAGGGCCATAGTCTCTTGAATAGTTTAAATTTAGTATTTAGTCACTCTACAAGCTTGTGTAGATCAGCTTGTGTAGATCAGCTTGTGTAGATCAGCTTGTGTAGATCAGCCTGTGTAGATCAGCTTGTGTAGATCAGCTTGTGTAGATCAGCTTGTGTAGATCAGCTTGTGTAGATCAGCTATTTTCAGCATGCAACCAAGTGTACAATGACTAATACTGGATATATATTTCCACTGGTCACCATAACTTAGTTTTAATTTAGTTTCCATTTAGTTTTCGTCAGTGAAAAAAGGTAGTCGACGATTTTTTTTTGTCATATTTGTCTACGAAATCAACACTGGTTCATACCATAGTAGTGGCTCTGAGACCGCATACGTGTGTGTGTGTGTGTGTGTGTGTGTGTGTGTGTGTGTGTGTGTGTGTGTGTGTGTGTGTGTGTGTGTGTGTGTGTGCGTGCGTTGTGCACTGTAAATCGGAAATCCCTTGTCACAAGCTGCTACTCGAGTGACATCTCACTCTCCTGCTTTACATAATTTGCCCGCACTGCCAAGACTCCGTGAGTCAGACTTCTCCCCATTAAATGTTTGTGTTAACGTCATGTCGAACACAAACACCGGATGTTTGTCCCAGAATCGGGACACCAGGGGGTCCGTGATTGTGACTAAGTATGAGCCCTGTGTGACTGTCTGTGTGGTCTTTCTACAGAGCGCCAACGTCCTGACGTCACTCACTCAAGGGGTTCGCAGAAGTTTTTCTCTACAGAGAATAACATTGGTGTCATCTTAAAACCTTCTCATATAAGAATTGTGGTCCAAATCTCTGCGATATTGTTGGGGAGTTTCTCTGTATAATAGTTTATGAGAGTCAGTAACTCATATTTGATAGTCTGTTTGTGTTTCTAGCGAACTTAATTCAACAGCAGTGGCGTTTTCTCTCAGTCAGTTCTTTCATATCCATAATAGGAGTGAAAGGGCCGGGATGACATGTTTATTTTCCACACACAGTTCTTATATGAGGCGATCTGAATTACCCCTATGGGGGATTATAATATACAAATAAAAAAGTACACAAATCCGTGGACTCGGTGCCTTCTAGCGCTATTGACGTCAGTCAGACTTCGGTGCTCTATAGATATAAAACTGCATACCGCTCTTTCTGACTGGCGGAGCGGGAGCTAAATGGATGGGATCTATATTCCACAGACAACAGAAGCAGGACAGGAGATGGGTGGTCAGTGGATTGGTAATTGGTTATCGACAGGTCGATCATTTATCTTTATCAGCCTGTTATTCACCCATTAAGCTTCTCTAGCCCTGCACGATCGTCTGTCCATTCTTCATATATATTTACTCTCAGTAAAGATATCCATTAAGCTATTACAATCCATTATCGATGACTGTTTATCCACTAAAACCCTATAAACTGCGGTGTATGTCAATATAGCGAAAATAGCAGATCTGCGAGATCAGGACTCGTCAAATTGCTTTTGAGCATGTTGAGCCCCATCAACTTGCTCGGGTGTTTTCACCAAATATATATATATATATCTATTATGTGGTATTATGTGTCCCTACTGTGAGGGCGACTGTGGCTCAGGAGGTAGAGCAGGTCGTCCGATGATCCATGGGTCGGCGGTTCGAATCCCGCCTCCTCCTGTCTACATGTCGAAGTGTCCTTGGGCAAGACACTGAACCCCAAATTGCTCCCGATGTGCTGGTTGGTGCCTTGCATGGCTTCCGCCGCAATCAGTGTATGAATGTGTGTGTGAATGGGTGAATGTAATGAACGATCTATGTAAAGCAGCTTGGATAAAGGCGCTATATAAATGCACCATTTTGAAATGCACCATTTACTGTGACATTCCCATGAATAGCATTTGCTATAGGGGTTCATGTGGTTAAATATATACATAGCTTATTTCTGTGGTTTTGCATATAAATCCTTAATTGTCTCATCACACATTTTCATGAAAGCATAAAGGTTAACAGCCTCAATCTGTGATTTCTTCAACGGTTTGGCTGGATCTCACGTGAAATATGTACAACCGATTATAGTCATAACTACGGGGAAGTCATAATATCTGCCGTCAAATGCCACCAACTGAGTGCAATGTGTAACTGTAGCTCCACAAAGCCTTGATTCCATCTGCTCAGTAGAGAGGCCTTGGAGGGATTTTTGAGGGCGGGAAACAATTAGCTTTTCTCCAAGCGAGAAAACGAAGTACCTATTTAAGGCAGCTACAGGCACTGTAAGACACTGTAGAAACTGCAAAGTCTTCCTCTTGAAATCGGCTGTCATAATAATCGTCGTGGTTCTCTTAAATATGCGATCGATCGCCGACAAAGAACCGCACGCTGCGAGACATTTCACGGGACTCGTCGCCGAGAATAGAGCCCTGTATCGGGAGCGCCAAAGAGCTTCGCAAAGCGGCAGCGTCGGGTCAAGCGTGTGTCATGGCCGTTTTAGCGGAGGTGGATCTGCATGTGTTCAGGTTTCCGTCCCCTCTAATCCACATGGCATTTAAATCAAGATAAGATAAGATATATAGGGTGACATGAGATGAGATAAACCTTTATTGATCCCCGGAGGGACATTCAGGTGTCAAATTGTCCGTCAACATATAGCGGAGGACAATGTGACAATATTGTTTTAAACATTTTAACAATGCAAATATTGGCAGGCAGGCAGACAGCCTGATGAATGGAGAGATGATATCCAACCCCTCCTCTCTCTCTCTCTCTCTCTCTCTCTCTCTCTCTCTCTCTCTCTCTCTCTCTCTCTGCAACATAGTCGGTCTGCTGCTCAGATTGTTGTTGACTACATCGGCAGCTTGGTGTGCACACACACACACACACACACACACACACACACACACGCACACGCACACGCACGCACACACACAAACAGACCAGGACTAAATTAGGTTCAGTGTTGTCAGTAATGGGTTTCAGGTGGTATCAGAATGGTCAATAACAATGGATCCATCTCAAGCTAATCCTCTCTCTCTCTCTCTCTCTCTCTCTCTCTCTCTCTCTCTCTCTCTCTCTCTCTCTCTCTCTCTCTCTCTCTCCGTGTGTCTGCCTGTCTGTCTCTCTCTCTCTCTCTCTCTCTCTCTGTGTCAGTGTTCCATTTAATCACCTCTGATATCTCTGCTGTTGGGAAGAAGTCACTTAACTCCAAGATGTTCATTGTTATTTAGAAAACATAATAACGGTGGCATTGTGAGTTATTGTGACTTTAGATATCGCCAATTACTTGGATGAGAAGGAAGAGAGTTTGAGGGTCCAGTGGAGGTTTTGTCCGAAGCGCTCTTTTACTACTTTCCATTGGTTCAATATTTTCGAAAACAACACACGGACGTAAAGGATGTTCAATAGCACTGATTTATGAAAAAATAATAATAATAATCTAAAACCTAGTTAAAACTGTTCCTCATTTTGCTGGGGACCCCCCTGGGACCCTTTCAAGGACCCCCGGGGGCTCCCCGGACCCCACTATGAGAACCGCTGCATGTATTATGAATGGTTATGTCTGTCGCTGTATATTGCTTCATTAGTATGCGTACTGTACACACGGCCAACTTCTGCCAATGCTGCCAGTCTCTGATTATGCTAATTAGCGCCGAGTTGTTAATTTTTACATATTTGCAATCGGTCAGCCGTGGAGACGGGCTGAAAGCTTCAAAATAAACATAGCGCGCACACACACGTCCACGCACGCACGCATACACACGCTGATGCACGTGCGCATGCACGCGCATGCACGCACACACACACACAGGGCATCTCCAACTAACTTCGGAAGCTTATATACGGATGAACGGTAGCGAATATTATAATATCTCATGTACGTTCACTGCACAGGTCCAGAGATCATGTGTACCGATTTTTGTGAGATATCAAGAAAAATATAGCTTGTAGATCTGCTATATATTTTTTTTAATTGCAAATCTTGAATATATATTCTTTCAGAGCGAACGTTTTTAACTCAAATCTTTGCCTCTGGGAGGTCACTGGAACAACATATTTTCACTCAGATGGGGGGAGTCCTTCACATTGTTCTATACAATTGTTTGAGAACTGTGTCTGACACGGAAACATAGCTTTTTCAGAATATTGTCCATTTAGATGACATTTGTTTTAGAATCGGCCTCAGGTCCAAATGGGTTATAATAAGGACATCACTGCGATTATGACGGCCTCGATTCATTATCACCATATTGGGTGATAAGCTGTCACCTAAAAAGGTAAACACATGCTTATCGCCTAAACCCGGAGCATGTCCTTTATCCCGCGGCTCCCTGCGCCAACCCGCCGCCCACCGCTAACCGCTGCCAGGACAATGCTGCTGTGTCTGTCGCCACGGGGTAGTCATAACCGTGGCCGGCGCGGAACGGCGGGAGACAAAAAAAAAGAAAGAAGAGAATCAATCTAAGCTCTAATCTTCTTTGACATGGAAGAGAGAAACCCTGGCAGAGGCCTTGTAGCTATAGCTACGAGGCATCGCTAAGTAATGATGATGCTGCTATGCTGCGGCGGCGGCTTTTTGCAAAATGGCAGATTAACCCATTCTGTACGGGAACCCGTTTTGGTGTTAGCATCATGTTATGCTTTAGCTATTAAAAAATAGCAGACCTACAAGCTCATAGCGCGCCACCGAGTGGCGCGCTACGAGCTTGTAGGTCTGCTATTTTTGAAAAACCGAAGAACGACTGACATTTTTTTAGAATCTGATCTCAGGTCAGAATGGGTTAAATCAGACCCAGTGTGTGTCCAGTGGAAACCTCGTATGAATCTGATCTCAGGTCAGAATGGATTAAGCTGTGACAGGAGACACAAAGGAGAAGCGGATAGGAAGGGGGGAAATGAGATGATAACGGGGTGGTGGGGGGGCGAGGAGAGGTGGAGAGAAGATAGGGTGCAAAGATACAGGGAGCCAAGCAGAGCATATTATGCTTTTATGAAGCAATAGTTTAACTGCTACTTAGAGTTTAGCCTTGAGGACCATAGATATTATTATTATGAAAGCTAGATGGCTCACCCGCGCTCTGCCGATGGAGAGCGACGTTGCTATACGTGGCGGCCATCTTACCTCGGGGCAGCATAACGTTGTGTCTATGGGGCATGTACTTTTCTAACATTGTGTCTATGGGGCATGTACTTTTCTAACATTGTGTCTATGGGGCATGTACTTTTTAAATAACCGTAACTTGCTCAATACTCAACCGATTTTCAAACGGTTTGGTTTGTTATAAACGCCAGAGACGAGATGCTTTTATACGACGTTCACATAAAAAAAAACCCAAAATTAAGCAGATAAGCGCCCTGTTGACAACGTTTGTAAATAGACCAAACCATGTCTATGTTTGATTGAGCTGCCATTGGACATACTGTATACTGTAGCCCCTCAGCAAGATGGCCGCCATGTGAACTATACGTCAGAGACTACGCCTTGAGCCATTGTGTCTATGTCGGGGACAACAACAAATGGCGAGTTTAGTCATGAACAGAACTGACTGGTCGACATTGCCATCTTCGTGAAATCTCGCAAAGATGAAAGAAAAACTGCTGCTGCAAATGTTATGTTGATTGATGATTGATTGATTGATTGATTGATTGTAAATTGTATTCACAGTTTGTAGACTGGGTGGGTACAGTTCAAACGAAAGTACAGGTCAATACAAAATCTGACTCCTAGGTGGCGCGCTACGAGCTTTTAGGTCTGCTATTTTTGAAAAATCTAAGAACGACTGACAGAAACATGGCTTTTTCAGAAAACTGTCAGACATTTTTGTTAGAATCTGATCTCAGGTCAAAATGGGTTAAGTTGGGCTGCTGATGCCGAGACACCCATTGGTCAGCCTGGTGGCGCGATATCAATGTAGGGCCACGTACTGTAGTAGTGAACCTCTGCTTCTAAACAGCATTTACACCAAAAAAAAAATCCACTTTAACAATACTTTTACTTGAGTACAGTTTTTTGGCACCTCTACCCATCTGCGGGCAGCCCAAGGCCATGCAGGCAATAAGCCAGAGTTAATTGTGTGGGGGTAGTGATTCACTTCATCCTTAATCCGCTTTAATTTAACCCATTCTGACCTGAGATCAGATTCATACGAGGTTTCCACTGGACTACACACTGGTCTGATTAACCCATTCTGACCTGAGATCAGATTCTAAAAATGTCAGTCGTTCTTCGAATTTTTCAAAAATAGCAGACCTACAAGCTCGTATCGCGCCACTCGGTGGCGCGATATGAGCTTGTAGATCTGCTATTTTTCAATAGCTAAAGCATAACATGATGCTAACACCAAAATGGGTTCCCGGTCAGAATGGGTTAATAGATAAGCAAAGGCATTTTGACTCAATGAAGTCCTGCAGAGTCATCATCAAACCATCTCCATCTCCCCCCTCTCCTCCAGAGCCTCCCTCTCCGCCATTCACCTTCTCCAACTCTCTGTACCTCCTGTGGTATTAACTTCACCAGGCAACTTTTACACGTGGGAAAGAGCTGGGAATCGTCCTGTCACAAAGTCAGAGCGAGTTGGGGGAAAAAAGTACCCCTGCCTATAATAGCAGGGGTCTCTTAACCCATTCTGACCGGGAACCCATTTTGGTGTTTAGCATCATGTTATGCTTTAGCTATTGAAAAATAGAAGATCTACAAGCTCATAGCGCGCCACCGAGTGGCGCGCTACGAGCTTGTAGGTCTGCTATTTTTGAAAAATCGACAGAACGACTGACATTTTTTAGAATCTGATCTCAGGTCAGAATGGGTTCATCAGACCAGTGTGTTCTCCAGTGGAACCTCGTATGAAACTGATCTCAGGTCAGAATGGGTTAAGGTCGAAGAGCCTCTAGCTGAGAGAGAGATGAAGCTGGAGACCCCCACTATGTATGAAATTGAAGGTTATTGGATATGAAACTTGGTCGGTTACTGTATGAAGAAACTTTATAACTGAGTTGTGGTTTTCATAACGTGCTTCTCCTACTGAGCTCCTAATGCATTACGGCCAGCACTTATAATACTTCATAAACCTTGTTATAAGTTGTGCGTTATAATAAGTTGCGTCATGAAAACTGAAAACACATATTTTCATATGGGGGGTCGGCGGCCAATTACAGATATTTTTGGGGGTCCTTGACATGAAAATGTTTCAGAACTACTGACATAGAAACATGGGTTTTTTCAGAAAACTGTCCCAATATGCATTTGTAAAATCGTCCTCAGGTCTAAATGGGATAACTATTTGTTAATCTCCACCCAGCTGGTACATCCTGCAATATAAAAACGGGTCTGTTAAGAAAGCTAGCGAAGAAAAACAGTGCAAAACAGAGATTTGTCCAGTTGTTATGTGAATGGCCGCATATCGCATATTAAATCGTTGCTGTCGGGCACAAACCTCGTACCTTCGTATTTCAACATTAATCTGTAGTTATTTACGTAAATTATTAATAAGCGCTACATTGTCCTATACAAGAGAGAAGCACAAAGGTTTTGAAGGTTTAGCTGGTTTACAAGCTTGCATAACGTTGTCTATTTTAGCCCAATTTTAGAAGTGATAGTTGTTTAAGTGATTTTATACACATTGAACCGCTGAAAAGTATTAAGAGCAGCCGGCTAAATCATAACTACAGTGGATGTTTTGGAACACATGCTTTAACATTTCCTGAAAAGTATATACAGTAGGCTAACTGTTTTGGACCTATAGGAGGTTTCATAATTATACAACAGAGCCACTATGGTGGTATTGTAATGAGGTTTTAATGCATGTTTAAGAAGCCATTTTATTGATCATCTGTTAGAGGTATAAAACTCTGACACATAGAGATTTATGTGCATTACATTCACCAATACACACACACACTGTATTGTTGTCGAGCTTGCAGTTCTGCTACTTTATGTACTGTACGCAATTTGTCCATGCAATAAATAGACCATAACACCCCCCCCCCCCCCCCCCCCCCCCCCTCTCTCTCTCTCTCTCTCTCTCTCTTTCGTGTTGGCCCTCACAAGTATATTAATACAATTATGCAGACACACAAATTGCAAGCACACTGCACACGCACACCAGTTTCTCTGTAGAAGCCATGTTCTTTTCCCACCTCCCGTCATGTGAGCAGGCTGTTTGTCTGGTCGTCAGATTAGACTAAACACAGGCTGCTTTAATAATATAATTTCCCCCCCCCCCCGAGGGCCAATGGATGCCCCTGCAGAGGCCAGGCGGCGGGGGAGTGCTTTAAATGCAACACCATATGGGGAAGGCAATATCTGTGGCACTGTGGGGGTGAAGGCATTAGTGGTATATAGCAGCAGAATTATGCCATTGGTTGTAGTTCCCACGGGGCTAACGACTCGTATACCGCTGGGCCGTTTGCTTACGCAGCCAGGGCGATTATAATAAATCTGCACCGATTTGTGTGTGTGTGTCCAAGTGCATGTGTGCGTATAGTATACTTAGCCTACTATACTTCTATACGTATTTCAGAAATAGACATCTGACGTCTGATATGATTTAGTAATAATATGATATAATAAGGCCATCACACAGCTAGCACTCTCAATATCACGTGACACTGATCATCCCCTGTATCGCTTTTTCAACCTCATGCCATCAGGGGCAAAGATACAGAACCTTGCCATGGGAAAAAGGTTCGTTTCAGTAGGAGTTTTGTCCCCTCTCAGCCATCGCGTCGTTAAACAAAGTGCCCCGCCGATAGGATGGTTTCTGTACACAGTGGGGACCTCATGTTTTTTGTATTGTCTTGGTGTGATGTTTATTTTCTGCACTCATGTGTTGTTTTTGTTGTTGGTGTTGAACAGACCTGTGAAGATGAATGTCCTTCGGGACAATAAACACTGTGGGCTCTATTCTCGTCCCTGCCATTACCCGCGCCACTGCCCGCGCAAGTCAGCCGCTAACCCGGGAATTACGAGTATAGGAGCTTGCTCTGTCCTTAAATGGTATTTTGGGGTGCATGGCGCAGCACAAGTGAGACTTCAAGGCAGCAATGCGTCACTCTTCCATGGGCTATATATGAGCATATAGTCCACAAGGCTATGAAGCGATATAACACTGCAGGGCATAACGGGCGACAGATAGTTCGTCATGAACGGGACTCAAACATGTGACTGCACTGTCAGGCGAGAGAGCCTATATATGTGGCATGCGCCTGGACCGCTAGGCCAGCAGGCACCCATGTGCACCGCCGCCCCCATTGCTGGAAAGTATACTGTACAAGTGATTAACCCATTCTGACCTGAGATCAGATTCATGCGAGGTTTCCACTGGACACACACTGGTCTGATTAACCCATTCTGACCTGAGATCAGATTATACAAATGTCAGTCGTTCTTCGATTTAAAAAAAAATAGCAGACCTACAAGCTCGTAGCGCGCCACTCGGTGGCGCGCTATGAGCTTGTAGATCTGCTATTTTTAAATAGCTAAAGCATGACGTAATGCTAACACCAAAAGGGGTTGCCCGTCTAAAATGGGTTAAATGCTTTGCGGAGAGAGGATTGTTATCTCACTACATGCCACACAGAGCAGCAGGAAGGCTATACCAATTGGCAGTAGCTGTAGTTACTGCCGTTCGGGAACAAAGTGTCTATATTCCCTTCAATTCACCAGCTACCCTGTGGATTCAACCCGACAACCTTTCAGCGAGTCTAAAAGGTCAGCACAGCTGCTGTCGAAAAGCTACCCATCTAATCTCTCTTCTCTCTCTCTCGGGCCCGCACGCACGCACGCACGCACGCACTCGCACGCGCACGCGCACACACACACACACACACACACACACACACACACACACACACACACACACACACACACACACACACACACATGTCCACACAAAGGAAAATGCACAAGGACACAAACATAATGGGCTGTGTTTTGCGTGTCTTAAGTACCAGGTCTTATTACTTAACTTAAGACCTGGAGGCGTGGTCAATGCTCTTTGGCCACTCAGAATAGCCAAATGCCATTGGTCACGCCTCCAGGTCTTAAGTTAAGTAATAAGACCTGGTACTTAAGACAGGCAAATTACAGCCCATTATGTTTGTGTTTTTGTGCTTGTAGATCTGCTATACAGCTAAAGCATAGCATAATGCTTAAAACACCAAAAGGGGTTCCCACCCATAATGGATTCACGTTGTTAATAATAAAATATGCCGTCTGAATCTGAAACAGACGATCTACAAGCTCACACATTGTGAGACACGTAAAATACAGCCCAATGGGTGCAGTCATGTTACAATCACAAGCCTATTTATTTAATATTGAATATGAATATTTTCATATTAAAGACAACACACATGCACGCACACGCACATGTAACCGGTGTAATCTGTCTCTCTCTGCGTTGTGTAGAATAGACATGAGACGGACCCAGAACTGTCCTTGGAAACCTCTCTCTATTCTGAGAAAGAATACAACAGACACGTCTCCACGTTAGTTCTCTAGTGCAATGGCTCTCTCGTTCCAAGACGGAAGTACAGAAGCTACGAGCGACAGTAACACAACAAAACAAATAATATAACGTAACATACCTGACAAAGAATACAACAGACACGTCTCCACGTTAGTTCTCTAGTGCAATGGCTCTCTAAACAGAGTGAAACAAACACTGTACAAATCAATATAACAATAACATAACAATTCTTATTATGTTATACAGAGAAGTCAACAAAGACACCCACCTCGTTCCAAGACGGAAGTACAGAAGGAAGAGGTGGGGGTGTCGCGGGACATTTATACAGGGGGCAAAAGGAGACTTAAAGGAGCTGTGACCTTTAATGCACTATGTACTGTATTCCTATACACGTGAACTATGGAGAATTAAGTCAGGTAAAAGCACTTATTTGTGTCCTATTTTGTGTAATTATATAATACTGTTACACACACACACACACTGTCACGCATCATTACGGGACACCAAAGGCATGGAATTCAAGACAAAGCTCTTAGACACAGAGACACGAAGTGTCAGCGAGAGACGCATGCAGATGAAAAGCAGAGGCAGCGTCAAAAGAGTGAATAATGTGTGAATATGTGCCACGGCGCTTTACATATCTGAGTGTTCGCTCCTACATCCATATAATGAGGTGTCATTTAGGAGAAAAGGTCATCGTTGGAGTGTCAGTCGCTTGAATTAGTACACAAGGTGCTCATCACACTGACATAACGAGCTGGCAGATGCACGCACGCACACGTATACGCACGTATGCACGCACACAGGGAGAGAAAACAGGAGCAGAGGAGGAAACTTGTCACCTTACTTTAGACAGAATAGATGAACCTTGTCAGTCTTGTAGTCTAGTATAGTGTCCCGTGGAAATGTGCTGTATGTATTATTATAGACCTAGTCATCATGACATCACCGGGACCAAACATGGATTTCCGAATGCAAAATTCTGGCAGCGGAGCAGTTGGGAGTAGTATTATTCATTAACCTTAATTCTGGAACGATATTATTGAAATAAATGTGTTATTTTGTTCTTCAACTTCATTAGGTAGACAAAGTATAGACATATAAAGCTAATGTTCTGGACACTTTGTTTTATACCCATAGGCGTTCTGCGTTGATTCTTTAGAAACATTCTTGTGTGGTCTATTAAAGCATTGAGCCACTAGAGGTCGCAGTTATTTCATAACGTATAGTGAGTGCCTCCGACCCTCTCAGCCATTATTAAATGGAGGTAAACTGAGACCTCGCGTGGCTTATTACGCCTACCGCTTTTCTGAAACGGTTTCAAATAAGGCATCATTAAAATCATACATGATGCGTCCCAATTTGATACTGTTCTTAAAATACTTTCAGCGCCATTGGCGAAGCCCTTCGTCAATTGAAGCCAAATTTTGATACCGACGCTTGACGTCATTGGCGTAGACCTTCTTCGGCTTTTCAAAATAAGAGCTCAAATTAAAAAAAAAATGCTGGCGTGAATTAGATCCTAATTTTTCAATAAATGCTAGTGGGCTAATGGGTTAATAATCCCCCTATGTCTGTGGACTATACTTAGTGTAAACTGCTCGCCTTGCTAGTACTTAGCCTGCAACCGAAAATCCAGCACAGGTATAGTTTACAAGCCAAGGCGTCCACAGCCCCTCAGTCACTCGGGGTGCATACTTAGTTTAGGCTAGACATGGGTTAAGGTTAGGTTTAGGTGTGCTGCGCCGTGGGAGGTTAGGGTTAGCGTGAGGGTTTGAGATAGGTTGTAGTTGTAGGACAAATGACTATAGTCTAAACCAAAAAACTGTCTAAACTAAGTACTGCACCCCAGTCACTCGCCATCGCAGGCGGGCGGTGGCTGGCTGCATGGCCCAGGGCTGGTATAAGAACTCCTTACGCCTCACACCCCAACTCAATCCTCGAAACATTGCAAAACTATAGACTAATTATTTGGTCCTCTCGTCCTCTCCAGATCCGGCGTCAGGGAGGCATCCAGCTGCTGGTGGACCTGCTGGACCACCGGATGGGCGAGGTGCACCGCAGTGCCTGCGGGGCCCTCAGGAACCTGGTGTACGGCAAGGCCAACGACGAGAACAAGGTGGCCCTCAAGAACTGCGGCGGGATCCCGGCGCTGGTGCGCCTGCTGCGGAAGACCGCCGACGTGGAGATCAGGGAGCTGGTGACGGGTGAGTTGGAGTCACGGGAGGACGAGACAAGGACGGGAGTTTCTATTTCTATTTTAGTTTAGGTCATAGTCTCCTGAATAGTTTTCACTTAGTCTTAAGTTACATTTTAGTCACCCGGAATGTATTGGTGTTTAGTCTATTTTTAGTCGACTAAATGTCATGAGATTTTAGTCGACTGAATCTATAGGTGATTTAGTCGACTAAAATGTATTTTTGCGGGCCTTGTTGCCGTCATAATGACCTTATTTTACACTTGCTGAAAATATCCGATCTACAAGCTCTGCGACACGTTGTGAGCTTGCAGATCAGCTATTTGTTTAACATACGACACATACGGCGAAGCATACGTCAGGCTTCCCTTTTGTGTTTAGCCGAGGTGACGTACACAGTCAACACAGAGTCAGAGAGTCAGACACACATGGCTCCTCGGTGCAAAATAAACAGTGTACACTACCCGACTTCACGATAATAAGGGACAGTATGTCGGGACACGCTGTTGTCATGTTGATAAGCTTCATGTTGTGCAGCAGCAGTGCCAGTCCGCAATGCTTTGCACTCCTCCCACTCCACTATGTCGGAACTAAAACCTAGTAGTCCTGTACCCGTAAAAAAGACGGTGGCCGCCGCGTGCCTATAGGCTGTGAGAGACGGCATCGCACACGAGCAACTTGCTCCAGCACCCGGAAAACAAACACAAGCACAGCAGCAGCGAATGGGAAGAGAGCAAAGCATCCAAAGCGTGCCCTTTTACAACTTTTACTCCACATCTGAAACGGAGAAGCCGAACCATTTGTGTCAGGTTTTCTCAGTAGTATAAACTCCTATCCTCCTGCCTGTCAACCGCCCTCCTCCTCCCAGCAGCGAGCAGCATGGAATCCTCCCTCGTTTGAGTAAGGAACGCGCTGTGATTGGCCACAATGGCCAGTGCACTTGTGCAAGACGTGCTGTGATTGCGGCCAGTAGCTATACTTTGAGTGGCAGACATGCTCTCGCCACAGAATTTACTAGTATTCTGGCCATAGTAATCATTCTGGGCGGCCCCAGCTGTTGGTACGGAGAAGCGCTTCGCCGGCGGCTTGATTGACAGCGCAGAATTAATTTTGGCGACGCATGCACACTGGTGCCTGTGTGCATGTCTGCATATAGTTTTTAAATAAAATGTGCTCAAACACACACACACACACACACACACACACACACGCACATACATCACCTGGCTGTACCCTTTTGACATCGAGAGGTGTTTGGAAAATTGCATTTATATCGAGGTCAAAGGGACATCGTTTTATGATGAACATGTCGGTGTTAGAACCCTGATCTGTTCACCTGACATTCTTCCAAAGGTCCGAACGCCCAAAAGCAGGGTCCCCGTGGATCCTTCACAAGTATTAAAGGCCATGTTTCAAAGCATTTTAAAAAATGCCACAGGCAGGGACTTATAAAAGATATCAGGACATGCAGATGCGACATTTGGGAACTCCGGTTCAAACAGGACATTGGGAGAACGGGGGGGACTTTCAGGGAACGCTAAGGGGAGTGTGAAGACTTCAGCTGTCTTATATGTACAGTATGTAGCATGATATTAACCAGTTTAACGCATTTACTGTAGGCCTGACGTCGAAATAACAAAAATGTCTTCTAAATCCTCAAACATATTCATGTCAAGGACCCAAAATATATATGACATTGGCCGCCGACCCCCATCTGAAAATATGTTGTTCCAGGGACCCTCTCAGTAGCAAAGACTTTAGTTAAAAACTTGCTCTGTAACAATATATATTCAAAGATTTCAGTGACACATTGTGAGCTATTTCTCCAAACGCCTCCAAAGTAAGTTCAAGGATCAGCTTAACTTTATTAAAGTTTAAATTATGTAAAAGAGTGTGGGTGGAATGCATTGCATAACTAATTATGCCCCAAATCTCTCTGCAAGTAAGATACTCGGCAGTTATGACATATTTATAAAATGTGTGGGAATGGAGTATACATATTGAAGTGATAAGGAGGGTTTATAATGGCTGGCAAGCAGTCTATAGGACTGGCTGTCCGTCTGGAATGTGGAAACTCTCCCCAAAGTCTGTCGCTGTGACATTTAATGGCGTGTTTTATCGCCTGTTATCCGTTGAGAGTTCTTATTTTTTATTTTTACGATAACATTTCCAAAGGCTAAATAACAGGGGCTTTTCGTCTCAATCTATTAATCAGGCCACTTGAATGGATGTCTGAATGGTTATCTGTCCAAGTCCCCTGGGGGGGGGGGGTCTGTAGGATATAGAAGGCTCTGCTATCTGTCTGTCTTTTCCTCTGTGGCGTATTAATAGTCGCCAATGCTCTTTTTTTTGAGGGGCTAGAGAGTGTGTGTGTGTGTGTGTGTGTGTGTGTGTGCGTGTGCGTGCACGCGTGTGAGTGTGCGTGGGTGTGTGTGTGCGCGCGCCGCGTGCACGCGCCCTAACGATGATTTGATTGGCTGAGCACGGAATTGAGGATAACAACTGAGGGCAGGAAATGTAGGACGCATAGCCGTGGCAACTACTTTAGACTAGGGGCTGCGAGAACAATAATTCTCCCACAACGGCACGCCGCATAACAATGTCATCATCCCTTAATTTATAAAACTACATATAGATCTGATCACAACCAGACAGACTGCTGCAGTGACAAATGTATACAGAACAACTCTGTAGGCAACTTTAGGAGGATGAAAGGCATGAGAATGAAAGTATTACAAGTTACAACTTCTCCCAATTTATTTTCGCACACTGCACTCACACTGACAACTCAAGTTCAACACACTACGCCTTTACTCCTTTGAGAATGGCATGTTAGCCTGCTGCCTGATGAAATAGAAGCCGTTGTTCTTGCTTTATTAAACAAGAGATATAGTACAAATATTTTGAAATAGTTTGAAATGACCAAACCTTCCTACCCATGGGGCCATTTTCCTTTCCAGGTTTCCTTACTGTCCGCCACCCTCCTCTGAGACAGAAAAGTTATAAAGAGAGCATTAGTTTGATGTATGTGTATGATTCTGTTGGCCTTTCATTTTTCATGTGCAACTTGACATTTTCTGTGGATGGTGCATGCGTGTGTGTGTGCGTGCGAGCATGCGTGCGTGCGTGCATGCGTGCGTGTTTTCCCACCTCATAGTGTTCAGCCCCTCAGGGTCAGAATAACACTGACTACTGATCTTGTACTGTACATATATCGACCACACTTATATTGAAGTAACATCTAAAAAGCTCTCTCTCTCACACACACACACACACACACACACACACACACACTAGCAATACAGTGTGATCCTGCTCCGACTTATACCTTATCCTGTAATTACTTTAGTTTCCCACTGGCTTCAGGACAGGCAATAATGATAAAGCCGTGTGTGTGTGTGTGTGTGTTTGTGTGCACGCGACTGTACCTGCGCACACTCCTCTTAAAGCCCTTTCTATTGCACAAGAGACGACAGTGACTATCCACCCGCTATAGGAACCGACGCTACATTTAGATCTAGTTCCCAGTGACTTCAAACAGTCAGAGTTGTCATGACAACAGGAGGAGAGGCCTTCTTCCATCCTCTCATCATTGGCTTATACAACCAGAGGTCCAGAGGTGCATGGGGGAGCCGCCAGAGATCACACAAATCACAATTTGCTTTGATCCACTATAGCTGTCTGCCTGTACTGTATGTCTTCGATTTTATAGGAGACATACATACGTCTTTCTGCACTTGCAATATGAACACTTTTATTAGTCAACGTTTCGGTCAAAGGCATCTGATGCCTGAAGAAGGTCTTTGGGCCCTTTGAGCCCTGCCTACGCACCAGTCTCTGGGCCTAGCAGGTCTTCGCGCCTTGCCTACACACCAGATACCTTTTTTGCATGATATAGGACTGTCAAAAACTGGCCAATATCTCCGCTGCTCGTCTAACGAGATGGTATTCAGGGCTTGAGTGCTTAACATTAGGCTTGTCACAATTATTACACAATCGCCTAATCGCAAATATTTGAAATAATGGCAATTATATGGTGACAAACGTCATAATCGTGTCCATGTTGAGAAATGTTAAATGACAAAAACAATCAGAAATAGCAGATCTTTGTATCAAGCCATGTGTTTTTTTTTTGTGGTGAAACCACTCAGCTATGTGTGTGGCTGTGTCCCTGGGTCTGCCCCTGTGTCCCTGCAGGGTCTGTCCCTGTGTCCCTGGCTAGGTCTGAGCGTTATACCGTTTGTTCACCACCAAGTGTCACTGTTGTAAAGCCTAACAGACAGACACACACAGACCAGGGAGGAGGGCTTGTACAGTACAGTACAGTACAGTACCGCACCACATTGTGACGCGTTGTGAACTTGTAATGCCGGCTAAAAGTACAAGTCACGGCTTCAGTGTCCGAGTGTCCAGACCTAGACACACTCCTTACATGAGTTACAACGCTGAAAAACTTTTACTCACTAAATTAGTGAAGGTATACAGTAGGCTTGTACTTGTTGCAAAAGTAATTCTATACGTTGTGGTGTTGCTACTTATACTTCAGTAGAACTCTGAGGGCGGGCGCCTGCTTGCCTAACGGTCCAGGCACACACCACATAGGCTCTAATGCAGTGTTGCGGGTTTGAATACCGATCCCGACGGCCTTTGCTGCGTGTCACTCCCCGTCTCTCTCTCTCTCTCTCTCTCTCTGATATTCCCCGATACTATGCCTATCTTTTTTGAACCCATTACAACCGGGAAAGCATCCGTGTCATTTCTTGTACCGTTGGCTATTCAAAAATAGCAGATCTACAGTACAAGCTCACAGCTTGTAGTCTTTTTTATTTTATTTATATTCAGCTATGAGTGTAGAATAGATCCGTCTTTGTCGCGGACATCGTGACGAGGCGCACGCGTTGTGTTGACGTAACCGGAAATCAAACTATAACTCGCTGGCAAGGGCTTCTGGGAAATGCAAATCCAATGCAAAGTGAACGAGGGGGGTATGGACGATCTTATAGCTCGCTTTGCTCTTTTGTCTGTGAGGCGGATCGCGGAAGTTGCTTTTTGTCAGCTCAATAACAAATCGTGGGACTATTTTCAGGGGGATTTTCATGGATCAAAGGCGCAAATACATAATAATTAAACAACCCCGGCAGTCACGGTATCGTGTCAATTACACTATAATGCGTGGAATGTGTTTAACATCCATAATCTACTTCATGGTATAACGTCGTGGTCGTATATAATGCTCGCGCTGAGCCGCGTATCTCTTGCATCGCATGTTGCCGTTCTTTTATCTCTCTCTCTGTCTGGTTGCCAGACATGACTAACGTGCTCATACTGGTTCCAGAGGAGCGGACAATTCCCAAGATAAAGTCAGTCACACACACACACACACACACACACACACACACACACACACACATGGACACACACACCATATGCACGCTGTCCTCTGAGATAACTCCGATGTCGCCCCTCATGTTCAATTTGACCCTTGACCCGCTGTTCCTGTTCTTCGTTCATACGCACGCACACACGCACGTGCGTGTGTGCATGCGCGCACGCACTCACCACGCTCACATGTCTGTATTACTATACACTCGCGAGGACTTCAAGCTTTTTGGACGCCATTGAAAATAGCCAAAATGATTCTAATCCTTAACCATAAGCCCAACCTGAATATTTTTTTACCTAATTGTAAACCTGAGGTGAGTCTGCTCCCATCAATAGGAAGGAAGGAAGGGATCTATATTGGAGTATATTTGAAAATGTGTCCTCCTCTCCTCTCCTCTCCTCTCCCCTCCCCTCGTTAGTTAAGTGAATCAGTGCTGTGCATGGCTCTCCATTAACCACTTTACATAAAGCTGTTGTCATTCATGTTCAGTCTTTTGTAGTCTATCTTCAAATGCCTCGTGGAACACCCCTGCAGCTATTTAACACATGCATTCAATTATGTTGGGCAAGAGTATAATTTGTCAGCTAATGATTAAGCAAATGTGACAAATTCATGTGTATGTGGGAGGCCAGTTTCAGCCTATTAGGAGAGAGAGTAGCCAATGTTTAGCAGCTGACACAGTGTTTTTCCCTGCATTCCAAACTGGTCTGGTAACACCTGCAGTCTTTTGTTTCATCCCTTCCAATTGTGCTGCATGAGTTGTCTTTCCTGATTGGATAAAAGTGGTATCCCGATGAAAAATAAGTGTTTGTGTGTTGCTGGAGCGACAGGGAGGACCCCTGTTACTGAACAAACACACTATATTGACAATGATTTATATCATAATCTAAAGTTATTAAATAAACACATAGGCTATACTGTATGCCTATAGGCTACACTAATTCTAACAAAGAAAAAAAATCACTTATACGACCTTTAACCCTTTGACTTCTTTTCACGAGTTGCTCAAGTTAATTCATCGTAGAACACTTTCCCTGCGATTTGCGAGTTGCCCCGAGTTATATCAGTTTTAAGACATACGGACAGAATGGGATATGAGACGCGTTTTGATGACGTCATCGCAAAAAGGTCCGTCGCTCCGGCGTGCAAAGGGTTATGGGAAATTGAGTCTGACTCTATTCAGTCAAATCAGCTCCCCAGATGCTCACCTGAAAGCGTCTGTTTAAGAACCCCCGGAAAACAAATATGGAAACGGAAATATATAGCCTTTGAGCTCATTATATGTGACGCTTTTTGATACAGAGACAGTCATGGTGGCTAGACTAACTGTTCAGGAGATGAGAAAAACAGATTATTATTTTTTTAACATACAAAATGAACACATAGATGAACCTTACACATAAATGAGCCTGTTTTCTCAACTCGCTGTTTTCTGCAATACATTACTCTATAAGCCATATCTTCAAAACTGGTGTGTCAAAGTGACCAACCAATATGTCAATTTGAAGCTATGATTCCCTGCTTCCACATGACATGAAAGGAAAACGCAAATTAAAACCAATTCAATGTCTTAGCCTCGGCCCCTAGTTGCCATGTCTAAATGTAGTCACACGTACGTTATCGGTTTTTCCTGTGCCCTTTACAACAGGAGCTATTCAAATAGGACAAAGCCGTATAACGTGGCTTGCAGACATGTGTTTTCCAGTCAGAGAGTTCTCCCCGTGTCCCTTAGGGTAGGTTCCCTCACATGTTCTCCCCGTGTCCTTTAGGGTAGATACCTTCACATGTTCTCCCCGTGTCCCCTAGGGTAGGTACCCTCACATGTTCTCCCCGTGTCCCTTAGGGTAGGTACCCTCACAGGTTATCCCCGTGTCTTCTAGGGTATAGGTACCCTCACATGTTCTCCCCGTGTCCCCTAGGGTAGGTACCCTCACATTTTCTCCCCGTGTCCCCTAGGGTATAGGTACCCTCACATGTTCTCCCCGTGTCCCCTAGGGTAGGTACCCTCACATGTTCTCCCCGTGTCCCATAGGGTATAGGTACCCTCATGTTCTCCCCATGTCCCCTAGGGTAGGTACTCTCACAGGTTCTCCCCGTGTCCCCTAGGGTAGGTACTCTCACAGGTTCTCCCCGTGTCCCCTAGGGTATAGGTACCCTCACATGTTCTCCCCGTGTCCCCTAGGGTAGGTACTCTCACATGTTCTCCCCGTGTCCCCTAGGGTAGGTACCCTCACAGGTTCTCCCCGTGTCCCGTAGGGTATAGGTACCCTCACATGTTCTCCCCGTGTCCCCTAGGGTAGGTACCCTCACATGTTCTCCCCGTGTCCCCTAGGGTAGGTACCCTCACATGTTCACCCCATGTCCCCTAGGGTATAGGTACCCTCACATGTTCTCCCTGTGTCCCCTAGGGTAGGTACCCTCACATGTTCTCCCTGTGTCCCCTAGGGTAGGTACCCTCACATGTTCTCCCCGTGTCTCCCATAGGGGTAAGTACCCCCTCTGTGTGCAGAGCCACATCAGCACACACACACACACACACACACACACACACACACACACACACACACACACACACACACACACACACACACACAGTGATGTCAGCTTATCGCCTCTCGACACGGAGCCGCGGCGTGCTCATCACTGTAGGCTGTGACCCCGTGGCGTGCAGGCGGACAGCGGATTCCCAGAGAGACGGCCAGACTGGAGGCTGTTTAAACCATTTAGGACTGAGGCAGATTCTTTAAAAAAAATCGGCAGTTTTTAAGCTACGTTTCTATATCGGTAGTTCTCAAACACGTCAAGGAGCCCCACAAATGATACCTATATTGTATTTATTCCGCAACGACCCCCCATCTCAAATATGTTTGTTCCACGAACCCCCCCCCCCAGAAGCAAACATTTGAGTTAAATACGTTAGCTGTGAAAGAATATTTATATTCAAAGATTTGCACCACATTTTCAAGATAAAAATGAAATTTACAAGCTTGTATTTTTTTAATTAAGTTTAGATAATGGTTAAAGTGGTTCAACGCTAAAGTGACACACATGCGTTTCTAGGTCATAATGACTTCATAAAAAAAAGTCTTCTGAAAGAATATATATTCAACGATTTGTGGCACATTTTCACAATTCTTCAAGAATAGCAGACCTACAAGCTCGTAGTGCGCCACTCGCGCTATGAGCTTGTAGATCTGCTGTTTTTCCAATAGCTAAATTATATAACAATAATGTTTAAAACACCAAAAGGGGTTCCCGCCCAGAATGGTTTAATAATAAAACATGGCCACTTGAGGCCTAGCGGGGAGCTCTGTCACCCCTCAACCTCCACCACTCACATGGTCCTCTTTTATTCATGGCGGTCATGCAATCATCTTCCCTGGTTTCCCTCAAAAAGCAGCCCCCTGATCTCTGGAAACTCCTGTCATCACCACTGTGTGTGGGCGGGCGGGCGGGCGGGCGAGTCAGCACGGGAGAGGGAAAGGGAGAGAGAGAGAGAGAGAGAGAGAATGAGAATGATGTCATTGGCTGTTGGTCACGTGATCATAATTCCCATGAGGACAATTGGCCTGACGAAGCGTTACAGGACCTTTGTTTCTAGAGCAGAGGTGTGCGTGTGCGTGTGCATGTGCGTGTGCGCGCGCGTGTGTGTGTGTGTGTGTGTGACACAGTGTCCTTGCCCCAGAAAACAATGAAGTCACTGGCTCTCACTTCCTGTCTGTCTGTCTCTCTCTTTTAATCTCTCTACGTATGTAAAAAATTCACACCAGGAGTGTCTACGTGTGTGTGTGTCGCTGTACACATATGAACCTGTGTGTATGCGTGCCTGCCTGCCTGCCTGCCTGTGTGCGTGCCTGCGTCCACATGTGTGCACGTTTGCATGTATGCGTATGTGTGTGTGTGTGTGCTACATAGCTATATATGTCAGCGAAGCCAATCCAGCTATTGAATGTGTTTGAGACAAAGGGACTGGATGTCCGTGACTGGTGCCCTAGACTCATCACACACACACACACACACACACACACACACATCTGGTGACTGTGATTGCAATCACACACGACACTGACACACATAGTTGGGGAGAGAGAGAAAGAGAGAGAGAGAGAGAGAGAGATAGAGGGTTTGCAGGCAGGCACTGGGCATCACTTGAATTGGCGTGTGTGTGTGCATGTGTGCATGTGTGATTGCTGTGGACCTGCGAAGCCTTGTGTTCAACAGCATGACAATCAGAAGTCAAGAGAAAGACAGAGAGTGATGGTTAGCGATCATCAGGAGGAGTGTGTTGTTCACTCACCCTGATTGGAGACAGACGGCATACAAGGTCATCCAATCATTGTCCTCAACGTCTACTCTGATTCTCTCTCTCTCTCTCTCTCTCTATCTCTCTCTCTCTCTCTCTCTCTCTCTCTCTCTCTCTCTCTCCCTCATTTGCTCTTTGTGTAACAAAATGCGGTCATTCTTGTGAGGATGTGGCAGTCACCTTGCATAAACCCTTTGGGGAGAAGATGTGCCGTTTTTCCAATGTGTTTAAAAGGTGCACATCTCTGTTCACATTGTCTCTGTTGGGTGAAGACCTCATAATTATACGTCCAAAACCGTTTCAGGAATCAAATTTGAAAATGGCCACTTCGTGCCATATTTCCGGCTTGTATATCTAAAGCCCAAACCACACCAAAGGGTCGGGGTCGGGACTATACCTCCTTCTGCCACAACGGCTCACGAATCTTGCTGTTGTGTTTGCACATTACAGTATACTTCACCCAGCAGATATGGAAGTTTTTTTTTTGTATTATTATGATTCTATTCATATTTTCTCATGTTTTCAAGCTGTGCGTGCGATGCAGTTGGTATATGTACAGTGGGCCAGTGGGGTGTATAGGGAGGCAGGTGCAGGCGGGTGGTATAGCTCAGTTTCCAGCTCATTTCTTATGCATATTCTTCTCTGGGGAGCTGCAGCTCTGCCTGCAGGCGGACGCTCTCTGTTGTGAGGCTGTGTTGTTTCACCGCATAATATGGCTTCTCATTTTCGGCTTCCCCAAATATTTGGTTTAGTGTTGATTGATTGATTGATTGAAATCTTTATTAACAGTTTGCAGAATTACAGTACATTTCAAGCACAAACTCAATACAAAGACTGTTAACTGTGAGTGGACGACCCAATTAAGCCTTACACTTGTTTACAACAGGGTCCACATTGTTCAATTCATCAAAACATTTAGAGACAAACAAATAGACACTTCTATGTAGTTAAAGAACAGAACAGGAATTCATCATATAGGAAGCGAAAAGGGAAAAAAAATATATATACAGTGAGGGGAACAGGGGGATAAAAGGCTGGTTGGCTTCTCTGTCTGTCTATCATGTGGGTGGCTGTGCTTGTGTTCGTGTTTGGACCTGAGCCTGCTTGCTGAGTATAGGCAACCTACAGTATAGGTTTCTTCTGTATTTGAGGGCTCTCTCACTCCCTCCCTCTCTCTCTCTCTCTCTCTCTCTCTCTCTGTTTCCTTCTAGATTTGTGCCAAAGTGCAGTGACATAATTTCCGGAAGAACTTTCAGTTTCAGTTATTCCTTTGCGTCACTCTTGCCTTTTATGTTTTATCTCATCCCCCACACCCCTCTCTCTCTCTCTCTCTCTCTCATCTTGTGTCACATATTTGACGACACGTGTCGTGTGGCATGCCCGGGAGGCATCCCACCGTTCCTAAAGTGTGAGTCATAGAGGAAGCATTCCAGCGTTCATTATGCGCTTGAAATGTCATTGTGTCTGTCTCCAAACATCCATAATACCAGGAAAGCCAATGCTTCTGTTTTAGACTATAGTCCTAATGACTAGTCTTATACTAAGGCTGACTCATATCGGCACTGAACAAATCCATCACAGCCCATAATATCTGGACTGTGGACAATTAGCCAAAAATAGTTTGTTGCTGCGTATATATATACGCACCCACAGGCTATAGAGAGGTCCCGCCCTCGACGACAGGCCCGGAAGAGAATGCCCCATTCATTTTTTTTCCCCATAGACGTTTCAAATGTTTTTATTTTATTTTATTTTTTCATTTATTTGTTTTTATTCCTTTTTACAGGTCAAATACAGACAGGCGATTCAGTCACAACAGTTCATTTTTCTCCCCCCCCCCCCCCCTTCTCCCCTGTAAAAGGGTATTTATTTAAAGACGTTTTATTTATTTTTTATCACGATTTGTTTTTGGCTTTCCTGCCTGTATTGATAGTGTAGATTGACAGGAAACAGAAGGAGGGAGAGAGAGAAGGTGAGGGACATGCAGCAAAGGTCGTGATGAACGGGACTCGAACACGCAACGCGCTGTCAGGCCTGTTGAGAACTCTAGTTTGCACTAGTTTGCACTAGTACCTTTGGGGCTGGCCCGTATGGCGTTTAAATTGACAGGTATCAGTCAAAAGGGAGACATCGAGGAGGAAGGATGGATGGGGAAGGATCAACATATGGAATGTCAGAACAGGTTCTGACATGTATCCATGAATGGAGATCTAAGGGTTTGAGGTCAGATTTGCTAGTAGAGTTGCATCAGGGATGTCCATATAGAGAGTATGCACATGCATTATTTTCCCATCAGGACACGCCCCCCTCATCTAGACTGAGTGGCAAAACATTGAGCAGCATGGTGGAGTGTTGGAGTTTGGAAGCGCTCGTTGGAAATCACTCAACCGCCCCGCGTACCTCCTCTTTCTAAATGTCACATAATGCAGGAGGCAGCAAAAGGTCGTGTTATTGAAAGCAACCACTTGGAAAAATAATCAAATGCAGGGCATTTCTTGACAGAAAGTAGCTCATAGCGTTTATATGGTGCATTTTCATGAAACAAAAACTTTGCAGATAGAAAGAGGATAATTCAAGCTTTTCGTTCAGCTGCAATGTTGGTGAGTTTAACATTGTTTTAATGCAATCAGAGACAGGACTTTTCTGTTTGGATGAATGGGCTGTCAAGGCCAGAAAGGTGTTTTTTGCCACTCAGTGGGCGTTCCCGCGTAACTTCCAGGTACGACGATGTCACGCGCATACCCTCTATATGGGCTTAATTACGACAGCAGGTCGCATTTACTACGACATCAGGGATCTCCATCCTTGATGATGTCACGTGATGTCACGAGACCTGAGCACCATACATGGGGTCTTTACCCCATGTATTGGGATTTTTAGTCGTACACTCACTGACTGACAGGAAATGCACGATGTCATAGTAAATATGAACTGCGGTTGCAAAAAGTATATATATATAGTTGAATAGAAGTGAAAGTATTTAAGTACTTAAGTAAATGCACTTAGTTACTTTACACCCCTGCAAATAGCTCAGCTGAAACAGCGCAGACACGCTTTGTGGCAATGATTCCCCTGATTACCACATGCAGCACATGCTGCAGTTTCACATGCTGTGCACAATTGCACATCCACCAGTGTTTTGTTGGGGATCCCTGGAAACCACTTGAGGACCCCCTGGGACCCCCACTTTGAGAAACAACACTTATAGTTTGTACACATTGTATACATTTATTGTTCTCTAAATCCCCACCTTTATACACCCCCCCCCCCTCTCTCTCTCGCTCTCTCTCTCTCTCCATCTCTCTCTCTCTCTCTCTCTCTCTCTCTCTCTCTCTCTCTCTCTCTCTCTCTCTCTCTTCCAATAGCAGTAGAGACTAATTAGAGACTTAATTAGTTTTAGAATACAACAATGCAAATGAGGTGCGTGCGTGCGTGGCACAATGTGAGGCCAGCCATTTCACGTGTGTGTGCGTGTGTGTGTGTGTGTGTGCGTGTGTGTGTGTGTGTTTGCATGCCAACATATGTATGTGTGTTGTGCGTAAATAAACCTTTACATTGGCATACATGCCTGTCTGTCTATGCATGCCCATATGTATGAGTGTTTAAACTGTGCATGGACACAGACTGCATGTGTGTGTGTGCGTGCTGTGCCGTGTGTGTGTGCGTGCTGTGCCGTGCGTGCCGTGCATGTGTTTGCCTTAGCCGGTGTACAGTGCAGTGGATGAGGATCTGACTCAGACAGCGCGCCAGTTGGCTCTCCGTCTCTCTCCCAGCTCGTCACTTAAAGGAGAATTCCATGCTTGGAGGCTTTCTTACCTTTATTAGTAGTTGTTACGTCCCCACCAAAGAGGTCCAGGTGTTATTTTGTGCAAACGTGCATTATTGGCTGTTGCCCCTAATATAAGCCCTCAATGGGGGTTGGGTTTTTGTGCTAATTCGCTTATTTACATCAAATTAAGTAGTAAAGTGTGCCGCTTGGGATACTATTTACATTATAGATTGTTGAGCGATGGAAATAAGTGAATTAGCACAACACCCCAATGCCCCATTCAATTCATTGAGGGCTTATGGTAGGGGAAATAGCCAATAATGCGCTTTTGCTGCAAAATAACACCTGGGCCTCGTTGGTGGGGACGTAACAACTACAAATAAAGGTAAGAAAGCCTTTTCTAGCATGGAATTTGAATGAACTGAATCAGACAACACCAGAAGAAGGTATTCTATAGTCATGTCATGGCTCTCTTGACATCCATGACAACATGATTAGGAGTCAGATTGTTCCACAACATGTTTTTAAGCTGTCAAGTCTGTCATATAACTCGTTCCTATAAAAGAGTTCCGGACAATCGCTTTTCTTATACCGAAATATGACAGCCTTCATACTTAGAAAATGTTTCAGATGTCCAACATTTCTGAGATGATGGATGATGATGTTCATGGAAGGGGAACCTTCTGAAAGCTTCATGGGGCAAAGTATAATAAACTTCAAAATAAAAATAAACTGTCAAAATGACCTCTCAGACATGCTAGTTTTACAAAAAAATAATAATACTTAATGCTGAGCGTTCCTCAGCGTTTTTCCCACGCCGCCGGTCAAGCGCTAAATCTCTTCTTAAATCGTGCGGAAATTTAAAAAAAATATTTTTTACATCTGCTGTTGATGTTGTGCGATATAAGTCCAAAAAGTGAGTTTATGCCGGTTTGAAAATATATTTTATGCATGTATTCTTTCCGCCACTAACAGTGGTTCATGCATACATTATCATCAGGATTCAGTACAAAAAAAAGAAAAACGGGTTGTCCGGAACTCTCCTTTTAAAGTCTGGAAGTCAGAGTGTTAAGTCAGACACTTGGGGGGCGGCGGTGGCTCAGGGGCAGAGTGTCTGGATGGTAACCGCAAGGTTGCCAGTTCAAACCTGGACTCCCCCAGACTTAGTGTCGGAAGTGTCCTTAAGCAAGACACTGAACCCATAATTGCTGATGTGCTGGTTACTTAGTGCCTTGGATGGTTTCCGCTGCCATCGGTGCGTGGAATTAATGGGTGCATGTAAATGCAGAATCTATTTAAAGTGCCTTGGATACAGGCGCTATATATAAATGCACCGTTTACCATTTTTACACTTTGCTTTTCTGTGGAAAGGTCTCTTATGATGCGTGATACTATTTATCTGTATTGATACTGTGTTGGACTTCAGCTGACCAAACCATTACGCCATCAAACTAGTCTTTATTCATAGAGCACATTTTACAACAATTCAAAACACATGCAGAAACATGCATGTGCAACAACCTATAGTCACTTGGCATGTACGTAAAAATATATATTTACTGTATGTTGCTATGCATTTGATTGTGATTGTTTTGGGAGTGTTAAACTGGTTGCACACTGGACACGTTTTTCATCGGCAAACCGATGGAGAAACGCCGCTTAAAGATCCGAAATTGCGCTCCGCGTGTGGGGACCTTTACTGTCATATTGCATAACAAGGACTTATTTTTAATGTCCGTCTCGGCTTGTCTTGTAGCATTGAAGGTCTTACATATTTGACTGAAATGCATGCAGTACAGTACACACATCTGGAGGCGGCCGTGTGACATCTATGTCCGACGACAACTCGATCTGAAAGCATAATTGAATGTCTCAAAGAATGATTCCGCGCGCGTTTGCCGTGACGGATGTAAGTGACAGGGTTTGAGAACCAAACGCCTGTGGTCTCGCAGGCTTGGTGACAGGGCAATTGAAGAGGGTGACAGGCCATTGTGGGTGGAAAGGACACTGTCCTCGTTTTGAGAACAAGGAATATCCTCATTTCAGCACACATTCTGACAGCCATGTTATTTTGTCTTTGAAAGTGTAGCACAAAGGAGGCCTTCTTCATGCAGGGCCCTGGTCTGTAAAGACGGGCTGTTTTATTTGACATCCTAATTTGACTTCATGGATTTAACTTAATCCAGCAGCCTTAGAAGTTCAGCCATTGACAGGGGTAGCAACTACTACAGTACAGCCTTTTGTCTTCCTGGGAAGTTGGAATGTGAAACAGAGGCCAAAGCTGTGCTTGGATTTATTAAACAACGCCTTGTTTGAAATGACCAAATCTGCCTACCGATGATGCCACTTGTTGCAGGCATGTTTGTTATCCGTCCACCGCCCTCCTCTGAGACACAGAGTGCGTATAGAGTATAGACAATGGTGCCATCTTATAGTGAGG
The DNA here is from genome assembly GCF_963924005.1 of Protomyctophum bolini. Taxonomy (NCBI): domain Eukaryota; kingdom Metazoa; phylum Chordata; class Actinopteri; order Myctophiformes; family Myctophidae; genus Protomyctophum; species Protomyctophum bolini. Next base: position 29,882,622 of record NC_137882.1, read on the forward strand.
ACCAGTTATATATTAGGTATAGCTGAAGTGGATCTTTTAGTATCACTTTCAACCTATTTAAATCGTTTTGCCTTTTGGGCAAATAGCAGATCTACAAGCTCATAACGCGGTACCGAGTGCCGCACTACGAGCTTGTAGGTCTGCTATTTTTGAAAAATCGTGAAAATGTGGCGAAAATCTTTGAATATATATTCTTTCAGAGCAAACCTTTTTAACTCAAATCTTTGCTTCTGGGAGGGGGTCTCTGGAACAACATATACAGTATTCAAATGGGGGTCGGCGGCCAATTTAATATATTTTTGGGGGTCCTTGACATGAAAATCAAGGACCCCCATTGGGTTTTTCAGAAAACTGTCAGGTTTTAGAAGGTATTTGTAGAATCTTTTCTCAGGTCTAAATGGGTTAAAAACTATTGAATGGATTACTTTTCTTGTTTTTTCTTTTTGAGAGGGACGTTAATTATTTACAAAGTCCACAAGAACAATGGCGCTCCAAAATATCCCCCAAACAAACAGATGCTTCAGCATGACTCATCTGTAGTTGTGTTGAGTGAGTCATATTCAATATTTACACGATGTGTGACGTCTCCCTCTGCTTGCGAGGTAGAACATCAACACTTTATTGAGTTTGCCGCGTCTTCAATGAGTGGCACTGTGTCTAAAATATGTCTAAATGGCCGTCTGAAAATGGGTTATATAGCAGTCTATAGGCTTAGATTAAAGCAACGTCGTTTCAGCAGCTATATCGACGTTCGGAAAAGGGCTTTGACGTCTAATAGCCGACTATTGCTCAGTGGGAAGTATATTTGACTGAGCAATGTATATAGTGTTGTAGAAGTACTCCCGTAAAGTGACCGTACTCACAACTATAGGGATGTCCCAATTTTTTTGCTCCCGATCCGATTCTGATCATTTGATTTTGAGACATACCAACCTTTCCCGATCCGATCTTTATGTTTTCATATAACTCTTATGCCATATCACAATTGCAAATATCCTAATGTACGTCACTCTAGCGTATAGTCTGTTGTGTTGCCTTTACATTATTGACAGGCAGAATGTGACTATACTGTACATGACTGTCGTTTTTCTTTTCTATGAAAGCATGGAGTCATAGCAAAACAATGATGTATTGGTTAATTACAGTTGTACAGCTTATAGAACTGAAGTCAAGTTAAAACTCCTTTGTTTCCATCATAGAAGTTTTTCACGCCTCTGAGTGTGACTAGTCTTTGTTTGATGATCTCCGACTGGGAGTGGACCAGAAGGAAAACAACTAGCATAAACACAACAGTTTTTACAAAATCTCATTGCTTATACATCTTTCTTTGAGATTTACATTTCAAAATCCGATCTTTTCTCCCCGATTCCGATCTTTTGAATATCATGTGATCGGAGCCGATTTCTGATCTCCCAATCCGATCAGGACAACATATGCCACCCTTCTATTGTACATGAACATAAACAACATAAAGATCTGGCATTGCGCACCGAAGTCTCACTTCGTAAATTTACCTGGGTCCGCAAAAGTGTTCAGCAAATGCAAATAGCATTTGCATTCAAAAAGCCATTTAAGTGCCTCTGCATCACTGAGCCCAATCAAAACGTTGCCTTGCCCCATGACTAATCCATATTACAATAACAAAATAAGCTAAAACTGACATGCTCAAAGTAATTAAAATAAACCTATAAGCTTGTGTTATTTAAACATATGAGGCTACACAGAGTTCATTGTTTGGTATCCTATCCGAGCGACAGTACTAAACTTAAGATGGCTCAGGGGCCACTCAGCAACTTTCCAAAGGTCCAAAGGGCTGCAAGCTAGTAATGTCGCGATAATCCAGCGTATAAGTCAGGTTTAACCCATTCTGACCTGAGATCAGATTCATACGAGGTTTCCACTGGACACACACTGGTCTGATTAACCCATTCTGACCTGAGATCAGATTCTAAAAATGTCAGTCGTTCTTCGATTTTTCAAAAATAGCAGACCTACAAGCTCATAGCGCGCCACTCGGTGGCGCGCTATGAGCTTGTAGATCTGCTTTTTTTCAATAGCTAAAGCATAACATGATGCTAACACCAAAACGGGTTCCCGGTCAGAATGGGTTAACTTGGAGTACCAATGCGCTCCACATAATGCGACATTGCAACTGTGACGGCCGGGATCCACCAGATCCGAAGGTCAACTTCTTTTCATTTCTATAAACCACTACTAAGAGAGGATACATATAAAATAAAATTGAGCGATGGAAATAAGTGAATTTTAGCACAACACCCCAATGCCCCATTCGATTCAATGCAATTCAATTCAATTCATTGTGGGCTTATGGTAGGGGAAATAGCCAATGATGCGCTTTTGCACAAACAAACACCTGGAATGGAATTCTCCTTTTAACCCATTCTGACCGGGAACCCGTTTTGGTGTTCAGCATCATGTTATGCTTTAGCTATTGAAAAATAGCAGATCTACAAGCTCATAGCGCGCCACCGAGTGGCACGCTATGAGCTTGTAGGTCTGCTATTTTTGAAAAATCGAAGAACGACTGACATTTTTAGAATCTGATCTCAGGTCAGAATGGGTTAATCAGACCAGTGTGTGTCCAGTGGAAAACCTCGTATGAATCTGATCTCAGGTCAGAATGGGTTAAAAAAGGGGGCCTGCTCCCAAGAGCCGAGTAACGGAAGCCGCCTCGGCTGCTCAGACCGGAAAGAACCAGTCACGGCGTTGGTGCTCGCGGGACTGCAGTGCCAATGGAAACACAACCCAGACGGGTTGTTTTTGGTGGAGAACACAATCTCACACTCATCGTGTGTGTGTGTGTGTGTGCGCGTCCGTGTGTGTGTGTGTGTGTGTGTGTGTGTGTGCGTGTGCTTGTGCTTGTGCTTGCAGGCGTGCTGTGGAACCTGTCGTCCTGCGACGCTCTGAAGATGCCAATCATCCAGGACGCCCTGGCCGTTCTGACCAATAGCGTCATCATACCCCACTCCACCTGGGACTCCTCGCCCAATCACCACCAGGACGACCGCAAGCTCCACCTACACACCTCCCAGGTGCTGCGCAACGCCACCGGCTGCCTCAGGTTCGAGAAACACATGCACGCACACACACACACACGCACACACACACACACACATGCACGCACACACATGCACCCACACATACGCGCACACATACGCGTGCACAGTAGCCTACACACGCACACACGAGTGCATGCGGGCGCGCACACACATTCACACAAATGTTCTCTCTCCTGTCATCAGTGTCTGCTGTGTATGCATTATTTAGTTGAGTTCTACAAACAATATCACATTCACAACTCTCTCTCTCTCTCTCTCTCTCTCTCTCAGTATCCATAGCAACAACTCTTCCACTCGTGTGTAGATCCCTGTACAGGTTCTTCTCTGCGGTTCCAGAGAATCGGACACGGTCCCATACGGACCTGAGGATAATTTGAATACATTAGACCCATGCAGTCTAATATACAGTATAGTACTCTCGCTGCTCATGTATGCTCATGTCACCGTTATGCTTTGAGACGATAATCATCATCATCATTTTTCGACCGCGCTCGAGATCATGGATTTTACAATGCCATGCCAGACTTTGCGGTCCTTCATTGCCATCCCCAGTTCCTGCTTACTGACGCACGTGTCCCTATATAGCGATGACATCAGGGAACGACAGTTTTCTATACCTCTGGTCTGCCTTTGAGGCAGGACTCCAGAGAAGAAGGGAATATTATAACCTCATTGTCAGCTCTGTAGCAGTATGGCCGGCAAACTGTGTTCTTCTGGATCGGACTAGTGAGGAAACACGGGGGAGGTTGCCGTATATTCGATTAGTCGATGGGTGGCTCTTCCGAGACAGATTCTGTGCTCTCATTAGAAGGCGGGTGTACAGTAAGTGCCATAATAAGACTCTAATAGCTGCCTGTTAGTGTCACTTCCGCCCGCCCCAGCAGAGTCTCCGGTGGAGTGGACGTTTCTCATCGTCCGTCTGTCCCCGTAGATAATGACCACAGGCATTCTACACCAGGGGTGTCGAACTCAACTTGGGGCGAGGGCCGCATTGATCAAAAGGTCACTTGATGGGGGCCACAACCAGTTGCGGACTAAAACTGAGACAAAATGTATATATTATACTGACAATTTCATCAACAAATAAAAACTAGACTAAAATGTTAGGAAGGGACTATAGTGGACAAGTGATCCAGTATAAGTCATTTTACACTTGGTTGGTTTGCTGAAAATAGCAGATCTACAAGCTCACAACGCGTCGCAGTGTGACGTGTTGTGAGCTTGTAGATCAGCTATTTTCAGCAAGTGTAAAATCAGCCATTACGACGCCATCAAGGCCCGTCAAAATACCTGTTAGTCGACTGAATCAACTGTAGATTTAGTCAACTAAAATCGCATGACATTTAGTCGACTAAAAATGTAAACCAGGTGACTAAAATATGACCAAAACTAAAATAGAATTTTGCTGCCAAAAACAACACTGGTTCCCATACGTTTCATCGCTGTGTCCCACCAAATTAATCATATTTGCAATGGGGAACCCTGACAAGGACTTGGAATAATAATAATCTTTAATTTAGGGATGCACCGATATGGAAACTCTTGGCCGATATACCGATGTTTAAAATAACAATTTAGCCGTTAGCCGACACCGATACATGTTTATTTAGATTTTGTTGTTTTTATTTCCCCCTTTTGTGCCAGTGAAACAAATGCATCTTCAGTACAATAAATACATGTTCAGAATCTATGGCTTGGTGTATAGGCTGCAGATAACCAACACACCAACATAGCCAACGCTAAAACAAATGTATGCTTATCAACAACAGATAAATATCAGCTAATGTCATCGGTTAACAGCTTGAATGCCTACAATTTACGGCCGTCTAAACTGCCTATGTTTACATTTACCTTTGAACAGCCAGTGCACCGACCGCTGAGTTGCTTCTCGGGAAAATCCAGAGGTTGAAAATGCGATACAGGGGATGATCGGTGTGATGTGATGTTAGAAGTGCTATAGCCGTATATGATTGCCTCATTGTTCATTTCGGAAAGTGTGGATGTATATAGGGAGTCCGATGATCTTATGGAAGCGATACGGGTAATACTGAAAATGTGGGTTTCTGTTAGGCATGGACAGTAATGTTGTAGAAACATGCGGAAACAGTACAGTGGACTTGTAGGCATTACGTTTAACTTGGTTCCAACCCTGCAAGGCGTTATGTGAGCTTGTTAGAGCAGCTATTTTAATGTTCTGTGTTCCGTTGTTCCAGACCCCATTCTTTTTTTTCCAAAATATTTATATAAATTATGTTAAAGGGACACTTCACCCTTTTTGCAAAAGAAAATATGTTAATGACGTTTAGAAGCTTTAGATCACTTTCCTGGGGGTATTTATGTGTGTAATATGTGGTTTTAGATATTTTAGATTGTAGCAGTGAGCCTGTTGTCTCTGATGTCATGGACACTGGTCTCACTACCTTCCTGGACTACAATTCCCATAATTCTTTGGTGCACTGCTCCTCCTTGTGGATAGGGGGGAGAGCTGTCTTACTGAGACAACATGTAGTCCAGGAAGGAAGTGAGCCCAGTGTCCATGACAGCAGGCTCACTGCTACAATCTAAAATATCTAAAACCACATATTACACACATAAAGACCCCCAGGAAAGTGTTCTAAAGCTCCTAAACGTCATTTAGGACATACATATATATTTTTTTGCAAAAAGGGTGAAGTGTCCCTTTAAGCCTATAGACTGAAGCCATCCAGGATTGTGGTGAGGAAAAAAATCCCCACGTTCTTTGCGTGTCCCATAAAAAACACTAACTGATCTCCTGATCTATGCATTCGATAGCTGAGATAGTTAAGATACAAAGATTCAAAAACTGAGGTGTGACATGACTGGTAAAATAAAGCTAAAAAGTATTTAAAAAGTGACCGGTTTAAGAGGAGCTGCTGTCAGACGCTATACCGAACATGTCATCAATAGCCTCAAACGATGCCAGGCTCTCAGTCAAATATGGTCACATATATTATATAGGAAGCCATATCGTCCCACCCCTATACAGCTACTCACTATCACTGGGTCTGTCCTTGGGGAAAACCGTACGATCATTTCAAATGTGTGGACTCAACATATCACTGTCTGACAACTCACTGAGATGTTGTCACTTTGGGCAGGATTTGTTCCGAAACGAGACATAATGCAGTGTGAAAACTAGGAACTGTGTGCGTGCGTGTGTTTGTGCCTGTGTGTGTGTGCGCGCGCGGTCTCTTGCTGTGCAAGTAAGTCTTATTTACTTTGGGTGGTTCGATAGAAGTCTCTAGAAACACAGACACCCACACACGCACAAAGGGGAGAGGTGTGAGCTCGAGGTGAGATCCGTACAGACCCCGAACACGTGGCCTTGTGGTTCTCTGTCTGACCCCGCTAAGAGACACTCTGAGACAGAGAGAGAGAGAGAGCTCTCATCTCTTTCACTCTCTGCAAGTCTGCATATTATTATTATTATTTTTTTTTTTCCTCCGAGAGTGACTCGAGGTTACTCCGTGGTGAGATTGAGAAATAAACAATAGGCTACACGAGAATGACAGCTTGTCGGATTCACACGCTGATCGTGTTCCGCGGACCACGCGTGGCTCTTGGGCTTTGCTTGGCATAGTTTCCAAAGTAAAACAAAATAATAATAATAATAATGCTAAAGTAGAATCCATAGCAAACTAATATCAAACATGACACTGGAGCACAGAACTGACTGACACAGTGAATAGCAGGCAGGCTGACAATGAAGTAGTATATTAACGGCAAAGAGCCAAAGAGGCTCTGGATTTCTGGATTTATTATTGGAGACAATGTTTCATCGAGCACACCGCCATCTGGAGGATTAAAGTGTGTAATGCAATTGTATACCCGGGTGTGCCGTTGAATCTCGGGGCAATGTGAATCACGGCCATCGGGGACCAGGCGACCGTATTCGGAAACGGTTCCGATGAAACGGATTCAGTCCCTCTCAGTGTGAATCGCCTATTAGACAAAAATAATGCTCAGTGGGTTGCATCTGCCACTTAAAAAATATAACTTAAAGGACCTATAACATAAAATTCAACTTTTTCAATTTCTTTTGTGTTTTTGGGGCTCCCATGTGTGTTTTCTATCCCCACAAATAACCAATTTTGAACAATCAGGCCTTCATGTCATATGGGTGTTTGAGGGACATAGACAATATGAGTATTAAATATTAAAAGCAGTTTTAAAATGCATGTTATTTGCGCTTTTAAAAAAATGAATCTGGAGATAAGAGGTTTCTGCCTGATCAGCAGCGACATAAATATCAAAACATGTCCAAATGTGGTTCCGCAATGTGGAAAAGTAGGTACCAGATGGCGAGGATCATGTTTCTCTATGATGGTGTTTAGTTTACAACACGGTTATAAGTCATTTTCACCGTAAGAACTGGTCCTATACAACATTACGGCTCTGTATAAAGCCACGCACCGTGTGCGTGCGTTAAATCAGGACCAGGCACTTAACCCATTCTGACCTGAGATCAGATTCCTACGAGGTTTCCACTGGACACACACTGGTCTGATTAACCCATTCTGACCTGAGATCAGATTCTAAAAATGTCAGTCGTTCTTCGATTTTTCAAAAATAGCAGACCTACAAGCTCGTAGCGCGCCACTCGGCGGCGCGCTATGAGCTTGTAGATCTGCTAGTTTTCAATAGCTAAAGCATAACATGATGCTAACGCCAAAATGAGTTCCCGTTCAGAATGGGTTAATGCCTTGATCCGAACCCAGGAGGTATATGTGCGCCAGCCTTCATTGCAACACTCACAAACATTTAAGGACAGCGATTTTATGAATGCCATTTAGGAAAGAAAAAAAAAACCAATCCGACCGAAACCCATGAGGCTCCAGTGGAGTCCTCCATTCAGGGGCTGTTCACCACCTGCAGATTGTTTGGTGCACGGCCAAAGCTTCCTGCTTGCCAGCATGCTGTGTGTGTGTGTGTTTGTGTGCACGCGTGCACGTTGCGCACAGCATACACAAATGTTCCTGTTGCTCCCTGTAGTTCATAATGAGAGAAAACAACATGTGTTGCTGAATGACTTCGTGTGTGTGTGTGTGTGTGTGTGTGTGTGTGTGTGCGTGCACGTGCACACACAATCAAGTCTTAAGTGGTCATATGGGTGCGGGCCCCCAAGCACTTTACGAGATTTCCAAGTGGCTCTCCCCTTATCCTGAAAAAGGGTTGGGGGAACGAACCGCTGATAGAATATAGTCCAGCGAAAAAATAAAAGTATACGCCTGTGGTTTGAGAATAGGACGCTTTGATTGAGTTGTGTGCCTGGGGTGTCCCATAGTTAATTATTGAACGCAGGAAGGACAATGGAGTCGACTGAATGATGCAGAGTGACAGCACCGGGCAGTGTTCAGCTCAGATTGGACTCCTTGAAGGCACCGGAGAAGTAACCGTCGACTTCTCGACTGTCATGGTAGTAGTATACGGCAGCCGGGGGGGTGGGGGGGGGGGGGGGGGGCGTGGAGCATAGAGTTATATAAAGGATATCGTGCGGACTGCCCCGCCCCCTGCTATTCATTTCAATGGAAGTTGCTCAGTGGCGTTTTGAGGCACCCGGAAGAACGATCTATACTTCCGCATTTGCGGAATAAAATTGTATTAATTTCTTTGCGTGTCACCTATCCCACTCTGTCCGAGGAAAGTCCTGTAAATCTTCGAATACATTTTACTCGACTGAATCAACTGTAGATTTAGTCGACTAAAATCGTATGATATTTAGTCGACTAAACTACTAAACTAGACAAACGCTAAAACATTTGCGATGACTAAAATATGACTAAAACTAGCTTATGTTTTATTCAAAGGACTATGACTAAATCTAAATCAACACTGGTCCTCACAAGAGAAATGGTTGTTTTTCCTTGTATTTTCCCCCCAGATTCAGTCCAGCGTTGGCCTTTATAGCCAGCCCAGATGGAGAGGCGTGGCACGGAAAGGAACAATGCTTCAATCACAATCAAAACACAATAGGCTACAGCTACTGTAAATTAATATGCATGCATGCCCACGTGCGCATACCCACACAAGTGTATACATCACATACACACACACACACACACAACAGATGCAGATGTTCAAGTTCACAGAAACACAAAGGCCGTTTCCATCTGTGCAAGGAGGCACAATATGGAGATTTGCAATCTATGTATTATACCGTATATCGTCTATTTGCATACAGTAGCCTATACGTACATTCTGAAAAAGGCTTCTAAATCCTAACAGTTTTCTGAAAAACCCCCAGAATTATTTGACCCCGGACCCCCATCTGAAAATATGTTGTTCCAGGGACTCCCCAGAAGCAAAGATTTGAGTTAAAAACGTCCGCTCTGAAAGAATATATAATATATTCAAAAAATACATCCATGTAAGGATGATTGGATTTCATCTTCAATTGGATTAAAAACGGAGTAGCCTAGTTTATGTGTAATCAGAAGCAGCTGTGTCTGGACGGACGCGCAGAGATGGGAATTAAACGGGTGAATGAAATCAAGATTGATTTTAATTCAAGTGAGGCTCGACACGTCATCGCACGGCACATTTTCATTCAAAGACTGACGAGGACTTTCCATATAAAAATACCGGTACACACAAATGGAAATGTTCCCATTGTTTTGGCATCCATAGTTAGGTAAGATATGGTCTAAAAGTGTGGAAAAACATACTTCTCATTTCACCACGTCTTTAAGGACAGGCCGTGCCAAGGCACTGTGTATACAGATGGACGATAAATAAGCTAGTTAGTGAGTGGGAGATGACAGCCAGTGTTTTGCAGGCAGTCGGCAGGGCCCTCTATAATACGCTGGCAGCCATCACAGTCACTCCAATTAGCAGCGTGTGCAACAGATGCACAGCGATGTGTCCAGCGGCCGCGGGGGACACATGTCTGTGACCGAGACGGGCTGCCATGACAATGTCCACGCGGTGCACTGACGTTTTATAAGACAGCAGGAGCTCATACAAGGCAGAGGGATTTGTTCGACTATTATTTCTTGGGTTTAGTGTGCGTGCATGACATGTGTGCGTCCGCGCGTGCGTGCCTTAGAGTCAGTGGCGGTTAGAGTGTTCGGTTAGAGTGGCTGGTTGGAGTGTTCCACGGGCCCTGAGGCGAGATTGACAGCCCGGGCCCCCCACCTTGGTTGCTACTTCAATCCCAGAGTACACTCTGTTCCTATACCCGGAAGGAGGAGTGAAATCGACCTCATGCGCCTTTGAGCAACTTAATGCCAAGTGGATGGGAGGAGAAATCCGTTGCGTCTCTATTAATATATTACACTCTAAGGTGCGCGCGTGCGTGTGCGTGTGCGTGTGTGTGTGTGCGTGCGGCTCGGCAAGGCTACATTTTACATAACGCAAAATTCTACAAGATCAGCTATTTCAAACGGAATACGTTTGAGAACCACCGCTCTAGTTGTGTTATCTCGCCAGTCTGCACTGTAAACTCTCAATGAACGACCCCGGCAGCATTTTGGACCCACAGACAACGGGATACTCGTCAAATTGGTAGCGCTGCGTGCAGTGACAAAGACACTCCTAATCAACCCACACTGCAGCCTGCATGGGGTAAAAGCCTTCTATGGCAACTTCAGTGGGAAATGAAAGTCAGCATATTGTCAATGAAAGGGAAAAAAACGATCCACAAACAGTATTCCTTTTTGGTCTTTGTATAATCTTTATGACAAGACAAAGGGCAACAATTTACAATTTAGGCATTTAGCAGACGCTCTTAATCCAGAGCGACCTACATTAAGGGCCGATTCATAGTCCTATGTTACCGCTGTTTCGGCGCTGTAGTGCCAAAATGATTTTGGCTCGTCAACATTTTTCAGTAGCACCGAAGAGACGACTTTAGGACGGTAACCGCCCCCCCCCTGAACCTCAAATGACGTAACATTGTAGGCTCTACAGCGCCGAACCGACTTTTCAGCTCTAAAAGAACTCGAGTATGAATCGGCCCTAAGCAAGAACAAAAAGCATGGCAATACCTCGCATACATACAAAGTAGTTATCATGAAACACGTGTAAGCTAAGAACGTAACAGCAATACAGTAAAATACCAAATATCTCCAAATTCTGACTTTTTACTTATTTATCTATTTTTCATACTTGTGGCGCTAAACCCGCACAGGTGCAACCTTGACTACAACCCCTCGCAACGCGACACATTGTGAGCTCGTAGATCGGCTATTTTTGCCGTATTAAATACATTTATATTGTAAGTGATAATGAAAGTGGTTTAGACTGTGTCTGCCTGTGTTTTTTTTTATAAATTGTGAACCGCTGAAAAGTATATGAACAAGGCCTTGTGACTTATAGATAATAACACCGTAATACATTGGAGAAAGTGGGAACGCAGCTCATTTCCTGAAAAGAAGCATACACGAATACGAAGGTTTCTGCACGACAGCAACCACTGTTCAAGGCCGTGGCGTGCGTCAAACTGTAAAGCAACGGAAGACAAGCCTCCTCCTCACGCAGCCGCCCACTCCCTGTCGGGGCATTTGAAAACATTAGTCAGAATGAAGTGTCGTTTTTATTTTTCATGCGAACTTGTCTGAACCAGGGGCGGAGCGGCCCCCTATACCTCTCTATATAGTGTTATACTGTCATCATGAGCCATTTGTATTCAGAGGGGCGGAAGACAATGTGACCTTCCCTTAACCCATTCTGACCTGAGATCAGATTCATACGAGGTTTCCACGGGACACACACTGGTCTGATTAACCCATTCTGACCTGAGATCAGATTCTAAAAATGTCAGTCGTTCTTCGAATTTTTCAAAAATAGCAGACCTACAAGCTCGTATCGCGCCACTCGGTGGCGCGATATGAGCTTGTAGATCTGCTATTTTTCAATAGCTAAAGCATAACATGATGCCAACACCAAAATGGGTGCCCGGTCAGAATGGGTTAAGCGGAGAGACATGCACTTTTAATTGCTCTCTCTCTCTCTCTCTTTCTCTCTCTGTGTCAGTGCAGTGAATGATTGACCACAGCTGATAGACTGCAGAGAGAGAGAGAAGTGTGATCTCTCCATTTGCCTATTATTACTGCGCTGCGTGATGGATGGAGCTGTTCATTCTCTCGGATCACTCATTCTCTCGCCAACGCCTCGCCTTTCAGATCCGTCACTGACGTTTTTACATAATCATACAAAGTATAACCAGAGACAGCGGCCTTGTTGTGGTTAGAGTGTCCGACCGCCCTGAAACTGGGAGGTCTGGGAGGTTCGATCCCCGGCTGGGTCATCGATCAATCAATGATCTACAAGCTTACAACGCGTCGCAGCGCGACGCGTTGTGTGCTTGTAGATCAGATATTCTCAGCATGCAACAAAGTGTAAAATGACTTAAACTGGATCTCTTGTCCTATAACATTTTAGTCTAGTTTTAATTTGTTGACGAAATTGTCAATATATTTAGTCATCATAGCTTAGTCTTCATTTAGTTTTTCTCAGTGGGAAAAAGGTAGTCGACGGACATTTTCCGTCTTAGTTTTAGTCGACGAAAACGACACCGGTTTGTTGTCTGTATAGATAATTAAGCAGTGAACCCTCTCGGAGGGCACGCGCCCCCCTCCTCACAGCTCCCGGATCATGACGTGTACTGTAGGCCTGTCTATATAATCAGTAATCACATTGATTTAATTAGAACTTGAATATGGAGCGAGGTGATGGGCTTGTATTAGCTCCATTCAGCCACACTGCAATTACCACTGACCCTTACGTTCTGCCATGATTATCCCATTCTGACCGGGAACCCATTTTGGTGTCAGCATCATGTTATGCTTTAGCTATTGAAAAATAGCAGATCTACAAGCTCATAGCGCGCCACCGAGTGGCGCGCTACGAGCTTGTAGGTCTGCTATTTTTGAAAAATCGAAGAACGACTGACATTTTTTAGAATCTGATCTCAGGTCAGAATGGGTTCATCAGACCAGTGTGTTGTCCAGCGGAAACCTCGTATGAATCTGATCTCAGGTCAGAATGGGTTATATCTCCGGAGAAATACTCTATAATCACTCTCTGCGTGGTGTGCGGTGCACTGGCATTTGAACAGAGGTGGAAGCACACTGAGGTCATTTACTCAAGTGTTGTTCTCCTAGGTGCAATTCTGAGCTAATTTTAACCCGTTTGGACCTGAGGTCGATTCTACGAATGTCTTCTGCTCACACTATTGCATGTCAAGAAACCCCAGCATATGGATTTGTCTCAAAAATATGTGGCTGGAAACCAGCCTTGAAATGCTCACTTCTATGGTCTCCAACATTACACCTATAGCTACATGTTTAAGCATTTGTTTCATATTTACACGTCAATTTCAGCTCTGACATTTGTTTCAGACATGCTCTAGTATGTGTTGAGTCTACCTGTGCTATTGACTCATTTTGGATAAAATATAAATTAGGTGAAAAGCTTGCACGATGGCAAATCTGGTCACATATGTTGTTCCAGGAACCCCCACAGAAGCATAAGATTTGAGTTAAAAACGTGCACTGTGAAAGAATATACTGTATACGCAATGATTTGCACCACATTTTCACGATAAAAAAATTGCAGATCTACAAGTTCATAGTGTGGCACTCGGCGCCGTGCTATGAGCTTGTAGATCTGCTATTTTTCAATAGCTAAAGTATAACATAAAGCTTATAACACCAAGCGGGGGTTGCCCTCCAGAACGGGTTAAGTATTTCCATTTTTTGATAATTTATCTCAGAGACAAATATAGTACGTTTTACTCCACTGTGTTTTACTCCACAGCTGTAGTTGCTGCAGGTTATTACTTTGTAGATGTTATTTTGGAGATGAATCTTTGACCCAAATCCTCTGGTGTTTTCTACTTCAAATGCAATGCTATACTTATTTTGTCGCTACGCGCATCATTTTGTGACAGTTTTTGCTTCATCTAATATAGTGGTTTTGATACTTTCAGACCTGATTCATCCGATTCCCCGGGAGGCCATAATTTAATTCAAGTGGCGTCACAATATACTTATATAATGTAATGAAAGTGGAGGCCATTGAGATAGAAAAATAAAAAATCTCTCTCTCTCGCTCACTCTCTCTCTCTCTCTCTCCACTCCGGGGCGGCGTAATAAAACTATGTTTTCAGGAGTGACTTAAACGATGACACTGACATTGCAAGTGTCGGATCAGTACAGGGCAATCCAAAGCTCAAGTGCCCGGGGCCGCAAAAGCCTGATCGCCCGTGGTGACAGGGCGATAATAATCTTCTTCTTCGAGTTCCAATATGGGGCACAGGCCACAGCCGATGGGGTATAGGTTCTGCCAGGTCTCCTGGACTCCAACCGGGCAGTGTAACACAATCAAGAATGACCTTTTTTTTGCGTTTGCGTGAATTAACGCGTGTGCGTTCGGCACACTGCCAGCACTATATCGCCACAGAGTTATATAAGGCTGCTCCCCGACGCTGGACCTGCTGTTTTTGAGTCTCCTGTGTAATGCTTTATTGGGTCGTCCACTCACAGTTAACAGTCTTTGTATTGAGTCTGTGCTTGAAATGTACTGTAATTCTGCAAACTGTTAGTAAATATAAATCAATCAATCGACGTGACGTGACGTGACCGACCCCAGCTCGAGCAGGCATAAAATACTCTTCTGTGGAGAAACACATCAGGGCCACGTACGTACGTACGGCAGTTGCACGGATTGTTTGCGGATCTGCGCGTACAGTACGTGCCCCACGTGGCGATAATGACATATACCCACCGTCGGGATGCCAGATTGAAAGCGTTTTAAAAATGTGTTTCAAGGATTACAGTGCTGTCGTGGTGGTTCTCTGATCGTCGCCTATATACGAGGTTTGAGCAGCAGTCCTTGCCGATACGGAGGCGCAAGTGGTTTTTTTTTTCATCTGGTCTCAAGCTAAGTGCTTTAAAAGCTTCCTGCAGTGGATCTGAATGTTCCCTCATTATGTTTTAAGGACAAGCAGACATGTTAAATTATCTTCTACTCTCTCTCTCTCTCTCTCTGTCACACTCGCTCACACAAACACACGCACGCGCGCACAGTGCCTGTATGCCCTGTACCTGTGAACAAACACATTCTGAAGATGCACACGCAATAAGGGACAGGAATGCATCTGTGTGTGTGTGTGTGTGTGTGTGCACTGTGTACACTCACTGGTGCACGCACACACCCACACACACACACACACACACACACACACGCATGCGCGCACAGTGCCTGTATGCCCTGTACCTGTGAACAAACACATTCTGAAGATGCACACGCAATAAGGGACAGGAATGCATCTGTGTGTGTGTGTGCACTGTGTACACTCACTGGTGCACGCACACACACACACACACACACACACACACGCATGCGCCCACAGTGCCTGTCTGCCCTGTACCTGTGAACAAACACATTCTGAAGATGCACACGCAATAAGGGACAGGAATGCATCTGTGTGTGTGTGTGTGTGTGCACTGTGTACACTCACTGGTACACGCACACACCAACGCACGCACACCCACACACAAAGACCAACACACTTACAGATCGAGACACACAATATATTTGCTTACTGACCATTGTCCTGTTCTGTGTGTGTTTGTGCGTGTGTGTGTGTGTGTGTGTGTGTGTGTGTGTGTGTGTGTGTGTGTGCGCGCATGCGTGCATGTGCGTGTGTTCCAGGAATGTGAGCTCGGCAGGCGAGGAGGCGAGGAGAAGGATGAGGGAGTGTGACGGCCTGACAGACACTCTGCTGTTCGTCATCCAGACATCTCTGGGCAGCGGCGAGATCGACAGCAAGGTGCGTTCGCGTGTGTGTGTGTGTGTGTGTGTGTGTGAGAGAGTGTGAGTGAGAGTGTGTACGTTGCACGCCTGCATGTTCACTCTTTGACTGCCCCCGTGGAAAAAGAAATCACAAATCTGATCTGAACATCGGATGGATCATTAACAGCACAGACAGCGCTGTATAGTTTCAGAGAAATCATAATTTTATCGGGACTCTATGGGACGCGCACGCGCGCATGCTTCGTGCGGGCGGGGGTTGCCTAGCAACCGGGCCACGTGTTAACAGTTGATTTTCAGCTGAACCGTTTCATATTTGATATAAAGCTTAATCTACGAGATATCTCATAGTCGGCAGTCAAAACTTTCAGCATTTGTTTTCCTATACCCCGTGTGCATTGTTGTTCTGTAGTGCCAATTACTTAATCAATCAATCAATCAATCAACTGTCGCGATCAATCAAGGTGGCAGTGTCTGCAGGAGGTGGCGTGGTTGCACGGGAACCGGAAGCTTCCCGCTTCCCTCCCGGCTCCCCCTGAGTGCCCTTGAGCAAGACACTGAACCCCTGACGTACATGCTCCTGGTGAGCAGGGCGGTGCCTTAATTTCAAATGATGTAACGCCAGTGGTGGAAAAAGTACAAAAATATTTTACTTAAGTAGAAGTACTGATTCTCTACTTGAAAATTACTTAAGTAAAAGTACAAAGTGCCCATTAAGAAAGTTACTTAAGTAAAAGTATAAAAGTACCTCAAATAAAATGTACTTAAGTACAAAAATGTACCCGGCGTAAAATGTACTTAAGTATAAAAGTAAAAATTACAAAGTACAAGTAGAAAGTACAAAATACAAAATTATTTTCAAAATGAATACAAAGAAATGAATTTCCAAAATTGTCATCCTGTCAAAAGTGGCTTTATTCCAAAAAATTAAATAGCATACAAATACTGAAAATACAGAACCCCCAACAGCATACATCGTGTTGGGAAAGTTCTTTTTTTTTAGGAACTATAGTTCAGTTCACAGTTCAATTTTTTTTAAATGAACTATAGTTCCGTTCATAGTTCATCATTCCAAATTTTGAACTAAAGTTCATCGTTTGAAAAATGAACTATTATAGTTATTTTTCGTTCTTTTTTTGCTTTAATTTTTATATATTTTTTACATTTTACAAAGATTGCTCTTTTGCAATGTGAAATGCCACCGAATTATTTTTCCTTCTCTATATGGGCTTTTGCATGCTTTTATTGTGAAGGCAAAAGTTTCTGAACGTTCTCAGAGCCTGCATCTCCGCATGCTGGGGTTGGCTGATCTACAAGCTCACAACGTGTCCGGACGCGACGAGTTGTGAGCTTGTATATCAGCTATTTTCAGCACGGAACACTTTGTACGGCGAAGAATAAATTAGGCATCACTGCTGCACTTCATTCACTGTGGAAGAGAGATGTCATTATTTTGTTGGCCGTTCGTGGCGATATTATGGACACGTACCTCCTCGAAGCGATAATAACCAACTAAGCTATTGGAAGCTATTTTTCGTGGCACATTATGTGTGTTCAACAACAAGTTCCCTCAGTGTTTGTGTTAGGAGTTGGGACAGTGTCTGCTGTCTGTCAGCGTGCATGATCATCATGCAGTAGCTAGATGCGCGCTCCAGTGACGGCTGAGAAAGATTAGTTAATTTGTGTCGGATAGGGACTTATTGGTTGGTTTTCCGCTAAATATTAAGGCATGTTTAGGGTGTGTTTTAGTGCCGGGGATTTCGCACTACTTGGGTTTGAACGAAACATGTCTCCGGACAAAGTGGTCTCCGGACATCACTTTGAGAAACACTGCTGTACTATAATCACATGGGGGGGAAAATAAAAATAAAAAATCCTTCTGCTAAAAGACTGTGTCTCCGTCATCCATGTTGAATGCGTGTGACAAAACACAGTGTGTGCGTCTTGCCGTCTTCAAAGCAGGCCAGGCAGCAGAACACAACTCCGCCCCCCTATTATCTGAGAGTGGAGCAGCCCTGTTCAATTCTCAACTGCGCATTCCTCCAGTAAGACAAATATAAGATTTTATTATTTAATTTGTAGCGAGTAACGAGGTGTCCGATTTTAAATATAGCGCATTAAAAGTACGATTTTTTCCTTGTAAATGTAACGAAGTAAAAGTAAAAATACAGCAAAAGAAAAGTAGTCAATAAAAGCACACATTCTCCAAACTTGTACTTAAGTACAGTAACGAAGTAATTGTACTTCGTTATTTTCCACCACTGTGTAACGCACATTGTGAAGCACTTCGGATAAAGGCGTGGTCTAGAAAGAGAACGTGATGTCACAACCAGGGCTGTACTGGGACAAACGTTCGGCCCGGTCATTTTCGCGCAAATTTGGCCCAGACCGGCCCACCACAAAAAGCACAACTATACCGCCCGCTCCGTCGAGTCACACACAGACAAACAAGCACTAATACCACCACTTTTACAGAACATACATGATACAAACCAACAGACTACAACAAACTACACAACCGTTTGTTGCTCTCACAAGAATGATGCTGGCACAAGGATTCAACACACAAAAATCATATCATAACTTGAGCGGCCCCCTACGGTCGAGGCCAACCCGTAATATGACCGGTATACGTCCTGGGGCCAGAAGAAAAACAACAAAAAAAAGTGCTGTGCCCTTGCCCCATGTATTTGTTCTGCCCAACAAATTGCGTTTATTGTCACGAGTTTAATACCATCCGAGTTGGCTTTTGTCCGAGGCTTACAGGTCCTTATATAAATAAATACTTTCTTAAAACGTCTATGGGGAAAAAAAGTGAATGAGAAATTCTCTTCCAAGGAAAAATGACTATGTCCTCTCAAGGATGCCAACACAAATGTACGCGTGGGCGCCTCTGTGCTCGTGAGAGAGTCAATACTTAATATGCAGTGTTTATGGATGGCTGCCTCTTCAAGGTCTGCCCGTGTCCTGGTGTTGGTCCCTGTGTGTGTGTGTGGGGGGGTGTGTGTGTGCACGCGTGCGTGCGCGCATGTGTGGGTGCGTTTCAGTAAATGGACTTCCTCAATCAATGTTTAGCTGGCCCCGCCCCTCTCCGCTGTCTGTCTCCAGTCACTGGAGGCCATGCAGTAATGAAGATTGATTCGTCGGCCAATCATGTCATGTGTCACTCCGCGCCGTTGCCGTGCGTACAAAAGGACCATTTTGCCCATTTTCAACCTTATCTTCATATAATTGGTGCTCACTAATACTCATTGTAAGACCACTCACTCTACTCACACAGTTCAGAAACCTGGATACCTGTGACATCATCGGTTTGGCCATTTCAAGCAATGCAAACCAACTTACTGCTTCCTAAGGTTAATATGAGCGTCAAAACAACATTTGTGACTAGATTTGACTGACATTCTGCCATTGTGCAACCTCCAGCTTTTCACCAGAGGAGAACGACTAAATGTATTTATGTTTCATCCAAAATGAGTTAATAGCACAGGCAGACTCTTGACATAATAGAGCATGTGTGAGATAAGTGTCAGAGCTGAAATCGACATAAATGCTTAAACATGTAGCTAGGGGTAATGTTAGAGTCTGAAGAAGTGAACCTTTCAAGCCTGTTTTCTCAACTCGCTGTTTCTCTGCAAGACATTACTCTATAAGCCATATCTCCAAAACTGGTGGGTCAAACGGAACAACCAATATGTCAACTTGAAGCTATGATTCCCTATGATGAAAACAAACAAAACTGGAATGGCTGCACACACGGACAACTACCATCATAACAACTTCCGACGGGTCGTTCTCCCCCCTGAGTAAACGTAGAGAACTACTGTATATGTCTGAAGGGATATTTAAGTTGCCTTTAATTTTTAATTAGAGGGCAATTATAACGTTTTAAGACATATAGCCTAAGTCCTATACCAGCCGGGGATATACTTAATTAAAAAAGGTTTATTTTGCTCTTCATGGAGGTCATTGTGTCCCCCAGTCTTTATCACTGTATTTGTACAACCTCTCTCTCTCTCTCTCTCTCTCTCTCTCTCTCTCTCTCTCTCTCTCTCTCTCTCTCCTCCTCCTTTGCCTTGCCTCAGGCTCTCTCCTCCATTCTCACGCGGGTTTCGGGTATTTTAAAACAAACGAAAAAGTAAAAAACCTTGTCGAGCAGTTCTCGAAGGCCCCCCAGACGTCCTGCAGAGCAACATGGGACCGAAGCGCACGCCGAAATGGCAGCGTGGATTAATTAAGGCTGTCAATATTTACGGAACATGAAGCCCCTCTCTGCCCCAAAGCCAGGAAAGCAAAGAACTAAATAGACGTCTTTCTCTTTGACGCTAATGAGAGTCAAACACTGCAGGAGCCCCCTCTGTGTTATTGAACGGACTATGAGGTCTTTTTGACACCAACCTTCAGTCGGTTTAAACCCTCCAGACTTTCTATAGTGATATCTTTGTGTTTAGGAATGCTAACTAGTCGCTGTGAGAGTGAGGTCTAGCCCACAGAGAGGTTCCAGAGGGGATCTCTTCCACACTATACCACTGCTTTTCACTTAAAACACTTTGACTTCGATTCGCGAGTTGCCCGACTTATGTTTTCATTGTTTAATCTTTCGCGTTCTGATGACGTCATCGCAAAAAGGTCCGTCGCTCCGGCGTGCAAAGGGTTATCCCGGCCCCATGGCAATCCTTTTAAAGCTCACTAGGGGAATCACAGCAGCCAGTTTGAGTCTGGACTGTAGGATCCGTCCGATATTTCATGTTTCATCCTAATTTGCTAACATTGGCTTTCAAAGTTTGCAGGATTTGAACAAAAAGGCTCAAATCATGAACGCACAGTGCAATTTACGTGAAATCTTTCAAAGTTCCTACTAGGCTGAGGAATGTATCCCACCCTTTTCACATTGGCCTGTTATAGCGCCACCAACAGGTGTTTTTTTGCAAAATACATTTTTGCAACAAAATGCCCCACATCATCCAATTCCAATCCAAGGCGTAAGAAAAAAATACACCCTTTTCACATTGGCCTATTATAGCGCCACCAGGAGGCCACAAACCTGACATGCCCTGGTGGAGACCTGTGCCCCAAGGGGCACTTTATCTAGTTAAACCTTTTTGTGTCATTTATCATTAGCTACTGTATGTCCATATTATGACTACAGATATGCTCTATTTTGTTATTTCACTATAGGTCTTTGAACCACTTAGCTGACTTCTGTAATGACACTCGATTACTACGCGCACACACATGTGCACGCACATACGCACGCACACGTCGTGTTAAATGGGGTGTGATGCACTGGGTTGTGTCTGTAATTTTTCCTCATTTCAGATCTCCACTCTAATCTCATTTCAAAGTCGAAAGCAGACAGTACGGAATACACAATGAGCTGCAGGGAGTCTGTTATCCGCTTATAGCTTCAACATGGTGGCCCGGTGTTGGGTGTTGCTGTTGTTCACTCTTCCCCAAAAATGTCACATTTTGAAAGTATAACAGTCTCACACACACACACACACACACACACACACACACACACACACACACACACACAAATGCATTGAATTAACCTTGGATGTAATTTTAGTTTTTTCCGTTGGCCATTCAAAAATAACAGATCTACAAGCTCGCAGCATGGACATTTTCGAAAAATCGTGATTTTTAGAGGTAATTTGGACACAAGACATAAGTCACAAAAAAGTCACAGAAGTCATCCCAGTCAATCACTTTTGGCGTCTTCACTTTTCTGCCCTCACTTCTCATCTTCAACGTGTACCTTGCGGAGCCAATCAAATCATCGCTATGGGGTGCTACAGAGGTTGTACAAATACAGTGATAAAGACACACAATGTCCTCCATAAAGAGCAAAATAAACCTCTAACGAGAGAGGAATATGAGTGGAAGCCAGTATTTTCTACATTGTTGTATTTGTACAGTATTTACTTTTTTTTACTTCAGTAAATCATTGGAGCGGTTATTCCATCACTGTATACGTATGGGTTAGCATCTCTCCCTCACTTACCCCTCCCGTCCCTCCGTCTCTTCCAGACCATAGAGAACTGTGTGTGCATCCTGCGGAACCTGTCGTATCGCCTGGCCGCAGAGACGTCCCACGGCCAGCAGGGCGGCGGCAGCGAGGAGCTGGACGGCCTGCTGTGTGACTCCAACGGCGAGAGCTCCGGATGCTGGGGGAAGAAGAAGAAGAAAAAGAAGGGAGCCGACCAGGTGAGGGAGGGACCGTAGAGCTTTAGACCATATAGAGTAATAATATGATAGAGACCCAACCGGAGCGTTAGCTCAATTTCAATAGAAGTTGCTCGGTGTCGTTTTGAAGCACCCAGAAGACTGCCGGAAGTACAATTATAACTCAATGGCTCGAGCGAGCCAGTAGGTAGTGGCAGCTTCAATGTTGGATAGCCTTTACTGGGGGCCTGGTTTTAACCCATTTAGACCTGAGGACGAAAAACCCGTGTTTCTTTGTCCGTGGTGCCCAACCTTTTTCATGTCAAGGGCCCCCAGAATTATCTGCATTTGGTCGTCGACCCCCATCTGAACATATGTTGTTCCAGTGACCGGGCTGTGTCATGACGCTTTCATGGACGCTTTCATGGGAGCCAAACTACCCGGAAGTTTGGCAGAATGCACTGGAGTCAATGAGAGCTCAGTGACCAGCTCATGAACAAACAAACCGGTGTGAGTTTGGCATCCATGAAGATGGATGGATGGGCACACGCTCACACCGATTAATGAAAATCAAGTTGTTATTCCGCTAGCTAGGAGAAGTGCAGAGGCTGCTTCTATAATGCATTATGTGGGAGATCAAGGCTTGGGAGCGACACTTTCGTTTGTCGATTGGCTACAGTTTTCCTTTGTTGAGGTGTGAGTCACATTTTCATTGATGGGTGGGTAGATTGGATGGATGGGCGGGCAGCTAAAGGTGTTGATTGAATGATCGATCTGAGGGGAGTTGTGCAACAATGTTATATCTCCCAGTAAACACACACACACACACACACACACACACACACACACTGGTTGGGCATAGATGAACGTAAATCTAATTATTATTCCGCTAGCTAGGTTGAGAAGTGCTTCTATAATGCATTAAGTGAGCAACTTTCCTAGTTATTCTTTGCCGAGGTGTGCATCACCCGTCACATGTTCATTCCGGTTGAAAGCACTGCATATATATCTTCCTATTCCCTCTGTTCTCTCCCTCCTCTGTTCTCTCCTCCACCTCCATCTCCTGCTGAGAGGGTCACGCGTCTCTCTCTCTCTCTCTCTCTCTGTGCAACGCTCCTCGT
The DNA here is from genome assembly GCF_963924005.1 of Protomyctophum bolini. Lineage (NCBI taxonomy): Eukaryota > Metazoa > Chordata > Actinopteri > Myctophiformes > Myctophidae > Protomyctophum > Protomyctophum bolini. The sequence goes on from NC_137882.1 coordinate 29,905,768, forward strand.
GTTCTCGTATAGGCTAAATGCACGGCTGACCCGCCAGCGCTGTGCGTGCGTGATTCAGCACATGGTCTTTAGGGAGAGAGACTGAAAGAGAGAGCCAGACAGTAAGGCGAACAGATGGAGGGAGAGGGGGAGAGAGAGAGAGGGAGAGAGGGAGAGAGAGAGAGAGAGAGAGAGAGAGAGGGAGAGGGAGGGAGAGGGAGAGAGGGAGAGAGAGAGAACAAAAAATGAGGCAGATAGGCGCCAAGAGCCTGTTACAGACAGAGAGGAGAGAGAGAGTGCGTGTGTTGGGGAGAGAGAGATAGAGTACAGCAGTCTGTAATGTATTCTCGTTAATCATTTATTAGGCGTAGAGACAGCAAGGACAAGAGGAGGAGGTGGAGGGGGTGCTAAACTGGACCTAAACACTGCTTATGGGCTACTGGGGCACGCACGCACGCAGGCAGTACAAAACAGACGAGCTTGTTTGTGTTATAAATCAAACTCCCCCAGTTTCACATGTCGCGTACATGTGTACATGTGTTGCATCCTTTCAACCCCATTATACATACACACATCTATGAAGTAGAGACATGCAGATAATGTTCGACGGGGCAGGGGGTGACATTTCTAAAAGGGCCCTTTTTGGTGAAAAATGTACAAGCTATATTTGGTGTGCGACACTGAGCTCAACTGAGTATAATCAGAGTTACGCAAACTGCGTTCACTTCATGGGGCCTGCCAGTCCAAAAACAATGTATTTCCAACTCCAGCTTGTCTCAGTTCAGGCTGCATGAACAGCGCTCGAGCGCTCGGTTTCTGCCCCCTCAATGTCGTAAGTCTTCTATTAGATGGTTCTGCCTCGCCTGATGGAGGGGAAAGGAACTGGTTGGAAAAGACGTGTTCCTTCCACGCGCTACGTACGTCCAACCAGGGAAACTCCCCCCTGTCAGGTGTAAAGGAGCAACTTGGACACTCAGGCATGAAGGAAGCATGGGTTCAAGTCCGTTGCTCTCCCCATGTCCCCCATATATGGGGACTAGGTTGGCGGAGGGTGTGTAGAGCCCAGGATCACATTAGAATAGATAATTGACACAGGGGTGAAAAATGGGTTACGACACTGAGCTCAACTGAGTATAACTGGAGCGTTTCAGTCCCGCCCTCTATGAGCGGCCTGGAAGATAATTTTTTTTTTCACATTCAAAAAGTATTTATTTAAAGACCTGTATAAGCCTTGGACAAACAAACAAAACTAAGACCCTAACCTAACCCTAACTGACAACAAACACAATTCTTTGGGCCGAACAAATAATTAGAAAGCAGCAAAAGAAAAAGGGTAGGGTACAGTTTAGTTTTTCTTCTTTCTAATCATTTGTTCGGCCCAAAAATGTGTGTTTATTGTCATGATGTTGTCACCGTCCCAGTTGGCTTTGTCCGAGGCTTATACAGGTCTTTAAATAAATACTTTCTGAAACGTCTAAACGTCACGAAAAATGAATGGGGAAATTATCTTCCGGGCGGCTCGTCTGGGGCGGTCTACTGTATATCGTGTCTTTCTAAACAGCGAGGGCAATTCTTCCAACATGAAATGCTGCATATTACGCTTCCTGAGAGTTCAGAAAGGGCAATTCTCTTGAATGATGTCTTCCATTACAGCCATGGAAAAGAATGGGCCATTTGGCATTCCCTTCACCATTAGTAAAATAATGCTCTAAGAGTTTATGCATGCAAAGTATACAGTATTGAAAAAGTTAAAGTAAAGTTAAAGTACCTGAAGGTTCTCCTTAAGTACGTTACTTCGGTAAATGTGCATGTAGTCACTGTCACTGTCACTTTTTTATGGATATCTTTTGCTGGGCCAGAGCAACATGAGAGCATTGGGATCAAACCCTGAATACTTGATTAACATGATCGTTAACAATACAGGTTACATTCAGAAGTTATGCTATTATAGCCTACATATAAAATGTAGGCTATAATTGTTTAAAACTAAAAAGAAAAGGTGCCATGTACTGCTATACTTTTGATTGGAATTTGAATCCTCCATCAAGTTTTGGACATGTGCCCTTTCCAACCGACAGATAGAGATGATCTATTATGTAGTTGCATCATGGATAAGCTCAACACGCACGCACACCCAAGCCCAAACATCCCAAACGTACACACACACTCACACACACACACACACACACACACACACACACACACACACACGCACACGCACGCACGCACACGCACGCACGCACGCACGCACGCACGCACGCACGCACGCACGCACGCACGCACGCACGCACGCACGCACGCACACACACACACACACACACACACACACACACACACACCTCTCTCTCAGGGAGCACACTTTAGCCCAGTTTCACTGTAGTTTGTGCAACAGAGAGAGGTAGTAGAGAGAGAGAGAGAGAGAGAGTTGTGGGGGGTTGGTTGGCATGCCAAGCAGAGTGGCGAGGGGCACAACCCTCCAAAAGAGAGGTTCAAGCATCAAGAGAGCTCCGGTGAGGACGAGAGGAGGATACAAATGAGAGAGAGAGATAGAGAGAGAGTTATAAGTCTGTCTGTTCACAGGAGCCACCTCTCTCTCTCTCTCTCTCTCTCTCTCTCTCTCTCTCTCTCTCTCTCTCTCTCTCTCCCGCCCCCGTCCCGGCCGTATCATCACAAAGTGACAGCCAAGTCGTAGCTCAGAGTGTCTCCAGAATCACTTTGACTTTTAAAATAGGTCAGGGCTCCAGTCAGTGCAGTCTCCACTATCTCTGCCATACCTGTCAGTGTTTTCCGTGATGAGTGCGACACCGAGTGCCGCCACGCTACGAGCTTGTAGATCTGCTGTTTTTAGAAAAATCGTGAAAATGTGGCTCAAAGGCTGGCCAGCGGGGGAAACTCTTTTATCGGCTTTCCATCGTGTATAACTATGGTTTCCATAATACGTTGTTTGGTCGTATTGCAGTTGTTCATGTCGCAAAAAAACGAGAGCGAGGCTTCATAGGGCGTGCCAGATTGATTTCAGCCATCAACTAGGAACGAAATTAAGCAATTAAGGATCAGCTGTTTGCGATCACTTCATGAATGAGTCCAAAAACGATGCATCGAAGGCATAAATATGGACTCCATTGTGACGTTGTGATATGTGTCTCTCGTACACAGTGGGACAGTGTGGTGAATGCTGACTGCATTGTGACGTTGTGTGGTCTTGTCTGTGTCTCTCGTACACAGTGGGACGGTGTGGTGAATACTGACTGCATTGTGACGTTGCGTGGTCTTGTCTGTGTCTCTCGTACACAGTGGGACGGCGTGGTGAATACTGACTGCATTGTGACGTCGTGGTCTTGTCTGTGTCTCTCTCTCGTACCCAGTGGGACGGCGTGGTGAATATACTGACTGCATTGTGACGTTGTGTGGTCTTGTCTGTGTCTCTCTCTCGTACCCAGTGGGACGGCGTGGGGCCCTTCCCGGACGCGGCGGACCCCCCTAAAGGGGTGCAGATGCTGTGGCACCCCACCATCGTGAAGCCCTACCTCACCCTGCTGTCCGAGTGCTCCAACCCCGACACCCTGGAGGGAGCCGCCGGGGCGCTGCAGAACCTGGCCGCCGGGAGCTGGAAGGTATACAAGTTTATAAATACACTCTGTATGGCGGAAGAAATAAGTACTGGTCCAAACAGACCAAAACTCTCTCTCTCTCTCTCTCTCTCTCTCTCTCTCTCTCTCAATTCAATTTCAAAAGGCTTTATTGGCATGATAAACTGTTGCCAAAGCATACATACAACAAAACAAAAGTCAACATTGCGCACACAGAGACAACAACTCTCTGCGCACACCGAGACAACAAACATCCCAGCAATAATGAACAACAAGCAATACTGTAACAATGAAAATGAATTAACAAACAGAAACATAACCGCAACTTAATGACCCTGTTCAGACAGATATACCTGTCTCTTCTGTCCACTGGGCTGTCCCTCAGTTGATGACAACTCCACACGTATTTTGCTGCCAAACCTGCATTTGGACTGTTCTCCCCAGAACATATTGAAGTGATGAGTTATTAACAGTAGATTCAAATGATTTATCTCTCTCTCAAAAACTGGGAAATTATGTACAATTAAAAGAGAATAAAGGAGAGAATCAGAACATGGTAGAGGAGATAAAGTAAAAAGTTTCCGATGTTTGAAGCTCGTTTAAAAAAAACGGGGTTTCTCCTGTAGCGTATTCAACAACAGCACACAAGAATTGTGTAAACAGTATGGGTGCACCGATTAATCGTAGCCTCGCGTTGCGATACTAATATACCACTGCACTGGGCTACGTGGGTCGGGGCATATGCATATGCAATAGGGGCGGGTGAAGTGTGGCTGTGCCAGGCTAGATTAATTGTGCATCCCTATAGTAAACACAGCTGTGTCACATTGCACTTTAGAAGAACTATCTTACAAAACCATGACAATGTTCATTTGCTTTTAGGAATAGTTACCGGTATATTAGTAGCTAAGGGTACCTCAGCTTTTGAAGCAAATAGCAGCACTTTCTTCAGGTTTAGCAGTCACCTGGTATAACAACAAGACGAATAGCAGCAATTATTCAAATGCATTTAAATCAGCACGCACGCACGCACAGTTCTATGTCGAGGTCAACTCGGTATAGCTGCCGGCATATACACACATTAGTAGTCCTTAAGGTCTCTCCACTCTCTCTCTCTCTCCACTGCTATTTCACCATTTTGAAATGTTTTTCTTTTTTGAGGGGCTCCTATATTCAGTGATTAGTGTAGAGTTTCGTCTTTCACGGACATTACATTCCCATTGACAATGAATGGAAAATGTCACGTCATATAGTGTCTGAGCAAAAATGCATATAGTGTCTATTTTATGTCATGATGATGCACGGTGATAATAGCGCCCCCTCACTTCACACGGGTGTGATTGTTAAATAATGATGAAAAACGAAGGGTTTTGGGACATTCCAGGTCTTTTCAGCCCACAGTGACGGGTGGTTTTTATGCTGGCGTAATGAGGTCATTAGTGTGTTGCTATGAGCTGTTCCATCACACTAACATGAGGCTAGTGTGGCCCACACTCTCTGCCTCATATCATACTGTAAAGTATAAGCTTGGAATAATAACCCTGAGCAGACCTTGAAACGCTGCAACGGACATTCATGAATATATCGCTACAGATAATCATCCCCTGACTGTATGGCCTAACTGCAACACACAGCTTGAAGTCAGTTGTTGTTGCATTTCTTAAAGCTCTAGTAGTGTTTGTTTGCGTGCATGCGTGCGTGTGTTTTATTTCTCCCCAGAGCTAGCAGGAGCTAACTAGCTAGCAGCAGCTCTATTAGCTCACTGGTAAAAAAAAGAAAGAAAGGTAGAACTGTGCGGGAGACCCGGGTCCAAACCCGGGGTAGAACAGGAAAGTTGTATAGTTTGTGCTTTAGTGGATATACAGTAGACATGTCCTCGGTCCTGTGGGATTCCCGCGGGATTGGATTGAATTTGTATTACTCCCAGGATCGGGACGGGAAGTCAATTTGAGTTGGGATGACATCAATCATTATATTACCACAGATGAACTGTTCCTGGTGCCATATCGCTTGGATTAAAACCCGCACGAGACACGGTAATCTAAAGAGACCACAGACAGAACCCCATCGCCTTTCCTATAATGACAACAAAACGACGGGAGTGGGAGTGATTTTGAGTGAGAGCGGGAGGGGTTCAGGAGCCATTCTACCGCAAGTGGAGACGGGTTTGGGTTTGTTCTGTGGGAGTGGGAACTCCCGTGTCAGTCTCTTAACCCATTCTGAACGGGAACCCGTTTTGGTGTTAGCATCATGTTATGCTTTAGCTATTGAAAAATAGCAGATCTACAAGCTCATAGCGCGCCACCGAGTGGCGCGCTACGAGCTTGTAGATCTGCTATTTTTGAAAAATCGAAGAACGACTGTGACATTTTTAGAATCTGATCTCAGGTCAGAATGGGTTCATCAGACCAGTGTGTGTCCAGTGGAAACCTCGTATGAATCTGATCTCAGGTCAGAATGGGTTAAGTAAAGGGTGCATCGGCAGTCCGTTCTATTTTCTGTATGGGAAATACACATTGCTGAACAAATTGGAATACTTCTGTAACCTTTTAACAACACAAATCTTGAAGTGGGCGCTCTATCATGGCACAACATTTGTCAACCTTTCAGCCTTTGTATATAATGGAATTCAGGCATTTGGCCAAAAGCGTGCCGCACTGAAAGCATTTTTACCCTTGACTGAGATAAACAGAGACATTTCTGTTAGCCCGTGTGCACGCGAAGCAGGCTGGAATCCAGGCCATACATGTCTGTGTCCAAAATACTCAAACTCAACATAACATTTTAAATCAATGACCTCTTCCACACAGGAAAGGATTCCAAATAAGCTAGCTGGCTTCTTCCTTTCCTTGCATTGTATTTTTGTTCATTTATATGTATTGTCTATTTGTTTTATACTCCGTACAAAAACCGGGAGCCACAATGTTGTATCATTATACCTCGCGATGATTTTTACTATTACTGATTATTACTGTTAATTATTATTACTATTGCTATAATAATAGCAATAGTAAGTATCATTTATTTACTTACTATTGTACTTTTACTCCACTACAAACATTCTGTAACTTTAGTTCCTGTGTAGAGTTAAATTACTAATTTATTAGTATTTCACAAACAAACCTCTTCAGCACTATACTATACTATACTATTTTCAGAATATAAAATATAATATTTATAAATATGTTTTACTTTTACTTTTGGTACATTAAGAATACATTCCGACGCTACTACTTTTGTACTGGATACTAGACTTTTTATTTTACTTGTAACAGAGTATATTTCTATGAGGTGGTATTGCTATAAAATAAAATGTAGTAGACCTATAGGCCTACTTTTCTTTTCTCCAGCACTGCATGCATATATGCAGGTATATGTTGAGTCCCCTCTCAACAAAACGGTTCAAACGGTGAGAGAGAGAGCTCTACAGAGAGTGAGAGAGAGAGAGAGAGAGAGAGAGATAGAGGGATGTCTCTGGGGTCTTGTAAATGTGTGTGGGAGGGAGGGAGGTGTGCCGCGGATGTGATTTAGGCTTGTCGAGAAGCTCCCGCGTTGCATTCCATTCTATATTCCCCCCTTGGCTCTGCATAACAGAGAGAGAGAGAGAGAGAGAGAGAGGAGGAGGAATGGAAGACACGGCCAGATAGAAACAGACATGGGAGAAAAGGAGAGGAAGGGGTACAGGTGGACTCCAGGAAATCCCATTTTCTATTTCAATTACCGCACACTGCTGCTGCCATTCGCTGTGTCTGTGTGTGTGTGTGTGTGTGTGTGTGTGTGTGCCAACGTCGAGATATCTCATGTATAGAGCTTGACCCATTCTATACTTAGCTTTTGAAAAATAGCCCCTCTATTTCCCATTCAAATGCATTTGTCTTTACTATGTAACGCCAGCTCCAGCTATTCCAAAGCCCCCTCAGGTACATATTTAAACAATTTTTTTAGAGATTGTATAATACATTATTTCGGTGGGTATATAGATCTTGTTCAGCTGGTCATTTTGAAAGTAGCTCTCGAGTCAAAGAAAGTGTGCCTGTCCTAGGCTGTGTGGTGGAGCAAGGCTCGCACAGTCTTCCCACACAGTGTCATTAGTCAGTCTATACGCAGTGCTGCAAACTGCCCCAGACTAATAGCATGTTTGACATGAGCAGGAGCTGCTAGTTTGGTCTCCAAGTAGAACACACACATTTTTCACTTCCCATTTTGTACTGAGGTCGATTTAAAAAAAAAAGGCTTAAAAATCCTAAAGTTTTCAGAAAAACCCATGTTTCTATCTCAGTGGTGCTCAACCTTTTTCATGTCAAGGACCCCCAGAATTATCTCTATTGTGCCACGGACCCCCATCTCAAAATATGTAGTTCCAGGGAAGCCAATATTTTAGTTAAAAATGTTCGCTCTGAAATATATATATTCAAAGATTTGTGACACATTTTCACGACTTTTCAAAAATAGCAGATCTACAAGCTCGTAGCGTGCTACGACGAGCTTGTAGAATACAGAATATTTAGGCAATTAGTAGGTAAAAAGCTTTCGTATGCACACCACACGTCTGCGTGTGTGGCACTGACAACGTAGTTTTTCACTGACGTGCGTCAGAACCTCAGGCTCAGACACATAGGTCAATCCACAGCCTCAACTTGCCCACTGTGATCTTCTCACTTGCGGGTGGAAGTTGTCATTGTGGGGTGTTAGGGTATAAAACCTCCGGTGTTAGGTGTGTGATATATTTTTATGAAACATTTCTTTCACAACCTCCTTAGTTGCACACACTATATTTGTTTTATAATACACTATACTGTGCACAATGTTGGGCAGGAACTAGTTACTAGTAATATATTACTGTAATATTATTTACTTTCCCCAGTAACGTGTAAAGTAAGAGGTATTACACAGTTATACCATGTGTGACTGGGGACAGTGGTTTAACTTTGTAAAAAAAACAATTACATATTACTTTTTTGTTTTTGTTTTGTTGGCTGCCATTTCAAAACATTTAATTGTAAAGGTCGAGAGAGATTGCTGCTTTATTGTATAGACCTTTTAAACTGATTGCCGACTCTTATTTAATACAATTGGATTCAGTTCTAAAAGTATAGCTGACTAAACAGATTGTGTTGTTGTAGGATCCCTTAAGTAATATAATATTCTTACTTTTTAAGGAGTAACAAATTACTCTCTTGAGTAATATTGCCCAGCACTGCACATACATACATACATACAGTAGCCTGGTATGTAATTTATGTTTCAAATATGTGTAACGATGAGTCGAAAGATGTGTTTATAATATATATTCTTTCCTATGCCAGTGGCTTCTGACATACATAGTAGTGGCGAGGCTTCTTTTCCACACTCTACATTGCTCTGAAATGTTGACCCCTACTTAAATGTTGACCTTAAGTACTTGACGTCTACTCCCTGTGACATCACTGTTCCACTTGGGTTCCTCTCATTCACGCACAATGTACTGTATTCTGTCTTTCCACGGCTAACCTTCGTTCCTGCATTTCCTGCAACAGAAACCTGCATTGTGATCAATGCCTTTCTGACAGAAATAGCAGTCTGGTAACTGCCTTTCTGACAGAATTATCAGTCTGTTAACTGCCTTTTTGACATAATTTCCAGTCTGGTAACTGCCTTTCTGACAGAAATACCATCTGATTAATGCATTTCTGATAGGAATACAGTGTGATAAATAGTGACGTGTGTCGGACATTACTAACAATAACCCTAACCTAACCCTAACCTCACAGGGAAGCCACGGGTGAGTCTTATAACCAGCCACGTATGTCGGACTCCATCACGGTCTTTATCGACACCATATTTGTAGTTTTCACAAATATAGTAGCCTGGGGTCCACCTATGCTTTCTATGGCATAGGCGGCTCCCAGCAGGATCCACCGGGAGAATCTAGACGCAGCTGCGCGACATGACTATTAATTACAGCGTCAATTTAACAAAGGTGCAGACAATCAGAAATCAGCAGAGAGTGATCAACGTTTGCGCTACCGAATTTAAGTGGACTCGGTCACAGACTTTTTCTCTCTCTCGCTGGAAATAAAAACAGTTTCCAAGGCTACAAATATAGTGGCTTTGAAGTCTATTGACTAACGAGCCATGCTGCGAGCTGTCTGACAGAATGTGTGTTCAGGCTGTAGTAGAATATCACAACAAGTTTGCAGTTGTGGTTGACTCCATAATATTAACCGTGGTCTCCTCCTGTGTGTGTGTGTGTGTGTGTGTGTGTGTGTGTGTGTGTGTGTGTGTGTGTGTGTGTGTGTGTGTGTGTCTCCCCTGCCATGCGTGCGTGCTCCACAGTGGTCGGTGTACATCCGCGCGGCGGTGCGCAAGGAGAAGGGCCTCCCCATCCTGGTGGAGCTGCTGAGGATAGACAACGACAGGGTGGTGTGCGCCGTGGCCACCGCGCTGCGGAACATGGCCCTGGACGTCCGGAACAAGGAGCTCATCGGTGAGTGGAGCGGAGGCAGGAGGAGTTGGCCTCATTAGGCCCACTGGCAGAGCCTAGCCCAGGTGAAAGGAATTGGCCTCATTAGGCCCACTGGCAGAGCCTGGCCCAGGTGAAAGGAGTTGGCCTCATTAGGCCCACTGGCAGAGTCTGACCAGAGCCTTTTGTGGTGGTTCTGGAGAACCGTGCGACCGACCGACTCAATACCTGGCACTGCACTCCCTGTGGGGGGGTGGAACGCGTGTGTCGGATGTGAAGTCGGTGGGTCTAACGGTTCTCAAGTTACGTGCATTACAACCGTACACACACACACGTATGCACGCACGTACGCAGAGACGTGGCGCATTTATAGTAGGATACAGATGCTATAGGTTAATTGTTTACCACGGTATCCTAGTTTCTTTGAGGCACTGCATTTATACACTCTACTTATGTGACCATTTACCTCGCTGTTTGTTGACCAGAGTGCTTACTTTGCTTATCCACTTCTCAAACAAACACGTGTGTTCTCACTGGAGAAGAGTGTTAGCAAAATGCCTACATTGTAAATTGTGTGCGTTCAATAATGGTTGAGCAAATGGGGCCAATATTATCCTCTCTCCATGGCCAGTATAGACGCACACTGCAGGAACAATTCACCTCCTCAAAATGTGCAGTGCCATTTACTAATGCAGTTTATTTCGTATCGTGATGTGCCGACTTAGCATTATGGTTCAGCCTTTCTATATATAGATGGCCATTAACTGCCGGGTATTGTCTATACAGGAGGCAGCTGCTAGGTGTACACTGTGTTGCCTGTACTTCATGTACAATATAAATGAACATTAAATTGTAGAATTCAATACAGTATACGTGTCGCTCCCTGAGTTACAACATGTATTCTGACGAGATGCAACACGCCACACGCAGATTAGACACACCAACAGACCGACATGCGTAAACGACGGTCGGACATGTGGTCGACCATGCGCTGCTCCCGTGCATGCGGTTAGGTTTCTGGTTTAAAGGACTTCCGTGTTTTGTGCCGTACAATTGTACATGTGTAAGTAAGGAACAAAGAATGTTTGCTTTCGCCATCATTGTTGAAGAAGATTTTTATTTTATTTTATGCCAGTATTAATTCAGTCACACGAGAGAGACTCGGAGTAGAACCGCTGCTCCTTCGCCTGGAACGGAGCCAGCTGAGGGGGTTCGGGGCATCTGGTTAGGATGCCTCTCGGGCGTCTCCCTAGGGAGGTCCTCGATGCACGTCCCACTGGGAGGAGACCCCCGGGGCAGACCAAGGCGCAGTTGGAGGAAACACATTGACTCACTGGCCTTGGAACGTCTCCCCCAGGAGGAAGTCACTAATGTGTCTGGAGCACTCTGGTGGAGCTGTTGCCCCCGCGACCCGACTACGGATAAGCGGTTGAAGATGGATGGATGGATAGTTATAGGTTAGGGTTTGAGGTATAGGTTGTCGATCTAATGACAGTTGGACCAATAGTCTCTAAACTAAAGCCTGTACCCATTCTGACCACTTTTTCCACACAGAAGAAAAAAAATCTTTGATAATTTCAGAGCTGCAATTATCAAGTCAAGCCTGCAGCAGTCGTCTCCAACACGGTTCTGTGCTAGTTGAAATGGATGTAAAAGCACCCACAGGGATCAATTTAGCTCTGGGTGGCTACACAGTGTTCTGCAGTGGATGGCTGAGCATCCACACAGGGTTCTGAGTGGAGATCCAACTCCCGACAGCGGCACAGTTTAATTGTTGCTGCAATCGGAGAGCTTCGAAACGTCACATAACGGTACCATCGTCGCACAGCTTTATGAGCATAACCCCCGAATGGAAGGAGTCCCAAAAGGGTAGAATGGTTAAATGGTGCATTTATCGTGCCTAGTGTCTCCAAAGCACTTTAGAGACAATGTGCATTAAAGTTCACCGATTCTCACGCGTGAGCCCGCACCATTGCACACACCGATGGCAGAGGGAACCATATAGCCTGGCCCTGCAGCTATAGCGTGTTTTCTGGTCTCTAGAGGGGTGAGCGAGCATGGAGCAAAGCACTGGAGAATATTGGTTCACCCGATGGTGGTTAAATGAAGGTTCCTTTCTATTTGTTTGTGACTAGAGGCATGATTGAAGTGAGGCCACCTATACCACACAAGCTGAATGCAATAGAGGCATGATTGAAGTAAGGCCACCTACCACACAAGCTGAATGTGACTATAGAGGCATGACGGAAGTAAGGCCACCTACACCACACAAGCTGAATGCAATAGAGGCATGATTGAAGTAAGGCCACCTACCACACAAGCTGAATGTGACTATAGAGGCATGACTGAAGTAAGGCCACCTACCACACAAGCTGAATGCAATAGAGGCATGATTGAAGTAAGGCCACCTATACCACACAAGCTGAATGCATGACTAGAAGCATGACTGAAGTAAGGCCACCTACCACACAAGCTGAATGCAATAGAGGCATGATTGAAGTAAGGCCACCTACCACACAAGCTGAATGCAATTGAGGCATGACTGAAGTAAGGCCACCTATACCACGCAAGCTGAATGCAATAGAGGCATGATTGAAGTAAGGCCACCTACCACACAAGCTGAATGTGACTATAGAGGCATGACTGAAGTAAGGCCACCTATACCACACAAGCTGAATGCAATAGAGGCATGATTGAAGTAAGGCCACCTACCACACAAGCTGAATGCAATAGAGGCATGATTGAAGTAAGGCCACCTACCACACAAGCTGAATGCATGACTAGAGGCATGACTGAAGTAAGGCCACCTACCACACAAGCTGAATGCAATAGAGGCATGATTGAAGTAAGGCCACCTACCACACAAGCTGAATGCAATAGAGGCATGACTGAAGTAAGGCCACCTACCACACAAGCTGAATGCATGTCTAGAGGCATGACTGAAGTAAGGCCACCTATACCACGCAAGCTGAATGCAATAGAGGCATGACTGAAGTAAGGCCACCTACCACACAAGCTGAATGCATGTCTAGAGGCATGACTGAAGTAAGGCCACCTACCACGCAAGCTGAATGCAATAGAGGCATGATTGAAGTAAGGCCACCTATACTACACAAGCTGAATGCATGCGGTCAAAAATACCTTTTTTTCCCTGTGATGTTATTGGCTACGCTTTCACGCCTCCATTAACACGGATTTTGTGAATACTTGGACCCATATGGAACATGCAGTTATAATTTTTTCCTTCCATTTCCTGAAAAGTAACAGTTTTGGACACACTGTAGATAGATATATCTGTATGTATATATATATATATGAAAGCTAGTTGGCTCACCCGCGCTGCTGGCCAATGGGGCAGCATAACATTGTGTCTATGGGGCATGTACTTTTTAAATAACCATAACTTGCTCAATTTTCAACCGATTTTCAAACGGTTTGGTTTGTTCTTCTGAATCATAGCCACGTTGATAACGTTTGTATGAAACCAACCCGTTTGTAAAGCCGTCAAGATTTGAGCAAGTTGTGACTCTTTTAGTTTGAGCTGCCATAGAACATACTGTACTGCAGCCCCTCAGCAAGATGGCCGCCGGGTGAACTACGTCAGAGGCTCCGCCTTGAGCCACCTAGCCTTTATATATGTCTATGGTTTTGGACATACAAGGTTTCCACCCCGACAGTGACGACGTACAGACGACATCACACGCGGTCGTTTATAGAGTGCCCTGCAGGGCTGTGGCTGCCAGAGCCCTCTTTCAACACGCCGTGCTTAATTAGAGTTTCAGTGCACGACGCGCACGTTTAGTCGCCATTACGGAGAGCTCTGTAACATTGTGGGTGCTCACGGTGTCACATCAAATACCCATTAGCGCATTAATTGACAGCACTTTACCGTATTATGGTTATCTAGCGCTATAGCTCATCCGCTGCATAATACTGTAGTGATACAGAGAGCCTTGCTTTGTCATCAAGGATAGTATTACTTGCGCAAGCAGAGCGCGCAAGTAATAATTTCGCCCGGTCTCTTCAACGTGACAGCCGTCAACCACTTTTCTGTGTAAGCAAATCTGTGCCTGGTTTGCTGGGACCAGATTACACAGATGACCATTTCTCGTACGTCATCATTGAGAGCTAGTCATACATATACACACCATGTACTCTGGTCCCAGCTCTCAACGATGACGTAAGAAAAATGGTCATCTGTGTAATCTGGTCCCAGCAAACCAGGCACAGATTTGCATACACAGAATAATGGTTGACGGCTGTCACTTTTTGGCACCAAGTAACCACAGTATACTGCTAATCAAATTACAACTACATACTCTATATAGTATATGTATATGTATACGTATGTCTAGTCATTAGTCATTGCTGGGAAGGTGCATACGCATCGAAAAGGCTGGGACGGTGCATAGGGCGCAAAGTAACCACAGTATACCGCTAATCAACTTACAAATGACATATACATAGAGGCAGAAACTGAGATTTGACAGTTTGTAGCGGTTTGTAGCGGTCGAAAGTACTTGCGCGCTCTGCTTTAGTGTGCAAACAAGCAAGTATGCACTCGGCAGAGTGCAGTTCTAGTTGTTACTGTTTTTTGTGATATATTTCGTTATGTTATATGAGCTGATGTGTGGAATATTGATTGATTGATTGATTGATTGATTGATTGAGAACCAGTGTGCTATATAAAGAAAGCTGGTGGTGTGTGGCACAAATGATGTGTGGTAGAATGGAGATGACTGGAGACGCCGAGAGAGAGAGATACGGTAAATGATTAAAAGCTTCCCTTTGTTACAAAGCTTCTCTCAGTTAAAGGAACATCAATCTGCCCACCTCGGTTCTTCTCTCCGCGGCCGTTTACAAAGCGGTGATATTATTCCAGTAATCGTGCATGTTTATGGCGGGGGTGTGTTGATAGATAGACATCAAAGGCTCGCAGCGCCTTGAACGGCAGCCTGCAGTAATGAGCGGGAATATCAGGCCGTGGTGGATTTTCTTAAGTAAAAGTATCAATACTGCAATATGGAAAATTGTCCTCTATTTTGAACTGGCTGAAATGTATATCGTATACGACGCATTGTGAGCTATTTTCAAAAGATGTTTTATGCATTTGAAAACTTTGAAATGCATAAACAAATTGTCTTCTAAATCCTGACAGTTTTCTCAAACATTTTCATGTCAAGGACACCCAAAATTATATGAAATTGGCCGCCGACCCCCCATCTGAAAATAATGTTGTTCCAGTGACTCCCCCAGAAGCAAAGGTATATTAAAACGTTCACTGTGAAAGTTCAAAGATTTGCGCCACATTTTCACGATAAAAAAACAGACCTACAAGCTCGTAGCGCGGCATTCGGTGCCACACTATGAGCTTGTAGGTCTGCTATTTTTCAATAGCTAAAGTATAACAATGCTTAAAACACCAAAAGGGTTTCCCTCCCAGAATAGGTTAAAGCACTGAGTCGAGTTCTGCTTGACGTTTGTTCCTAAGAGGGGAGTTTTTCGTTTACCACGGTAAACGCTCTGGGTTGGCTCCCTGTCGGTTCCTTTGCTCCACACGTAAAGTGTCTCGAGACAAATTGTTGTGATTTGTCACTTAAATGAAATTGAGTTGAATTGAGAGAGCCAGAGAGAGAGAGCCAGACAGAAACGGAGAAAGAGAGGGACAAAGAGATAGACAGACATAGACGTCAGACACGACGAAATTACAGAATGGACGTCACCCTATACCGCCGTCCTCTCAATGCCTGATACTTGTGATTATCCTGGCTTGCAGGTGGGCTGGCTGTGTGTGGTTTGGTTACCATGGTGACGTCCAAGTGGAGGGGGGGGGGGGGCATGCATGATGCTGCCGGCGCTTATTAAGAAGCCACGGCTGGTTCATCCGCTAAGCCTAACTCAGTGGGCTCAGTATTGCAAGTGGAATATATATATATATACATATATATATATATATATATATATATATTCAGCCGAAGCCGAAGCCAATAAAAGACAACACAATATTAATAAACATACAACAACAACAAAAAAGATACGGAAATTCATAAAGCTCTAACAAGCTCTCATAAGCGAGGCACACATACCCTAGTGTTTCCACATAATTATGTGACCGAGTACAGTGGTTTGATATACAAGGGGGCCATGGTCATTTTTCAGTTTTTCTTTTACATATTATGAAACTGCATAATGTAACCTTTCATATTATGACGTATTGCTCATTGAAATTGGGGGAACAATGAAGAAGATATGACCATCTGAAACCTGTTGAACCAGAAATCCCAAACTTGAGAATTTCCCCTTCAAAGTTGTCAAAGTTTTTAGCACCTCTGAGCCCAGGAATGGGTGTGACAATAGATACTTGTCTCCACCCCTAATGGCTTGCATAAACACTCCCCCCACCCACTAACCACTCCCCCCACTATAGCTTAGCTGTGAACTGCACAGAATGACTTGAGTGGACACTTAATATATAGTATGTGGAGTAAAACCAAGTAGGCTATAATTTATTCCATGAAGTTACTTGTAGTGCTTTTAATTGCTAAATGTACTGTAAAGCAGTATAACTGTATCTGTAGACTAGTTAGACTAGTTTGTTTATTTCCACATACTTACTGTGGACAATGACAAATAAGAGTGGCATAAGAATAAAAGACTAACTAACAGTTTAAAATTGCACTTTCCCTGCAGGACTAAAGAGTATAAAAGTTTAAAAATTCCACTTTTGCAATCGGTATCTAACTGTCTACTCTACACCGTAGTCGCCTCATTATGAGACCCATCAAGGCTGCATTAAAAAACGAAACGCGAGGTTTCTCCAGAGAGCCAGTGAAGAGAAGAGAGTCCGCACACAGGTTTGCTCCAAGGTGTTTGTTTTTTATTCAAAACACCATAAATATAACACGACGTTTCGGCCGTGAACGGCCTTCATCAGGTGATAATCGGTAGTATATGTGACAACTCCCTTTTAAACCTAGTCGTCACATCACGTGACTGATGACGACTGCATGGGCAGGTGATTCACTAACACCAATAAGCGACATGACAATCAATATGAACATGAATAACCACCACATCAAGCAAGTTTACAATAAGGCAACACAGTTTTCAAAAGAACAATTTCAATAAAACTTGCTGGTTTTTGCTTGTTACAGACTGTTTTAGTATTTTTTTTAAATAAATTTTTTTTAAATATTTTTTATATATTAGATTTTGCATTTTTTGTTTGTTTTTAGTTTTAAGATTTAAAAAGCTTTTGGTACCAAAAGTAGTTTACAGTTTGGGCAGACTGCTCCAAAATAGTGTTAATCAGTCAGAACAATATCAAAGGGAACAGGTAAGAGACACATGAAGGCTAGCATTCAAGATCAATCAATGGTTCTCTGGACATCGGCCAGTAAAGCCATCAAGATAAATTTAATTTAAAGTGGACAACCCTGATAAAAGACAAGTAACGAGAAGTATACTTCACAAGACCAAAAGTCTTAAATAATAAGTATAAGTATCTCCAGAGAGCCTGCATGGAAGGTAGTTAGAACAGAGTCACAGAATAGCTATAGAATGGAACTCACCTATGCTTTTTATGGCATATAGGCAGCTCCCGGCATGCAGGATCCTCCGGGAGAAACTATAGGCACTGCTGGACTAATTAATTAGAGGGAGAGAGAGAGGTGTGTGTGTGTGTGTGTGTGTGTGTGTGCGTGCGTGTGCGTGACGTGGAGAGTGTCACTGTATGCCACCTTAGGCTTCACCCATAAGGGCTGGCTGTAGGCTATACAGCGAGGTGCAGTATATAGGCTCTAAATATAGATTCACCTTGACCGCATCTGAACAATAGTGGATTTTCCTGACTAACATTATTAGCTTGTGCATACACAACGTGCTGCGCTGTCTGTATACTGTAGTGTACACTGTACATGTCAGCTTCCATCTTTTCATAATGATGTGCCCCAAATATGTGTACGACTGCTACACACGGTTAGACAAGTAGAACACCGGGAAATGTAGCTGCTGGTCCTCCTTGGTTCTGAAAATCAATACCACACTCTTCCCCCCCCCCCCTACTGTTTCTTTTAAGGTATAGATACACAAGTCTGTACCGTGTTTCTTTCGCCTTAAAGCCAACTGATTGTCTGTGGTGTAGATGAAATCACTTAGCCTGTCAAGTTATTGTTTATTGAATGGATCCCCATTAGCTGACGCCGTGGCGACAGCTAATCTTCCTGGGGTCCATATAAAATACATACAAAACAATACATACAGTAATTACAAATACATTCAACAGAGTTAAATACATGAAAATACATAATTACAATTTATTCTATAATAATTAAATGCAACATAATGAGAATAGCATTATGGGCATGTGGTCAGCTGTATAGCAAGTGTTCCTTTAAAGCATATTTGAAAGATAATTTATGTTGTGTTATGTTAATGTGAGGTGGTAACATGTTCCAAAATGATATTGATCGATACATAACTGTTTGTTTAAGGAGGTTCGTTTTTGGAGCAGGGAGTGTTAAATGACCGAGGCTGGCAATTCTGGCGTTATGATTATGTGTCTGTCACTTGATTTTAATAACTGTTTGAAAAAGTAATCTGGTGTTTGATTAGAAATTGTATTTCTAACAAACATGAGGACACTGTAATGGAGTTTGTTTTTGAACAGATAACCAGGACAAGCGTTTATGCATATATTCAATATTTGTGCGAGTAGAACAATGAAGTGCCAGTCTAGCAGCTCGGTTCTGAACAAGTTGTAGTTTGTACAGGTCTGCTTGAGTCGCCGCTGACCATACAACAGGACAATAATAAAGGTGACAAAACACCAATGACTGTATCACTTGACCCATGACTGAGGATGTCAAGTATGTGGAGAACTTCCTGACCATGGCTATACCTCTACCCGTCTTAGTTACAATGCCATCAATATGGTCCGACCATGACAATTCACTGTCCAGTAGAACTCCAAGCAGTTTAGTTTTCTTAACCTGTTCTATTGGTATACCGGACATGTGCATTGTTTCTTTTTGTCCTTGGGCAAAGGAATGATCTTTGCCTCCTTCCAAGCCTCAGGACAAACTCCATAAGTTAAGCACCTATTAAAAATAATAAGTAATAACCTTTGTAGCACTTTAGACAGAACGCTGGCTGTATACTACCTTACCGTCTTGTTCTTAATGACAGGCACGGGAGTCACTGTGTGTGTTAGAGTCACTGTAAGCAAGGAGTCTGGCCGTACACCATGTGTTGTTAGCAATCTTGTAAGGCAGATGGACACTTTGGACAGCAGCACTGCTATACTCTATACTCTCTCTCTCTCACACACACACACACACACACACACACGGTCCCGCGATTTTGCGACGATGTGTCTTTGGCCATACTGACCACGTTTTTTTTGTTTTTTATTTCCCCGTGGTCACCGCAACCGCTCCATCACATCATGGAAAGGGAAACTTTTGAAAAAGCAGAGGTAAAGTCAGTGACTTAACTATCACGCCCCCACAAAGCACAGGCGTACAGGGCAATTCCGCCATACTACTCATACGTCACGGTCTATGACTTGGCCATCCAAACTTGTCCAGAGAGGATAGGATAGGGCAGAGAAAGCAAAAGAAACAATGGAAGTAAAAAAGGCAATGTGACAGACAGACAGACAGACTTGGATGCTGATTGGACTGAATGATGCAGTATATTCACTTTGCAAATTCACGGGGGAAAAAACAAATCCATTCCAATTTGTTGGGGCGGTTTGATCTGAATATCACGGCACTATAGCTTCACCAGGTTGGTATTTAAACGCCTTCCATTCATTCCCTCGTGGCACGCATATACGCTCCGCTGTATTAATCTCATCTGGCAGGAGCGATGGACACTTGGGAGGAGATGTATAGGGAACAGAAAGTGAACAAAGAGACAAGATGTGTGGAAGGAGAGACTCACTGGAGAACAGAATGCATAGGCCTATACTCGAGTATGTTTAGTTGCTGTCGGGAAGAATTAGTTTTTCCGTCATTTAATGTCCCTAAAACTAATGTTCTTAGTCGTACGAGACTGTCAAGCAAAGTAGTGAAAATAGACAATCTACACAACGAAACATGCTGGTTTAAGTCTCTGCATTAGTCGTGATTGAGTTGTTTTCCCTCCTTTTTAACTATTTTGTGTGCCCGGATCGCCACCTTTTTTCTATAAACAATCTACACTACTGACTTATTTTCTAGATTCAGATGATTAAAAAAACAGCTTAAGCTCGCTCCACTTCATGCCGTACAACAATCGCCAATACAAGCTCACAACGCGTCGCATCGCAACACATTGTGAGCTTGTAGATCAGCATTATGTTGTGCTTGGAATGGATTCAGCATCATGAAAACCCCCTATTTTGCCTTCTATAATGGTATGGTCACATATTATGCCAATTATGAAAAAAACATGCAAGTTATCATCTGGCAGTTTCTACATGCTGGGGACCCCCATACTCAACATTTCTAACATACAACGTTGGTGTACTCAACATGCCTGAGTTCACATTCTGGCAAGTGGAATAATACCTTTGTACAAGCATTGCTGCTTCTACTCAAGTAAAAAGTAATAAAAAGAAAAAGAAAGAAACTAGGAGTAACTGTTCCATCATGGGGACGAGAACAGCCACGGTTGCCGGCCAGGAGTTGATGCCAGTGGACTAGAATTAGGCGAGGGGCCACCGCGCGACACAGAGCGTGGCCCTCCCTTTGCCCCCGCTCAATTTGTTCTTGTCCCTGGGTAGCCTTAACCTTTACACGTCACCAAAGGCTTTTTTTTTCTTTCAACACGAGCCTCTAAAGAATAAAAGAGGTGTGAGGGTGGGCTGAAACCCACACGAATCAGCGAGTGGAATGCTTTTTTCCGAGCAGCATGCTGTGTAAGTGCAAATCCCCCGTTGCACTGGCTAATGTAGGGAGGAAATGACTGGCCTTGTGAACGGACCATTTCCATTTGAATTACTGTGGGCTATTAGTTAGTGCTGGTAGGTTTGGCCACTGTTAAAGGAAATAACAGCTGGGTTTTCTTTGGTGTATGAGAGCATGTCGATTATTGTGAATACTTAGTTTTTATTGCCAATCATTCCCCAGCCACATAGCATTGCCCTCTGCTTTTGGGATGTTTTTTGGGAAACCAAATCAATGACATGCATATAGGTCATTAGGTCAAGCAGAATAATATGTTTTTGACTCTGAGGAATATGAAGGTCGAAACGTCAGTCACCCCTGAATTACAAACAAAAACAAACAAAAACAAACAAACAAGGGTCTCTCCTGAATTTCCCATGGATATTATGTCTTTTCTGATGCAAGTTGTCCCTGTTGAGCACCGATAAGCCCTTCTACCTTCTGCTGGCTGAAGCGTGCAGGATTCATCTTTACCTAATTTAGTGTGCCTTGGTCACAGATGTACATACTCACGTAAATGTGTTGTGTTAAGGACTTAGAACTTGAGTAAATGTATACCAATTGCTTTCCACCACTGGGGATGTTTTACTTAAGTAGGCCTACAAGTATCAATACTGCAATGTAGGAATACTGAAGTGGTTACTGTATTTTTTTTGTCATGATAATAAACGTTTACAAAGTAACTAGTAGTAAGTGACGTTTTCAAATACATGTAGTGGAGCAAAAAGTACAACATTTACCTCCGAAATGTAGTGCAGTAGAAGTAAAAGTATTGGAATTTACTCAAGTAAATTACAAATACCTCACAATTGTACCTAGGCACAGTACTTGAGTAAATATTATGTTCCACCACTGAGGTATAAGGAGAGAGCATTGTTTTACTGCAATATTTACTGCTTATTGATATCGCTAAAAACGATAATTGTTCTGATCCCAGTGTTCATAATCTCTCTACTGTTTTCACCTCCTTAAGGAGTGATTTGCAGAGCCTTTCTGTACATCCATAGAGCTAAATGCAAATCACAACATCTGTCAGTGCAAATCCACTCCACTTGTGTATACCTTATGCGTAGTTATTTGACACGCATGAATTGGCATACCTTGTTTGTACCGTCGTGCTGTCCTGTAGAAAACATGTGTGACCACATTTCTAATTTGTTGTTCTACTTTATTTGGTGAATGAAGGCCCTATACATGTTTTAGAACAAAATATTGTGTGGGCCTTGAAAGATTATAGTACCAATGCTGGCAGTGCATACAAACACGTGTGTGTGTGTGTGTGTGTGTGTGTGTGTGTGTGTGTGTGTGTGTGTGTGTGTGTGTGTGTGTGTGTGTGTGTGTGTGTGTGTGTGTGTGTGTGTGTGTGCGTGTGCGTGTGCGCATGTGATAGAGTCGATAAATGTGTTGTTTTGTGTGTGTGAATGCACAGCGGGCAGGTGGGCATCCTGAGGGTATGATTCCAGTCTCACCAAACAGATTAGGTGTGAAAGTGTTTCATTTCTTTCTGGGATTCATGGCTGCAGGCCGGCCATGTTGTACGTCAGTGCTGGAGAGGAACTATGAGTGCATTTATTCAAGTGCCGTACAATGTCGAGGTACGATCCGATTACGATCATTTGATTGTGTGTATCTGCCGGAAACCGATTTTCCCTGATATTGGATATTTATATTTTTTATTGAACACTTACCGTATGCCATATCACAATCGTACAATATCCAAAATCACAGACAACATCCAGTTTAATATCATGATATGGATATGATATTGATACTATAGGGATGTCCCGATCATGTTTTTTTTGCTCTCCATCCCATTCCGATCATTTGAAAATGACGTGATCGGCCCCCGATTTCCGATCACGAGATCGGGACAACCCTACTTTGTATCTCTACTGTGACAACTTTTGTCACAAGGTACTTTGTTAGATTTAGAATAACATCACAGGACTTTTAACCACTAGCCCTATTTTATGCTTCGGCTATTCGCAAATTGCCAAACTACAAGCCAGGGGTCACCAACATGTCGGCTTGTGTTGGACATTTTCCTGCAAACTACAATTTTTGCCACAAACATAAAAGTGAGGGGTCAATAATATTACCATAAATACTAAATGCATTATGGTCCAGTGGACACGGGGAAGAACAAAGGCTTTGTTTTTTAAAGAGGGAGAGAGGTTTGACCTCAACCCTTTGTACTTTATTTGTATTGTATTAAGATAGTGGAAAGCTGAGAGGGAAGGAGTAGAATAGATGGTGCAGTTTGTAACAATATTTTAAAAGTCTTATTACTGTCACTATTTCCATGGCCATCTGTGTACTTTTGTCTACTTTGTACTTCAACTTCTTCACTTTCGACATTGACGCTATATTGCTTTCCATGGTGCTGAAGTAACTGTAACTGTAGCTGTAGCTGTCCATGGTTCTATAGTAACTGTAGCTGTCCATGGTGCTGAAGTAACTGTAGCTATCCATGGTTCTATAGTAACTGTAGCTGTCCATGGTGCTGAAGTAACTGTAGCTGTCCATGGTTATATAGTAACTGTAGCTGTCCATGGTGCTGAAGTAACTGTAGCTGTCCATGGTGCTGAAGTAACTGTAGCTGAACATGGTGCTGAAGTAACTGTAGCTGTCCATGGTGCTGAAGTAACTGTAGCTGTCCATGGTTCTATAGTAACTGTAGCTGTCCATGGTTCTATAGTAACTGTAGCTGTCCATGGTTCTATAGTAACTGTAGCTGTCCATGGTTCTATAGTAACTGTAGCTGTCCATGGTTCTATAGTAACTGTAGCTGCCCATGGTGCTGAAGTGACTGTAGCTATCCATGGTGCTGAAATAACTGTAGCTGTCCATGGTGCTGAAGTAACTGTAGCTGTCCATGGCTCTATAGTAACTGTAGCTGCTGTCCTTCTGATGGCAGTCCCCTGAAGAATGTGTGTGCCAAGTTTGGTGTTGGTCAGAGCACCGGTGACCCTCGCAAGTCCAGATCTTACGTGTGTGACGTCCACGGCCCCATTGAATTTGAATGTAGGCTGGCCTGCTTGTGCATTGAAGGAAGCATGAGTTCAGTGCGGGGCTCTCCCCAGGTTGGCAGAGAGAGAGAGAGATAGAGTAGCGCCCAGGATTCCAGCTTAGGCATTTGGCACCGGGTGAAAAATGCATGGGTTACAAAGTTGTGGGATAAACATTTAGGTAAAAATGCCACTACATTTGTACTTTTTCCTCACACCTCCCTCCCTCTCTCCTCCTCATCTCCTGTACAGGAGCTGTAGTAGTAGTAGCACTTCTACTCAAACCGCTCTCTCTATACTCTATATATGCATTGCATGACATCAGCACAAATAATACCACAGTTGACAAATAGTGACAGAGTGCATCGGATCAGCCATCAGGTAGCAGTCATGCTCAATATGTAGAGGTGTCAGTCATGCTGCCATTGCATCTCCCCCTCCGTCTGCACGCGCTTATCTTCTGCCTCGCCCTCCACCACTTTCCCCTCTGTCTGTCTGTCTGTCTGTCTGTCTGTCTGTCTGTCTGTCTGTCTGTCTGTCTCTCTCTCTCTCTCTCTCTCTCTCTCTCATGCTAATGACATCATGGCCAGAAAGCGCGTTACTGTGGAAACAGACGGAAGGGGCACTGCAGAATTGTCACTAATCACACAATTCCCAAGTGTGTGTGTGTGTGTGCGCACGCACATTTATTCACACACATATTACTGTATCCATGTGACAATATAACGTACAGTTCCACCATCGCGTCCAGGATCCCACACACACACACATACACACACACACAATGACACTCTGGGTAGAGGGGTTTGGGTTGTGTATAGTTTCCTTGCAGTGATATGACTCGGGTGAAACCGAACAAAAGGAAGAATTCATTAAAAGCTGATTCTGTGCGCTCGTGCGCACCAGTACATGCACGCACGCACACACAAGTGGCATGTGTGTGTGCATCTATCTCAGTTAAGAAATTCATGATTTTTGTGGTGTGTGCGTGTGCGTGTGTGTGTGTGTGTGCGCGCACGCGCGCCTTTAATCAGCACACTTTGTTCTCTGACACCCTCAGTCTGTGACAAGCAAACAAAGACACAGACAGCCAATCAGAGACTAGAAACAATTAATTAGAAAGAGAGAGAGAGAGAGACGGAAAATGGGCCTTTTAACTTAACTATATAGACTATATACCGCATAATAGAGAAGGGGCAGCTAGGCATGCAGCGGAGGTGTGAGTGCAGAGACAAGACATGCAGAGCTGGGATGTCTGTCAGCCTATTTAATGAGCTCTTCAAACTGCTGCCGTCTGGTTTCCAGAGTCAGAGTTCAGCCTTAACCCATTCTGAACGGGAACCCCTTTTTGTTTGGGGTTTTAAGCATTATAGCTATTGGAAAACAGCAGACCTACAAGCTCGTAGCGTGCTACGAGCTTGTAGGTCTGCTATTTTTTAAAAGCCCCGTGAAAATGTGGCGCACATCTTTGACTATATCTTCTTTCAGAGCGAATGTTTTTAACTCAAATCTTTGCTTCATGCATGGGGGGCGTCCCTGGAACAAAATATTTTCAAATGAGGGTTGGCGGCCAATTAAATATAATTTGCGGAGTCCTTGACATGAAATATTGAGCACCACTGTTTCAGAAGACATTTGGTAGAATCGTCCTCAGGTCAAAATGGGTTAACTCCCCATGCTATCTGGATGCGAACGCTCACATCTTTCTTTTGACATGCACGCGTGTGGAAAACGGAGTCTAAAGTCACGCAGCTGTTCAAACAACGGAGCGGAAAAACAGCGGAGATGTGTCAGTCACAATGGCAATTAGAGCACGGGGGTCTTCATAGACCGTCGTCATGTGTTGTGTTCAAATCGAGTTAAATCATTGTTTCTGTCCTGTTAATAATGTCATTGGTTCAAATTTATACCAGACGGCAAATCACTATAACCAATCAGGAAGAGCTGGACCAATGACAAAGCTCCTGGGGAAACCTTTGAAGGCAGACTACGGCCCCTAGAGGTGTCACAGAGACTTCATTATTTTGGAGCGCGTTTAACCCATTGTTGGCTGTCTGAATAAAACGAATGTGTGAACTGAGTGGTGCAACTATACTTGTATAGTTACTGTACTGTACTGTGTTACTGTACTGTACTGTACTGTACTGTACTGTGTTACCGTGTGGGGGTCCCTCTACTGTACTGTACTGTACTGTCACACCCGAAATCACTTTGTCACCTGTTGGTACTCTAAACAGATAGACAGACATATGGGATAGACAGACAGACAGACACACATTGCTGTTCCTTGGAGTGGCTGCATCACTCAAAAATCCAAAACATGCCGCCATTACGATGCGAAACACGAACAGCCTCCACAGCATGTTGGAGTCCAAACAAACCGCTCGTTCACTTGCATTGAGCTCATTTTCCCAGAAGCCCTAGCAGCCCATGAGGATGGCTTGATTTCCAGGTTTCGTCGTCATAACGCTATGGGCCTCGTCACCAGGTCCGCGAACAAAGCCGCTCTTTCTTTTTAATCATTAAAAAACGGCGAATTAAACACGTGAAAACAAATGGCGGGTTCAGCGTATTAAGATTAAATAATTCAAAGCCCTCAAGGTGTCAATAGGGACGTTTGACATGAGAATACACAAGAATTGAAAGTGTGAACAGAATAACATTTTTAATTTCATCAGGTCTTTATGTATAGTTGCAGCGTCATCTACCGTCAGACAGTCTTTCTCCCCAGCTGAACAGACGCCTTGTATTTTTTTCCCTGAGACAATTACAGTCAATTTGACTTCAATAACACTCACCCTTCCCCATCAGTAAACAACAATCAAACGTCTTCATTGTTGAGGCTAATTGGAGCTCTCTTAATCAAATCGTCCATTAAGGTCTTCTGAAAAAAGCCCAATCTATACAGTGGGGTGGGATGGGAGCCTGCCACACATGAGGGAATAGACTGTGGAGGAATATATTCATTTATTGTCACTGTCGGGCCGAAACCTCGTATCTCAGGGGAGTAATTTGTTTTATTCCGAATTACTCCCCTGTTTTGTCAAACAAGAGTGTCACGGGAAAGCAGCCAGAATAGCCTATGGGCTCCATTTTCGTCACCGCTAAAGCCCTTGTCCCTAAACTTCTTTTTTTTTGCTAAATCTACAAGCTCACAACGCACCTGAGCCTCTGCTACATCTGCTATCTTTTGTCCAGTGTTGTTTTCGTCGACTAAAATTAGGAAAATAAAATGTCCGTCGACTACCTTTTTTTCACTGACGAAAACTAAGACTAAATATAGTGACAATTTCGTCAAAAAAATTAAAACTAGACTACAATTTTAGGAAGGGACTAAGAGATCCAGTATAAGTAAAAGGAACAAGTCATTTTACACTTGCTTGCATACTGAAAATAGACGATATACAAGCTCACAACGCGTCACACTTGTTAATATTTTGCTATTCTGCTATTTTCAGCAAGTGATGATGGCATCATTACGATGGCATGAAGGCCCACCAACCTTTTGTTCGACAAAATCAACTGTAGATTTAGTTGACTAAAATCTTATGACATTTAGTCGACTAAAACTAGACTGATGGAGGGGAAAGGAACTGGTTGGAATAACGTGTTCCTTCCACGCGTTACGTCCCACCGGGGAAGCCCCCCTCTCATGTGTGAAGAAGCAGCTTGGACCCCTCACGCATAGAAGGAAGCATGAGGTCTGGTCCGTTGCTCTCCCGAGGTTGCCAGAGGGGAGTGAATAGCGCCCGGGATTGCATTAGAGATATGTCACTGCAGGGTGAAAGAAAAGGGTTGCAAAAATTGTGGGCTAAAAAAAATGGAAGAAAAAAAGTAGTGTATTGTATTTTCTTTCTTTTTTTTTAACGAAAAATCACAAAAGGTTTGAATATGGAGAGGCCCGACAGCAGCATTATTAGTCATCCCCCATGGCTTGGCGGTGCAGGAAAGCGCTGAGCGACAGCACGGGGGTTTATTAAACTATGTGCTGTGCTCAGCAGTCGGCACACGGCTTGTTTTTTCCTCCTTAAGGATGTTATTTCCAAGTATAGCTTCCACTCCTCTGACTGGGAAGTGTCTCAATATAAGCAGCCGCGCGAGGAATTAGTGGGGGGCTGCTGTCAGCGGTATATAGTGGAGGAAAAAAGTTGTTTGTTTGTTTGTTTGTTTATTTATTTATTTAGCCCGGTCCTATACGGTTCTACAAGCTTTCCGGAAAAGAAATACGGAATAAAATGTGTATTGCTATATCAGTGCTGCTCAAACTTTTTCACGTCAATGACCCCCACAAGTATTGTATTATTATTATTATATAATTCTGTATTTGGTCACCGACCCCCCCCCCCCCCCCCCCTCATATGAAAATGTTGTTCCAGGGAGCCCCAGAAGCAAAGTTTTGAGTTAAAATGCGTCAAAAGTACGAAATAATACTATAGACCCTGAGTGGGGGGCTGTGAACAGTTCGGAAACCCGCCGTATACCTGTGACATCATGGGTACGGTTTGGTCATTTCAAACGGACGTGAACGACTGTTGCATGTGCTGAGATGAATGCAGTGGTGCAAATAGTATTCAACTGTTATCTGTTACTCAAAATAGTAAAAGTATCAATACTGCAATGTAGAACTACACTGTTCCAAGTAAAAGTCTGGCATTCAAAGTATTCACTATTCACTATGCAGAATGTCTAATTTCAAGTTTTCAAATGTATACACATGGCCGGAATGTACATAGGGCTGAAGTGTTTTGCAATGATAAGTGAAGTATCTATAACGTTTTAAAATAGTGGGGTAAAAGTAAAAAATTTGGCCCCTACATGTAATGGAGTAGAAGTATTGGAAGTATTGTAAATTGGAAATACTCAAGTAAAGTAAAGTAAAACTTAAAATTGTACTTAAGTACAGCACTTAAGTAAATGCGCACAGGGGACTCATCCGCGAGGCTACATCATTATGAAATAGCTTATTCATTTCTCAAGCCATTTCATACTATAGTACTCCACAGGCTGTTGCAGTCCCATTGGGATTCCTGCATGCCATTCATTTTCTCCAGAGAGAATTGTACTATCAGCCATACTGTCGTAACAATTTAATGTCTGCATGCACACGCACTGCTGCCTTTTTCTGATTTTTTTGCTGCATTTTCCTGCAGTTTTTTACGGACAAAAACGTATACAGTTGTTAAACAATAGCTTAGTCACATGTCTGTATGCAATGAAGCTACTGTATGCTAGCTACTGTTTTCATTTGCAATTTATTGTTGGAGAAATACATCACTGATTCACTACCCACAATGCTAATGTGTAGCAGCGATGGCGGAGTTCCAGCTACTATGGTAAATCTAGTCTAGTTAGTTGCTGCGAGAGTGAGGCCTAGCCAACACCAACTTGGGATTCCTGGATCGCTGCCCTACACAATTTCCTATCCAACATCAGGTTCTTGAGCTCTGCAGTGTTGTCAGCCAAGCTGATGCGCCGGAGCTTCATCCCCCTCCTGGCTTTGCCCTGTGGTTGGCTCCCATAGGGTCAATTTACTTACCTCGAGTTCTGGGTGCCTGACACAGTGCCCTGCCAGCCTCATCCTTCTCTTTCTGTGACCTGTGGTAGGTCCCCATAGAGGTCCACATTTCCGATGCGGTCCGTCCATGTGACACCTAGTGCCATTTGTATAGCATTATTGTGTAGACTAGACTCCATCCAGGGCTTTTTCCTGTTCCTGTATTGCAAGGTCCATGTCTCGGCCCCCCCCCCCCCCCCCAGCCCATCAGTCAGTTTTAAAACCAGTCAGCAAATCCCAGAGAAAGTCAATCATTTCACCAGTCAGTCATTCAGTTAGTTATTCAGTCAAATAATATAGATTAATAAGCATAATAAATAATACGACTGAAGGACACAGCTTAAATGTGTCCTTGCAGCCCAAATGAGAGAAGAGTGTCCGCTCAACCTCTATTCAGCAGGCTGGCGGCCAGAGATAACACTGGGGCCGATTAACTCGCACTGCGTCCTCCTAATGCATAGTGCTGTAAGTTGCCGGGCAAGAAACCTTGTATCTCCATAATCTTTCAATTATTATCGTTATTTCTTTTTCATGAATGAATCCATTATTACTTCATCGTGCTACAGTATACAGTGTTATGGAAAAGCATAGCAAAAGTATCCCATCAACAAGCTCACAGTGTGTTGCGATGTAGACCGGAACTGCACCTATGCTTTCTATGGCATGGGTTCCCAAAGTGGGGTCTGGGGACCCCTGGGGGTCAAGGTCTTACCTAGCTCAATTATAGATATAGTTAGGAACCAAATGGACCCTTATGGGTCTGTAACTCATTTGGTTCCATTTGTACGCTTTCAATTAACAGTGGTTTTACAATATAAATCGTGGTGCCAGAGATAGAAATGCCATTAAATCGGGGGTCCGTAGCATAATGCGTGTGAAACTGGGGGGTCCATGAAATGAATGTTTCGGAATCACTGCTAGAGCTGTAAAAATCCTCCCTTATCGGGGTCACTGGCATATGTTTTCAAATGGGGGGTCCGTGGCCTAATAAAATGTTGATTTGGGGGTCCTTGACACGAAAAAGTTTGGGAACCACTGCACTGTTCTATGGCATATTATAGGCAGCTCCCGGCAGGATCCACCGCGAGAAACTACACGACTGCATGACACGATACTAATGAATTAGAGTGACAGAGAGAGAGAGGTGTGTGTGTGTGTGTGTGTGTACGTGTTTACGTGTGTGCGTCAATTTAACAAAGGTGCAGAGGATCAGAAATCAGCAGAGAGAGAGCGACGTTTGCGATACTGTATGCCAATTTTTTCTTCACTCCCTGGAAATATTGTCTGGATTTCCGAGGCTAGTTGCCATGTGACCCGTTGTGAGCTATAGTTGTTGGCCATACATTTCTGTATTATATATATATATTTTTTAATATAAATGTGACCAGATTTGACTGAGAGCATGCCATTGTGCAAATTTCTGCTTTTCACTAGAGATCTTTTTCAAAATGAGTTAATAGCACAGGCAGACAGGCAGCTCTGTCAGAGCTGAAATCGACATGTAAATATAAAATAAATGCTTAAACGTGTAGCTAGGTGTAATGTCGGAGACCAACCTTTCAAGCCTGTTTTCTCAACTCGCTGTTTTCTGCAAGACATTACTCTATAAGCCATATCTCCAAAACTGGTGGGTCAAACTGAACAACCAAATATGTCAATTTGAACACGGTATATGTATCTCTGCTGTCCGGAAGAAACAACCTAACTCCAAATTGTTTATTTTTCCAGGAAATGAAGAAAACCTTACATTTTAAAACAAAGCAATACTGCCTCATCAAAGTTGACTGCTGTGACTTTTATTTACTGTCAATTACTTCCATGGGAGGGGGAGAGGTGGTGGAGTTAGCTGCTACTTTTCACTGGTGCAATGTTGTTTTAACCAACACACAGATATAAAGGGTGCTGTTCAATAGCACTGATAAAGGAAACAAATCAAAAACCTCAAAAATGGAGTTAGGTGGTTTTCTCCTGACTGCAACGATATATGTTTTTGAATCTCTTTCCCGTGCAGCATTCCCATGTGCCTTACAATACAATTGTACAATGCACACACACACACACACACACGCACACACGTCCCGTGTGCGCGTGCACATTTGCGTGCATCTGCACACGCGTTGGTGTGTGTGTGTGTATACTGTGTGTGCGTACGTCATGAGGGCTGATCACGCGCTCTATTCCCCCGATGACTGAGCTTTACGAATATAGCATTATTTGAGAGGATCTACTGTTCATTAGATGACTCGCTGTGGGAGAACAAACTCCCACACAGATATAATGAAGAATGGAGACATCAGAGCAGTGGTTTTCACATCAAGGTCCATCATTTTATTCTGCATTTGAGCAACGGACCACCGTTGGATGACATTTAGCCTCTCAGAGCTCAAAACTAAAGAATAGTTTTTATTTCTTTTTTGTCCACAATTCCATGCTTTTGGTACAAATGTTGATAAAAAGCTAAGACTTTTCGTATAAGTTAATGGTAATTGAACTCCTGAGAGCGTAAAATGAAACCAAATGGTCCATTTGGTTTTATTTTATCTTTTAGCTGGGGCCACCAGGAACCCCCTCAAGGACCACTGGCGGTCTCCGGTATAGGGCTTTCACTTCTAGTGATTTTTACTAGTTGACTAGTTGCCTAGTTCAGTGTTTCCCAACCTTTTTTCTGCCAGGGCACACTTTTCATAGCCAAAAAATCCCAGGGCACACCTAGATATATGGGGGGGGGGTCATCTTCGTTTCTGTTCATTGTTTGTTTCATTAGTCGTTTCATGCCTTCTTCTGTTCGTTAATAAACCTTGTTAAACGTCTTAATTTGGTGGTGTGGTCCTTAATCGATATGAAGACGAGAATGACGAACAATGAAGAATGTGAGAATGATCGTGCATTGTCTCTCTCTCCCCCTCCCAGGTAAATACGCCATGAGGGACTTGATCCACCGTCTGCCGGGCGGGTCGGTCGGCTCCAACGGCGCCAACGGCGCTGGCAACACGTCCCCTCCCCCTCCCCCGCCGGTCAAGGCCATGTCCGACGACACGGTGACGGCCGTGTGCTGCGCGCTGCACGAGGTCATCACCAAGAACATGGAGAACGCCAAGGCGCTGCGCGACGCCAACGGCATCGGGAAGCTCATCGCCATCGCCCGCAGCAAGGGAGACAAGTGAGTGTAATAATAGCACATATCTATCCATCCATCTTCAACCCGCTTATCCGTGGTCGGGTTGCGAGGGCAACAGCTCCACCAGAGAGCTCCAGACTTCCCTCTCCAGAGCAGCATTAGTACCTTCCTCCTGGGGCTTCCCGAGGTGTTCCGAGAAGGCCAGTGAGTCGATGTAATCCCTCCAACTGCACCTTGGTCTGCCCCGGGGTCTACTCTCCTCCCAGTGGGACGTCCCTCCCGGACCTCCCTATAGGGAGACTCTCGAGAGGCATCCCGTCAAGCAGTGGTGGAAAAAGTGCTCACTTGTTTTACTTGAGTAAAAAAGTATCAATACTGCCATGTAGAACTACTCCGTTGCAAGTGAAAGTCCGCTATTCAAAATGTACTTAAGTATTGGCACCAAATGTACCAGCTAGCACCCCGATGCTAACGTGAGTAGCATTAGGACTTGATCAATCAAAAGCACTATAAAACACCAATTGACGTTGATCTATGGCAATGGCGTGGAGCGTAGGATTTATTAATTGGCGGATATATACGCAAACGGCGCGATAACTGTTAAAAAAAAAAGGTGTGATAAGGCGGCATCTGCACCGAGGTGCAAACGAAAAAAGGAGTGAAAAGGCTAACTCGGCGCCCGGTGAGTTAAGTATAGCCTACAGCGTACGTAAAATGTACTTACTTTCCACGACTGCCATCAAGTTTATTTTCTTGTTTATTATTGAATATGTTTATTGAGCTATAGACTCTGTGGACGTGGATATTACAGAGAGGCGTTCAAGAGATTGAACAAACAAGTGAAAGGTTATATCCCAGATGCCAAAAGTTTAGCGACTTCTTCCCGCAAGCAATGTTTGTCCTCCAAACTCCAATTGTGTCGTTGTCCAAATAGAGCAGGAACGTGTCCGTGCGTGCGTGCGTGCGTGTGTGCGTGCGTGCGTGCGTGCGTGCATGCGTGTGCCAGCCACACGTGTTGGCCGGAGGCATGCTGGTTGCAGTGTGACACTTCATGGATTTATTCACAGCCTCAGGATGCAGGCCATTAGTCACCCATTAGTCACCCATTTATGTATTATATATATACTGGAGAGGAGAGGAGAGGAGAGGAGAGGAGAGGAGAGGAGAGGAGAGGAGAGGAGAGGAGAGGAGAGGAGAGGAGAGGAGGCGAGGCATTATTATCCAATTGTCCATTTGGTATCACCTTGGCCGACAAAAGAAATCAATGAGCCAAAATGAAAATATTGTAGTATAGTATATCATTGCTGTTCATTAAAAATGACCAATGCCCTCTTGGGGGCCTATAAAGCAATGTACTCAGCCACATAATTATAGAATAGAATAGACTTTATTTTCCATTTGCACAAGTGGATAGGAAATCTTGGAGCGCAGCTCCCAGGGTTAGCATTAAAAAAAAGTGAGAAAAGAAACATAGAACATACAATCCTAGAATACATAAGTGCATCATATATAGTCTACCTAAAAACAATGCATATTCAAGTGCGTCTTTCAAATAAAGCGCTTCATAGTCTGCCTAAAAACAGTGCATACCAGGTAATTCAATTCGTCTTTCTTGATTCAGTTCATCTATCATATTGATTTCCGTCCCTAATGTCCTCGGCTACTAGTCGCACAGTAGCAGGGAATAAAACGGTTGGAGAAGCGTGTTGTGTTGTGGGGGTGGAGATGCTCTCTGGCCGGTGGCGGTGTCTCAGGTTGTGGCCCTGAGTCCCTCCACACGAACAGAGAGTGTTAGCAGGATGGTGTGGATCCTTAAGGATGCTCCGTGCTCTCCTCCTACAGCGCTGTGTGTGTAGATTGTGTCCATGGCAGGGAGATTTAATCCAAAAGTTCTCTCCGCGCTTTAGACAACTCGTTGCAACGATTTCCTCTTAAGCTTTCAACGAGTCCTCTGTAGGCCAGAGTAAGGGCCTGAGGACCAAGTCCTATGTTTATGAAGAGATGAGCGGTTTACACACACATGGATGTGGGGATGGCTATAGATCAAGTGAGCAGGGGGTTCCTACTGTACCTAGCTGCCATGGCAACTGGCATGTCAGGGGGGGGTCGTGGTTGTCATAACACTGTGCCTTCATGAGCTGGAGGTCATACATTATTAGCCCATTTAGACCTGGGAACGATTCTATACAAAAGGTCTTCTAAATCATGACAGTTTTCTGATTCTATGTCAGTTGGTTCTCAAACATTTTCATATCAAGGACCCCCAAGATTTTATATGTAATTAGCCGCCAACCCCCATCTGAAAATATGATGTTCCAGGGACCCCTCCAGAAGCAAAGTTTTCTCTGTTTATTATGATTTTTGGTATACAAGCATTTCAAGAATGTTCAACCAGTAAGTTACAGATTGGAAAAAAGATAGCAGAAACATACAAACCAACAAAACAAGAGACTTACACTAAAAAGAGACAAAACATAACCATCAACAGAAGCAAAGATTTGAGTTGAAAACGTAAAAATAGCAGATTTACAAACTCGTATAGCGCTGCACTCGGTGCAACGCTACGAGCTTGTAGATCTGTCATTTTCCAACAGCTATAGCATAACATAATGCTTAAAACACTAAAAAGGGTTGCCGCCCACAATGGGTTAACACGGTATGGAGCGCGTATTATGTGCAGCGAAGGGGGGTGGGGGGAAATGACAGCGAAAGAGCTTGTGTTTTCATGTGTTCAGTAGATGTGCCGGCTATGAGTTCTGCTTCTCCGTTTTCATCATCATCTTCACTTTTCACTGTTAGTGATGTTATCATATCAGCCTCATCTGATCTTTGAAGTAGCTCCTCCTGTTCATATTTAATCTGTTAGTTAGGAATCCTTCACCATTGTGAGGAACAACACCAGAGTCGGCGTGTAGGGAGTGGAGTCACAGAGAGGAGCTGAGCAGAGCAGAGGAGAATCCTCTAGGGATGTGTAGCTGACATTGACTGATGCTGACATAGAAATGAGTGGGAAGAATAACATCATTAACACCAAGTCATTTATATACTGTAGTGTAGGCTGGAGCCCAGTGGTGGGAAAAAAACTACTAACATTATTTACTTAAGTAAAAGTATCAATACTGCAATGTAGAAATTATGACATTAAGCAAAACTAGTCGACTAGTAAATCTACTAGTCGACCTTGTTGGTACTAACTAGTTGATAAGAAAAAATGAAGATTTTTTTTTGTAGGCCTCAAGATCAGGTAGATTTTAGTTATAGTCACTATATGTACACAGTTTTTAAATTTACTAATATTTATTTCCAAAAAAAAACTTAGTTTACTAGTTGCCTATACTAGTCGACTAGTCAACTAGTAAAAATGACGTGATGTGAATGCCCTAGTAGAAATACTCTGTAAGTCCAGAATTGAAAATGCACTTGGGTAAAAGTACACAGGTATTGCTATCAGAATGTAGTTAAAGCACCAAAAGTAGAAACAGCATGCATGGATGGATGCAAAACAATCTTTTGAAAATCTACAATAAATGGTATATAGAGCGGAAGTGGGTAATGTTTTGTCATAATAATCAAAATCTACAAAGTAACTATAGTAACTAAAGTGTCCAAATAATTGTAGTGGAGTAAAAGTACATTTGAATCTGAGATGTAGTGGAGTAGAAGTAAAAGTACAGAAGATTGGAAATACAGTATAAATTAACAGATACCTCAAAATTGTACTTAACCCATTTTGGGCATTATGTTATGCTTTAGCTATTGAAAAATAGCAGATCTACAAGCTCATAGCTTGTAGGTTTGCAATTTTTGAAAAATCGAAGAACGACTGACACAGAAACCTAGCTTTTTCAGAAAAATGTCAGGATGTAGAAGACATTTTTAGAATCTGATCTAAGGTCAAAATGGGTTTTAAGTACAGTACTTGAGTAAATGTACTTCTAGTTGCTTTACACCACTTCTGACGCCCAGTGCTTATTAATTTCCTACAATCCATATAAAAACATCCAGATCATCTGCAGCAAAGTATACAGAAACATACCTCGGGAGAGCAGAGAATACTACAGACGAGTCCAACAGGGGTGTTGTGGCATGCTGCAGCATCTTAAACATCTCATTGACCCGTACCTTTTTTCTGAGGCCGTTTGAAGATTTCTTTAAAACTACGTACGTCTATGTCTTGACAGCACACATCAAAGGGTTGGGGGTGGGTTCAGTCAGCTTGCATGGCGCTGTTAGCTTCGTTTCTGGGGGATTCAAGTCCCATCAGTCATCATTCTGCGTCTTTCATCTTCGTTGCAGCTCGGCGTTCCATCACATTCGGGCAGAAACCTCATATCTTTTTTATATAAGGAAGAAGGCATATTTTCTAAAAAGTGTGTTTTTATGTGGACACGCTTACACCAGTTCATTAAGTACGCCTGGTTTGCCTGGTGGGTGGTGATCCATCTGAACTGAAGCCGCACGCACAGCTGTCAAAGTCGAGTCAAAGTCGCACGATTAGTCACACAAGTTACCGCAGTGGAATTTGTTCTCCGCATTTGACCCATCTCTTGGAGCGGTGAGCCGCAGCGTGTGCCACACTCGGGAATCATTAGTTGATTTGATCCCCCCAATCCAACCCGTTGATGCTGAGTGCCAAGCAGGGAGCCATTGGGTCCCATTTGTACAGTCTTTGGTATGACACAGCCAGGGGATCGAACAGACTTAGACACTCTCTAAGTCTGTTTTTATCATTGGCACGTTTGACTGTCAAGGTTTCAGCCAACCAGGAAGAAACCCTAAATACAAAGGGAAGACATCATTGCACATAAACAACCACACCAAGGGGTCTAATGAAGTACTGTCACCTCATTAACACATGCATGAAAAACTGGAAAGAAATCACAACACTCCATATTTAATGTAAATGGATGTCCTCGACTCCTCGTCATACAAGAGTGTCACACAAAGGTAATGACATGAGCCAATCTAAAGGCTCGCCAAGGCGTCGCAAACCCCTTGTGAGCTTGTAGATCGACTGTTTTCACGTTTGAAAATGTTTTCATGACAACAATAATGAAAGGAACGGTTTTGGACATGCAAGGTTTTCACCCGAAAACAACGATTTCAACCTTTCTATATCTCCTCTTTTCTTTTGCACTCGTTTCTCCCCATTTTTGTTCGTTGTGCCAATCAATTCCTCCCCACACACATGTGCATCCAACGCAACAGGTCGACTCGCGAAATGCTGGTAGGCGGTGTTGATCGAATATTAATTACTCCAATACAATTTGACAGCAACTTGCAGTGGAGTAATACTATTTGACCAGTACAGGAGTATCTATACTTTGACTCAAGTACTTTGTCCATTACTGGTCGACATTGCTGTGTGAATGCAGATAACGTAGAAAATAGTTTGGCGCTCTAAACTCAAGGCTTACTAAAGCTAAAGCCAGATGTGAGAGACCATTATTAAAGTCCATAAACATCAGGAAAAAAAAGAAAAAAAGGCTTAAACTGTCTGAGTTTCTCTAGTGCCTTCCTTCCTCCTGATGATTGAAGCCCCTTTGCGAGGAATGACGAAACAAAGCCTACGCATTGTACGCAATTTGCCCTTCATATACAGCTCATTCCGAGTACGTCTGGTTAATATAAAATCATGAGTGCAATCTACCGGAGTGGCAATCAGTGTTCTGGGAGCCGTGCTGGGCTTCACCAAGGCATGCTGGCATGAAAGGCTAATTTGCATTGTAGTTATTATTACTTTTCCTTTCGCCAACAAATCCCAAGATAATGTGAATTCTTCCACAGCCTTACTGAAGCATAACCTCTCAGTCTTCTCTCAGTCTCTGCCATGTCGCACTGCCATCAGTGTCTGAATGGGTGAATGTAATGCACAATCTATGTAAAGCGCCTTGGATAAAGGCGCTATATAAATGCACCATTTGCCATTTTCCTTAGCTTACTTGACAGAAACTATAGATTAGAATCTATAATGTCACCCTCAGACTCCCTGAATAACATCTCTTTTAGCATTTATAATGCTCTTATCTCTTCTAAATTAACCCCACTCTCTGGGGTGAGGTATACATGGGAGAGGGAACTTTAAGACGGGGTTACGTGAGGATTGGTGGAGTGAAGCGCTACCTAGGATAAACTTGTTTATGTGCTCATATGTGTCTTATCCAATTTAAAGTGGTCCATAGGACACACTACACTAAGGTCAAGTTGAGCCCAATGTTTCCAGACACTAACGACTCCTGTATCAGCTGGTGTCGTCACTCGCCTGCAGACCATACACAATACTTTCTACTCCCGTTTCCTTTTTGGAAACATTTTAGTTTTTATACTCTCTCCGCAGTTTTTTGGCTTTCCCGTGCCTCCGTGTCCCCTAGTCCCTATTTCCGGTGTGTCTCCTGTGGTGGGCAGATTCAGTAGGTTGCCAGCCGGAGAGATTCAGTTGCATTCGCCCTCCCTCATAGCGAGACGCCGCATTTTGCTTCACTCACTGGAAAGGTCCACGACATCCTGGCTATAAAAGACCTGTCAACGTTTATCCACCTAGAAAAAAATAAATTCTTATAGAGGCTCATTGAATAATTT
The DNA here is from genome assembly GCF_963924005.1 of Protomyctophum bolini. Taxonomy (NCBI): domain Eukaryota; kingdom Metazoa; phylum Chordata; class Actinopteri; order Myctophiformes; family Myctophidae; genus Protomyctophum; species Protomyctophum bolini. The sequence goes on from NC_137882.1 coordinate 29,944,969, forward strand.
ATCTAGAACTTGGGACCCTTTCCTTTATATTCATTATCTAACTAATAATTCATCAAATGGTGGTCCGTGGCTATAAAATAGTGGGCCATGGTTATCAAAATGGTTGAAAACCACTGTAAATACAAATCCCCAGGGTATGACGTATTCTGTGTTTGTTTCCAGAGGACACGCGCCTCGTGTCCTTTGAAAAGTTCAAGTTTGTATAACGTTGGGTAAAAACAGGAGGGCGGCCGGCCATGATTGCAGCCTCCTCCTCCTCCTCTGCCCGGCTGTCGATGCAGCCACTCCAGCGGGACTCATTTTTCAGCTAAGTGGCTGGGTGGTGGTGGAGGAGGAGGAGGAGGAGGAGGAGGAGGCCATTAGGCAAGGCAGGAGGAGAGGGTGATTTTAAAGTCATCTGGAGACGCTTGACTTTGCAGAGGGGAGAATGATTCTTCGCTCAACAGAGCGATGGTTCTCTCCTCAAGCCTGCAGGCGTCACTGGAGCACTTGGCAGGTTCGGTTATATAGTCCGGCAGACTGTTGTACAAAATGAACCTGCACGGAGAAATGATGTTGTCGCTGTCGAGTGGGAAACCCTGTATAGGTCCAAAATAAATAGTTTTTTTTTTTTATTATTTACCAATCATTTCCCATGCGTGCAGCCACCGGAGTATATAGCCAAAACAATAGCACAGTTCATGCAGAAATAGTGTTTTTTTGGAAGAGAAATTTTTGTTTCGACTTAAAACGTCAGTCACCACTCACCTGAAGAACGTGCAGGCCAGTTGAGTGCTCCAGTTCATTTTATTAGGGTATAGTCTCTCCTGAATTTACCATTGGTATTACCGGTGTGTCTCACTCTCTTCTGATGCAATTAAGTTGTCCCTGTTGAGCAACCGATGAGCCCTTCTACCTTCTGCTGGCTGAAGCGTGCAGGGTTTCTCTTCACCTAATATAGTGTGCCCCGTGGTCACAGATGTACATACTCGCGTACATGGTACTTAAGAACTGGGGGAACTTAAGTAAATGAAACCAATTGCTCTCCACCACTGAAGAAGTTTCACACATGGGAGTTCAAGATAAATAAGCTAACCCCTCTCTCTCTCTCTCCCTTTCTCTCTCTCTCTCTCTCTCTCTCTCTCTCTCTCTCTCTCTCTCTCTCTCTCTATCTCTCCAGGCACTCAGCCAAGGTGGTGAAGGCAGCCTCCCAGGTCCTCAGCAGCATGTGGCAGTACAGAGATCTGCGCTCCCTCTACAAGAAGGTAAAGCTGCATGCGTGACATCCTCACAGCTGAAATGTGTTTCAACGTTATGTAAATGAATGCCCTACGTCGTCATACAAGAGGGTCATGTGAAAGTAGAGGGGGCGAAAAAGCAGTTGTGAGCTGGTAGATATATTTTTTCCACATTTTATTTAGGATAAAAAGTTAGGACAGAAAGTTTAGGACGCCACAAGTGATTAGCCGGATTGGGTTGGAGAAAAAAAAAATGTGAGGACAGCTAAAAGTGAGGACGCCAATTGTGATTGGCCGCTGAGAAGTGAGGACGCCATTTGTGATGGGCTGGAATGTGATGACGACGTATGATGATAAGAACGGCCCTCACTTCGCACGGGTGTGATTTCTATATTATTAATTTAACTTGAAAGTCATTAAGTCAACTGGCACATGGTGCATGCGCACTAGTGCCTTTACCCAAAGCACTTTACAATGTGCATTTCATTCACACACCGATGGCAGAACGGACTGACCTCATGCTTCCTTCTATGCATGAGGAGTCCAAGCTGCTTCTTTACACCTGACAGGGGGGAGTTTCCCTGGTTTGACGTAGCGAGTGGAAGGAACACGTTATTCCAACCAGTTCCTTTCCTCTCCATCAGGCGCCCCGGCTGGCCAGGGGGAGGTAGTTTAGAGACCAGGATTACTGCATGTTTTTGTGAGGATATACCTATACCCTACGGGACACGGGGAGAACATGCAAACTCCACACAGAAACGTTTTAAGAGCTTTTTGATTAAATAATAAATAATAAATCCATTGGAACACAGGTTTTGGACATACAGGGTTTCCACCCCACAGTGACCACGCTTACTCTGCATGTTGTCGCTATCCTAATGACCCGTGCAACATCCCTTCTCTCTCTCTCTCTCTCTCTCTCTCTCTCTCTCTCTCTCTCTCTCTCTCTCTCTCTCTCTCTCTCTCTCTCTCTCTCTCTCTCTCTGTCATGCTCCTCTATTTAAAGTGTAGTGAGTCGGATATTACGAGTATAATCTTCTCCGCGCACAAAGCGCTTCTTGGCAGAATGGGGGTGACACAGGGGCCACTTAGTTTCATAACTTTGTCAAGGTTATGTAAGACTCTTAATCTGTTTTTCTCTGCTGGTGTATATAATTCCAAAACAAACCTATATACTTGATGTTTTTTTGCTTAGAACAGAAGATGAAAGGACTTATTTTCTTTGCATTATACGGTCAATGGTCATTCATGAGATCAATGCCATAATCGTGTGTTTGTTTACTGCTGTCTGCATGCCGGCCAGTTGACCACCTTATCAGACAACGTCACATTGCTGAGAGCCAGTATACCAGTGGTGTAGTAAAAGTAAAAGTACCAATACTGCAATTTAGAGTAAGTAAAAGTACGGAATTGAAAATGTACTTGAGTAGAAGTACAAAAGTACCGGCATCAAAATGTACTTAAAGTACTAAAAGCAAAAGTGTCTAATGAAGTACTGTCACCTCATAGACACAAATTGTGGCACTCCATCTTTAAAATTCTTAGCTGCCACATTCTGGATTATCTGTAAAAGAAAAATATATATTACTTATTTCCATCAAAATAAGTAGTAAAGTATGCCGCTTGGGATACAAATATGATTTTTGAGCGATGGAAATAAAATAATTAGCACAAAAAAACCCAATGCCCCATTCAATTCAATTCATTGAGGTAATGGTAGGGGGGAAATTGCCAATGAATAAGTGTGAAACTATCCTTTTAACCCATTTTGGTTAAAAATAGCAGATCTACAAGTTCGTAGCGCGCCACTCGGTGGCGCGCTACGAGCTTGTAGGTCTGCTATTTTTTTTAAATCGAAGAGCGACTGACATAGAAGACATTTTTAGAATCTGATCTCAGGTCAAAATGGAAAACTGTCAGGATTTAGAAGATTTTTTTTTTTAATCTGATCTCAGGTCAGAATGGAAAACTGTCAGGATGTAGAAGACATTTTTAGAATCTGATGATTCTGATCTCAGGTCAGAATGGGTTAAGGAACCACTGTGTTAACCCGTTTGCAAACAGCACGGGGAACAGCCTGAATGCCATGGCCTCTCCATGGCTTTAAATGTATCAGAGTGAGTGATATCCAGAGAGAGATACAGTGCAGATATGTCGACGGAATTTTATTGAATCTTTATTTATGTTTAGGGTCCTGAGTGTGTGTCTCTGAGCTGTTTAGCGCTCCCATGTTTCATTCTTATCCGTGTATCCCTCCCGGGGTTTCCGTAACACTTGATGTTGTCAGAGAGCTCTTTCCCTTGAAGTCAGAGCTAAATCTAAAATTCACTCCTGGTACAGCAGCTACGAGTGTGCGTATGTGTGTAGGAACGTGTGTATGTTAAAGGGACACTTCACCCTTTTTGCAACCAGATCTTACATTTGAATTATGTTTGGGACGCAAGAAACACTTTCCTTGGATTTTTATGTGGGTGTTTTTAGATATTTTAGAGTGTTGTCACTGGGCCAGTGTCATGGACACTGGGCTCACTTCCTTCCTGGACTGCAATTCCCATAATGCTTTGGTGCACTGCTCCTCCTTGTGGATAGCGGTAGCGCTGTCTTACTGAGACAACATGTAGTCCAGGAAGTAAGTGAGCCCAGTGTCCATGACATCATGGAGCCCATGGACCCTTTGAAATACCTAAAAACACATATTACCCACATAAAAACTCCAGGAAAGTGTTTCTTGTCTCCGAAACATTCTGCAATATGAGTACTTTTACTTTTAGTAATGAAAGTACATTTTGATGCCGATACTTTTGTACTTTCACTCAAGTACATTTTAAATTCCGTACTTTTGCTTGTAACGAAGTAGTTCTAAATTGCAGTATTGGTACTTTTACTGAAGTAAAACAAGTTAGTACTTTTTTCCACCACTGCAATAAATTGGGAGGAGAGACATGCACTTCCACACACCCAACATTGTGCAGGCTTGTGCTAAGCGAAATATATAACGGAGAACGCTCACATAAGGATGGGGTTTATTGCTCCTGAGTGCTATATGCTACAGCAGCAACAAATCCTACTGTTGGAGGGGTGCAGTAATTAGTTTAGACAGTTTTTGGTTTAGACTATATAGTCATTGGTTAGACCAGTCATTAGTCCTACAACTACAACCTACTGTATCTCAAACCCTCACCCCCTAAACCTAACCTCCCATGGGGCAGCACACCTAAACCTAACCTTAACCCATGTCTAACCTAATGACTAGTCTAAACTAAGTATGCACCCCCTGTTGGAGCACACGTGAGTGTTCTGTTTTAGTTTTCTTTCTTTTTTTTATGTAATTAAAGCCAACGGCATTGTCACCTCTAACTTTGAACAGGCTTAGCTCAGGAACCGTTTGACCATCAGCAATACAACGTTGATACGTGTATGCGTCTCCTCGTGCGGAGCGACTTTCGCACTCTGACTTTTGACCTCTGACCTTTAGATCACCCACCATTTTTAACGATATGGAAAACCAGTTCAAATCTATCTCCTCCCGGGATCTTTGATCAAAAATGCACAACACATTTCCACACGTGAGACTTTGGACCTATATCGACAAAAAATCGGGAGTACATATAAGTGGAAAAAAAGGTTTTATATGAGCCAATGCAAATTGCCCCTCCCCCCTACAACAACACAATCTGCCTAGTCAGCTTCTTTTAGAACGGAATCCCAATTGTTTTGAATAATAATAATTAGAAGAAGAAGAACCAATCAGCCAAAAAGGCTATAAAATAAATCGGCAATCTCTCTCTTAGTTTTAACTGGAATGTTTTTCCGACGGTATAGCCAACGAATCCTGTGCTATTTAGTTTTACAAAGTAATATGGTATGATATTATTGTTCTGGCGGAGTAATACCTTACATTGCTCGTTACTGGGTAAAGTATTATTATCACAGTAATATATTTCTCACATGCTACTATACTCGTGGGGACAGTTGGCCAACTTGGCCCTCACAAGTACACCAATTCAAGTACACACACACACACACACACACACACACACACGCACGCACGCACACACGCACGCACGCACGCACGCACGCACGCACGCGCACACACACACACACACACGTGGGGGGAAAATATCATGCTGTACATTCACACTGTTACACTTTGTCATAACCTGTTCTTGCTGGACTGCTCTGGTTCACTTCTTGACAAATGATACAGCCTGGACACTTTATCACACAGACACACACACACACACGCACACATGCACAAATGACAGATGAAGGTCAGGCCTGGTCAGACAGGTGCGGTGGTTTACACACACATGCTCATGTCATGTGAAAGATTCAAGGTACATACAGTACATTATGTTCCAAAGATGGACTGTGTGTGTGTGTGTGTGTTTGTGACACTGCACGCTCTTCCTCTCTCTCTCTCTCTCTCTCTCTCTCTCTAGTAACTATAGTTTTAAAATTATTGTAAATAACTTTTTACTCAGTGGGTGAGTAAAAAGTATGATATTTGCCTCTGAGTTGTAGTGGAGAAGAAGCACCGTGAATTGTAAACGCTCCAGTTGTGAAGTCGTTTAGAAGGACATGCAGCTGGGGAGTCGGGGGGGGGACAAGACGAATTTATTTGATTATAATCTCCACCTTACATCTGCTGTAAAGATAGCCAAATCAATCGAAGTACCTGTACAGTGTATGCTATAGTGTATATTGAGCGATGTGCTTCACGGTGGAAACCGTAGCGCCTGTCAGTCACACCATAATGTGACTAAATTTCACTGAGGGACTGCCATTGGATTTGGTTTTTCATGTCATATGAAAGCAGGGAACCATAGCTTCAAATTGACACATTGGTTGTTCAGTTTGACCCTCCAGTTTTGGAGATAAATGCATTTTATTGTATTCTTGCAGGCTTCAACGGCTCACTTCTGTGGTCTCTAACATTACACCTAGCTACATGTTTAAGCATTTATTTCATATTTACATGTCTATTTCAGCTCTGACAATGAACTCATTTTCACCTCATGGTGAAAAGCTAGAGGTTGTGCAATGGCAGGCTCTCAGTCAAATCGGGTCAGATATTTCTTTACTACCGTGTCACTCCCGACTGAGCCGAAGGCAAAAAGTGAAATGCACAAACGCATATCTTTTTTTGGTCAGCGGACGACCCACATAAATATAGTACAGCTATACCGCTGCCCAGCAGCAGCAATAGCTGCTGTTTTTGCTATTTTTATTTCGATACTTTTCTTCACTCCATTAGCCTGATTAGGTATAACCGTTCTTGTTGCCTTTTTTTTTGCCTATGATGCCCAGAATAGGGATATGCCAGGTTGAAAGTGGTTAATGCATTTAGACCTGAGGACCATTCTATTTTCTGAAAAACCCTATGTTTCTATGTCAGTGGTTTCTCAAACATTTTCATGTCAAGGACCCCCAAATATATATGTAATTGGCTGAAAACATCTTGTTCCAGCCAGGGATGCCCCAGGGAAGCAAAGATTTGAGTTAAAAACGTTCGCTCTAAAACAATATGATTATATTCAAAGATTTGCGCCACATTTTCACGATTTAAAAAAATAGCAGATCTATAAGCTCGTAGTGCAGCACTCAGTGCCACACTATGAGCTTGTAGATCTGCTATTTTAGCTATAGAGTTTACAGGGTTTCCCGTCCAACAGTGGTTAAAGGCCTGCTGATCAGTTACGGTACAAACTACAAACACAGTGAGAGAGACAGTGAGTCTTTTTGAGAGAGTGAGAGAGAGAGAGAGAGAGAGAGAGAGAGAGAGAGAGAGAGAGAGAGTGAGTCTCTTTGAGAGAGAGAGAGAGAGAGAGAGAGAGAGAGAGAGTCTCTTTGAGAGAGAGAGATTTAAGAAGCCTCAACGGAGTTCAAACGAAACCGGAGCGTGGATACGGAGCTATGCTGCAGATCTGTGTCTTTGATTCACTAAATAAATAAAACATAGTGAGGGGAAAAAGGGGTGGGTGGGGGATTCAGATTTTACGGGGGGCCAGTTTCGATTTGCCGCCGTCCGTATAGGTGCCCTTTGAGAGCGGTTTTGAAGGAGTCAAGGGATTCACATGTCTTAATGTCTTGGTAGGGCGTTCCACATTTTGGTGGCATATAGGAGCAAAATGAATTTAGTCCCTTGTTTGTGCCAAATCTGGGTTGCACATGGTTGGCTGAGCTCCCTCTGCATGTTGTGGGTGTGGACATGGGTAGGTATGGGTATCTTGGTGGTGTAGTGAATCTTGTGGACCAGACCCATTGCAAGATGCTGTACTCTGTCGTCAACCCTAAGCTATTCCAACCTGTCAAAAGAGGCAGGCAGGCAGGAGAGACAGAGACAGATACACAGAAATAGTTTATCTTAAAATAACAGCAACCTTTTCAAAGTTTTCACTGTAATTGCTTTCTGGTAGTAGCTACTGCCAACCTTCTGGAATGTCTCAGTTAGGACGGCAGCGGGGTGGGGGGTGGAGGGGGGGGGCAGTCTTACGACCTTCAAATAGCTGTTCAATGACACCAAGTGCAACAGGTACAGGTTGCCTGGCAACATTCTGGCTTTAGAGAGAGAGACACACACACGCACACACACACACACACAGGCCTGTGCAGACACTGAACATGTGTGGATAACAGAAAATAAAACTGCAAATGCATCTGCATAATTAAATAATAAAAAAAATTAAGAGGGTAACAAGAATGAGCAGGCGTAATTACTGGGAAGGCATTGCCTTTGTGACCGTATTAGTTTAGCACAGTCATCGGAGAAAAGGCCCTCGACATGAAAATGGATTCAGAGGAGTTCAACAACAGGCACTCGGCTGGAACCCAATCCAATTTAGCATTAAGATAATTGGAACGTTCTGAAAGCCACGCGTTGCACCATGAGCAACATGATAATCAACTGATAATGGAGACATATTCCAGTCTGAGGGGGTCTGACTTTGAACGCACCGCAGGAGGTGAATTATCTATTGGGCGCAGGGTTCACACATGCACGCACACAGGCGCGCACGCAGGCATGCACGGACGCACGCACACTCGCTATTATATATAACGTAATAGCATCATCATTATTGGTTTAGCACTTTGTCAAACACATTTAACAACTTAAAGCCTAGCATCCCTGTATCCCTGTTACTAGAGGATGTACACTACAGTATACATAGCTGGCAGAAGAGATTTGGTGTAGAGGAGAAAAAGAGAGAACCAAGTACATGTGCACGTGTGTGGTATAAACAAAGGGGTTTCACTTCTTCAAATATTGTTTTAAGTTCCTCTTTAATCTGTAGAGACACTGGTTCCTCTTTGATCAGACTGGAGGTTCTCTCCTCCTGTTCTTCTTTAATATGTGGAGACTCTGGTTCCTCTTTGACCAGACTGGATGTTCTCTCCTGCTGCTCAGTAAATACCTCCTCTTTACATACAAGGAGAAACCTCCTTGTGTGTAAAATTTGGGAGTCTAGACAGAAGATACAAATGAGAAACCCATTATTATATTATATTGAACATTGTTGTCTTTGTATTGGTCAAGATGTAGGAAAGATACATAAAAAAACACACCAGGAAAGATATTGTTACAAAAGGGCTGAAGTGGCCCTTAAAACATGCATGTGTGAAATGTCTATTTGACCATGAGAGAATTACTTCATATATTGACACAGCTCTGTGCAAATGACTCAACTCACCCCAAGACAACTCACCCCGAAACTGAGACAGCTCACCGGCGTTAGTTGTGTTCACTTTTCGGGGTGAGATGTCCGGTAAATTGTCTGGACTTTCGGGGTAAGTATTTTCCAGTCTAAATAATTTAAATGTAAATGATTCCCAATCCTAATATAGATGTTCCACTCCATTCACACTATACTGTAGGAGTAGGCTATATCCACTATACTTATCATACTAAAAGGATCACATGCAAATCTGTTGGTCGATCCATTCAGCAATAGGGTTACACACCCTAACCCATTATCACCTGTCCATTAACAATGGGACAGACATGCTCCTAAACATTCCACAACATTCACAACCCATGTCTTCTAACACGGTAGATAAAGGTGGAATTCCCGTATCCTACGACTAGAAATAATAATGCACTGGTATTGTACAGTAAAAATAAATTTTAATTCATACCAATTGTCAGATAACAAATCAACTCAAATAGTTTTAACCATCATCACAGTGTGACTACGGGATGTGTCACCATCCTTGCACACAATTGTTAAAAAATTAAGCATTTCTTATTATACGCTAGATCTACATGTAGTCACAGGTTAAGTACAATGGACAGTATGCACTCTGTAACATCAAGACTTACTCCTGCCATGTTCAATGTAGAAAGTTCAAGTCAAATATGTGTAGACTTTTTAATTGAATTAATATTCCTATCATGTTCCTTATAGTAATAGTTTGGCATGCAGGATGTAAAATGATGCAGTTCTTGTCAGTGTATTGTTCACAGTACAAGTTGATGGTGAAGCACGTGTTGTGATGAGCTTTCTGTAATGAACACACAAACGATGTGTAGCTGTCAACCCTTTATTTGAAAAATAAGAAATTACGGACAGTGTTTTTTACAGAGTAAATATTTTCTCTTACAATTCTATGAAGACAACATAATACAGAGAATCTAAACATATAATCAAAGTCATTCAAATACACTATGATGATATGTTAGTCCAAACAACACATGTCAACACAGAGACAAGTTACAATTGCACCACTAGTCTGTGAATATTAATTAATGTGACATTTTAATTGCTGAAGAATGTGGGCAAACACTGCTTCTCATATTGTTATATCAATATCAGCAGGTCATTATGCAAGTTGAAAATTGATTAAAATAATTGATGTATAGTCCATCATGTTTAATGTCTATAGCTGGACTAAAATGAATACTTGACATAAGTGTCAACATAATGCCTTATTTGAAGAAGGAAAAAAAACACTCATCATTTAACAGCCTTTCCCTCTTTATGACACGTCTTCATGTGTGTTTTTAGATTACTCTTTTGACTACAGCCCTTGCCACAAACTGTACACGTAAATGGCTTTTCCCCTGTATGAGTCCTCATGTGTACTTTTAAATCCCCATCATGATTACAACCCTTGACACAAACTGTACACGTAAAGGGGGTTTCCCCTGTATGAGTCCTCATGTGTATTTTTAGACTATCCCTTTGATTAAAGCCTTTGTCACACACTGTGCACGTAAATGGCTTTTCCTGTATGAGTCCTCATGTGTTTTTTTAGATCACTCGATTGAATACAGCCCTTGCCACAAACTGTACACGTAAAGGGTCTTTCCCCTGTATGAGTCACCATGTGTCTTTTTAGACCATCCTTTCGACTATAGCCTGTGCCACAAACTGTACACGTAAAGGGTCTTTCCCCTGTGTGGGTCCTCATGTGTATTTTTAGACCAACCTTTCGAACAAAGCCTGTGCCACAAACTGTACACGTAAAGGGTTTTTCCCCTGTGTGATTAATCATGTGTAATTTTAGATTATCCGTTCGACTAAAGCCTGTGCCACAAACTGTACACGTAAAGGGCTTTTCCCTTGTGTGGGTCCTCATGTGTATTTTTAGACTACCCCTTCGATGAAAGCCTTTGTCACACACTGTACAAACAAATGGACTTTCCCCTGAATGAATCAGTGTGTGCGTCTTCAGATTTCCCTTAAGATTAAACATTTTGCCACAATCTGCACAACTAAAATATTTCTTACCCGTGTGACTCATCGTGGAGTGACTTTGTTTTGGTGGTTCGAGGTCATGGAGCAGCTTGTTGCTCAAAAACAAACTATTTCCTCCCATGTGTTGTGTATTGTGTGCTTTCAGTGTGTTTAAACTTGACTGGTCACCCATGGTCTCATCCCACTCATCACTGTCTTCAGTGATGTCAGATTCAGAACAGTGTGAAGAGATGAGCTGATCGTCACTAGTTGGTTGTGATTCCCCACAATCATGTACATCAGCTTGTGTTTCCATGTGTTGAGATGAGGTGCTGGCTACAGGTTCTGTTTGTATGTTTTCGTCATGTTCATGTTTCACTGATAGTACTGTCTCTGTTGATCCACCATCCTCCTCTGATCTTTGAAGTAGCTCATCAAGTTCCTCTTTAACCTGTAGAGACTCTGGTTCCTCTTTGATCAGACTGGATGTTCTCTCCTCCTGTTCAACTTTAATCTGTGGAGACTCTGGTTCCTCTTTGACCAGACTGGATGTTCTCTCCTCCTGTTCAACTTTAATCTGTGGAGACTCTGGTTCCTCTTTGACCAGACTGGATGTTCTCTCCTGCTGCTCAGTAAATACCTCCTCTTTACACACAAGGAGGTGTAGGGAGTCTAGACCGAAGATACAAATGAGAAACCCATTATTATATTATATTTAACATTGGTGTCTTTGTATTGGTCAAGATTAGATGTGAACCGGTTGTGTAGTTGTGGTTGGAGGAAACTTCCACTGTTAGTTCCATATCTGTCCTAATGCTGTTTTGATTTAAGTGTCACACAAATGATTGTTTCTTACCTCCACAATGCTTAATTTCTAAAACAAGCCTCTCCTTGTTTCTCAAATATAATGTATCATTAGCTACAACCTATTGCTATCTGATATATCCACAGAGAATGTTTTTTAATTAGAGTTTAACCTTAACATGAATGGATTTATGCAGTTGTGTTCAAACATGTTCAAGCCTGTAACCGTTAACGTAGTAAAGGTTAACATAGTAAAGGTTTTACCAACCTGTTCTGTGCTTGACTATTGGTTGTAAAACCATATCCAGTAGTCTGCGTTGGTGATCAGTTTCTTGCTTAATGTGGAAAGCTTCATCCTCGTACTCTTTTAGAATTCTTCCAATGACCCCAAATATCTCTTCAGCAGCAGCAGATAGTCTCTGGTTGACCAAGGACTTCAATGTTTGTAGTAAAGCCATAACTCAAAACTTGCCCAAGTAGATTATTAAATAGAGAGAAAATATTTAAAAAGTATGTAGTAAAGTAGAAGCAAAATAAAAAACAAAATGCTTCAGCTAGTGCAGAGAGAAGAAGTTCAGCTCTTAACAACTAGCAGAGATTAAAGTGACACAAAGCAGACCAAGCTCTTGTTAAATACTAACAGTGGGCCAATCAGAGTGAGGGGGGCGGGACACACCAATAACAAAACTGGCCAATCACTGCTCACAACAACAAGGCAATGCAATGTGTTTTATATAAAACATTAAGAAAATGAAACATAATAAAAGTGCAATCCGATTCAGTAAAATATAAAGTTACAGCTGTGTTGGGAAACTATACCAATGTATACCAATACTATACATAATGTATAGTATAGTAGTAGGCCTATAGTATTTTAAAATTGCATTATTTCACACAGCGACCCAGTGTTAAGATTTAAGAACTGATGTTCAACTTCTTTATATTTCTGAAGACATTCAGCATTCTGAATGAACTTCAGTCATCAGATTCTGTTACATAAAACATCTGTCGGAAATAAGACATTTAATCTGCCTTGATGGTGGTGATGATGGTGGACTACAAAATGATGTCAGACTTAAATACAGAATAAATCGCTGGGCGCTATGATTTAATGGAATAAATAACCCTGGGCGTTCGGGATGTTCAAACAAATTGCAATCTAGCATCCTCCCCTGTACATGCTATTGTTCAATACAGACAGCTAGAGGGTGATGGGTGAGGGTGCTAACAGAAATTGTTTTGCACACAGATACAATGACTTTTGCTGTGTGCAGTGGGTGTGGTGAATTTAAGATTAGGAATGCTTAACCTTGTAAAGTAAAAATGTATAGGGGTGACAAATAGCTCAACTTGCTTTTGTCACCTTTCAGATGTTGTCACAGGGATGCTAAGTATTTTCCATTCTAAATAATTTAAATGCAAATGGCTATATCCACTCTACTTATCATACTAAAAGGATCACATGCAAATCTGTTGGTCGATCCATTCAGCAATAGGGTTACACACCCTAAGCCTAACCCAGTATCACCTGTCCATTAACAATGGGACAGACATGCTCCTAAACATTCCACAACATTCACAACCCATGTCTTTATCTACCCATGTAGATAAAGGTGGAATTCCCGTATCCTACGGCTATAAATAATAATGCACTGGTATTGTACAGTAAAAAATAAAATATAAAAAATTGTTTCATTCATACCAATTGTCAGATAACATATCAACTCACGTAATTTAATTAATATTCCTATCATGTTCCTTATAGTAATAGTTTGGCATGCAGGATGTAAAATGATGCAGTTCTTGTCACTGTATTGTTCACAGTACAAGTTGAAGGTGAAGCATGTGTTGTGATGAACTTTCTGTAATGAACACACAAAGGATGTGTAGCTGTCAAACCTTTATTTGAAAAAGAAGAAATTACGGACAGTGTTTTTACAGAGTAAATATTTTCTCTTACAATTCTATGAAGACAACATAATACAGAGAATCTAAACATATAATCGAAGTCATTGAAATACACTGTGATGATATGTTTGTCCAAACAACACAGACAAGTTACAATTGCACCACTAGTCTGTGAATAATAATTAATGTGACATTTTTAATGCTGAAGAATGAGAGCAAACACTGCTTCTGATATTGTTATAGCAATATCATCAGGTCATTATGCAAGTTGAAAATTGATTAAAATAATTGATGTATAGTCCATCATGTTTAATGTATATAGCTGGACTAAACTGAATACTTGTCAAGTGTCAACATAGTGCCTTATTTGAAGAAGAGAAAAAAAACACTGATCATTTAACAGCCTTTTCCTCTTTATGACACGTCTTCATGTGTGTTTTTAGATCACTCGATTGAATACAGCCCTTGCCACAAACTGTACACGTAAAGGGTCTTTCCCCTGTATGAGTCCTCATGTGTACTTTTAGATTACTCTTTTGACAACAGCCCTTGCCACAAATTGTACAAGTAAATGGCTTTTCCCCTATATGAGTCCTCATGTGTTTTTTTAGATCACTCGATTGAATAGCCTTTTCCTCTTTATGACACGTCTTCATGTGTGTTTTTAGATCACAAGATTGAATACAGCCCTTGCCACAAACTGTACACGTAAAGGGTCTTTCCCCTGTATGAGTCCTCATGTGTACTTTTAGATAACTCGATTGAATACAACCCTTCCCACAAACTGTACACGTAAAGGGTCTTTCCCCTGTATGAGTCCTCATGTGTACTTTTAGATTACTCTTTTGACGACAGCCCTTGCCACAAATTGTACAAGTAAATGGCTTTTCCCCTGTATGAGTCCTCATGTGTTTTTTTAGATCACTCGATTGAATAGCCTTTTCCTCTTCATGACACGTCTTCATGTGTGTTTTTAGATCACAATATTGAATACAGCCCTTGCCACAAACTGTACACGTAAAGGGTCTTTCCCCTGTATGAGTCCTCATGTGTACTTTTAGATAACTCGATTGAATACAACCCTTGCCACAAACTGTACACGTAAAGGGTCTTTCCCCTGTATGAGTCCTCATGTGTACTTTTAGATTACTCTTTTGACGACAGCCCTTGCCACAAACTGTACAAGTAAATTGCTTTTCCCCTGTATGAGTCATTATGTGCGTCTTCAGATTTCCTTTAAGATGAAACATTTTGCCACAATCTGCACAACTAAAATATGTATTACCCGTGTGACTCCTCGTGGAGTGACTTTGTTTTGGTGGTTCGAGGTCATGGGCCAGCTTGTTGCTCAAAAACAAACTATTGCCTCCCATCTGTTTTGTATTGTGTGCTTTCAGTGTGTTTAAACTTGACTGGTCACCCATGGTCTCATCCCACTCATCACTGTCTTCAGTGATGTCAGATTCAGAACAGTGTGAAGAGATGAGCTGATCGTCACTAGTTGGTTGTGATTCCCCACAATCATGTACATCAGCTTGTGTTTCCATGTGTTGAGATGAGGTGCTGGCTACAGGTTCTGTTTGTATGTTTTCGTCATGTTCATGTTTCACTGATAGTACTGTCTCTGTTGAACCACCATCTTCCTCTGATCTTTGAAGTAGCTCATCAAGTTCCTCTTTAACCTGTAGAGACTCTGGTTCCTCTTTGATCAGACTGGAGGTTCTCTCCTCCTGTTCAAATTTAATCTGTGGAGACCCTGGTTCCTCTTTGACCAGACTGGATGTTCTCTCCTGCTGCTCAGTAAATACCTCCTCTTTACACACAAGGAGGTGTAGGGAGTCTAGACCGAAGATACAAATGAGAAACCCATTATTATATTATATTGAACATTGGTGTCTTTGTATTGGTCAAGATTAGATGTGATCAACCGGTTATGTAGTTGTGGTTGGAAGACTTCCACTGTTAGTTCCATATCTGTCCTAATGCTGTTTTGATTTAAGTGTCACACAAATGATTGTTTCTTACCTCCACAATGCTTAATTTCTAAAACAAGCCTGTCCTTGTTTCTCAAATATAATGTATCATTAGCTACAACCTATTGCTATCTGATATATCCACAGAGAATGTTTTTTAATGAGAATGTAACCTTAACATGAATGGATTTATGCAGTTGTGTTCAAACATGTTCAAGCCTGTAACAGTTAACGTAGTAAAGGTTAACATAGTAAAGGTGTTACCAACCTGTTCTGTGCTTGACTATTGGTTGTAAAACCATATCCAGTAGTCTCCGTTGGTGATCAGTTTCTTGCTTAATGTGGAAAGCTTCATCCTCGTACTCTGTTAGAATTCTTCCAATGACCCCAAATATCTCTTCAGCAGCAGCAGATAGTCTCTGGTTGACCAAGGACTTCAATGTTTGTAGTAAAGCCATAACTCAAAACTTGCCCAAGTAGATTATTAAATAGAGCGAAAATATTTAAAAAGTATGTAGTAAAGTAGAAGCAAAATAAAAAACAAAATGCTTCAGCTAGTGCAGAGAGAAGAAGTTCAGCTCTTAACAACTAGCAGAGATTAAAGTGACACAAAGCAGACCAAGCTCTTGTTAAATACTAACAGTGGGCCAATCAGAGTGAGGGGGGCGGGACACACCAATAACAAAACTGGCCAATCACTGCTCACAACAACAAGGCAATGCAATGTGTTTTATAGAAAACATTAAGAAAATGAAACATAATAAAAGTGCAATCAGATTCAGTAAAATATAAAGTTACAGCTGTGTTGGGTAACTATACCAATGTATACCAATACTATACATAATGTATAGTATAGTAGTAGGCCTATAGTATTTTTAAATCACATTATTTCACACAGCGACCCAGTGTTAAGATTTAAGAACTGATGTTCAACTTTCTTTATATTTCTGAAGACATTCAGCATTCTGAATGAACTTCAGTCATCAGACTCTGTTACATAAAACATCTGTTGGAAATAAGACATTTAAGCTGCCTTGATGTCGGACTTACTAAATACAGAATAAATCGCTGGGCGGCGGGCGCTATGATTTAATGGATTAAATAACCCTGGGCGTTCGGGTGTTCAGACAAGATGCAATCTAGCATCCTCCCTTGTACATGCTATTGTTCAATACAGACAGCTAGAGGGTGATGGGTGAGGGTGCTAAGAGAACAAATTGCAATCTAGCATCCTCCCCTGTATGCGACTTACACACACAGTTCAATAAAGTTTAAAGGACCACTTCACCACTTTTCAACCTATCTTCATATAATAGGTCCTCACTAATAATCATGATAAAATGGCACAGTGACATCATCATTAGGCAGATTATTTTTTAAACAAGATTATTTTTACAAAAATGTTTCGATTTTCATTATCGTGAGAATGATGGCTTCCATTTTTGCATTGCAGCTTTTCAGGACTAGAAAGCCTGCAGTTTCTATTAGCTTGTATTCCCCATTGATGATGTCACTGGAAGACGGTTTCTGAACTGCCCACAGCCCTCCTATGAGACACAGACCGAGTAGAAAAACATTTCACCATTTTTCCATGATTATTAGTGAGGACCTAATATATTATATGATGAAAGGTTGAAAAGTGGTGAAGTGGTCCTTTAACAATATCGTGTACACTCAAAGGGTCAGTAAACTATGAATTTTTAAATATATATATGCAGACAGACATACAATGACTATTGCTGTGTGCAGTGGGTGTGGTGAATTTAAGATTAGGAATGCTTAACCTTGTAAAGTAAAAATGTATAGGGGTGACAAATAGCTCAACTTGCTTTTCTCACCTTTCAGATGTTGTCACAGGGATGCTAAGTATTTTCCAGTCTAAATAATTTAAATGCAATTGGCTATATCCACTCTACTTATCATACTAAAAGGATCACATGCAAATATGTTGGTCGATCCATTCAGCAATAGGGTTACACACCCTAATCCTAACCCAGTATCACCTGTCCATTAACAATGGGACAGATGCTCCTAAACATTCCACAACATTCACAAGCCATGTATTTATCTACCCATGTAGATAAAGGTGGAATTCCCATATCCTACGACTATAAATAATAATGCACTGGTATTGTACAGTAAAAAAATAAAATATAAAAAAATGTTTCATTCATAATTAATATTCCTATCATGTTCCTTATAGTAATAGTTTGGCATGCAGGATGTAAAATGATGCAGTTCTTGTCACTGTATTGTTCACAGTACAAGTTGAAGGTGAAGCATGTATTGTGATGAACTTTCTGTAATGAACACACAAAGGATGTGTAGCTGTCAACCCTTTATTTGAAAAATAAGAAACTACGGACAGTGTTTTTACAGAGTAAATATCTTCTCTTACAAGTCTATGAAGACAACATAATACAGAGAATCTAAACATATAATCGAAGTCATTGAAATACACTATGATGACATGTTAGTCCAAACAACACATGTCAACACAGACAAGTTACAATTGCACCACTAGTCTGTGAATATTAATTCATGTGACATTTTAATTGCTGAAGAATGAGAGCAAACACTGCTTCTCATATTGTTATAGCAATATCATCAGGTCATTATGCATGTTGAAAATTGATTAAAATAATTGATGTATAGTCCATCATGTTTAATGTATATAGCTGGACTAAACTGAATACTTGCCATAAGTGTCAACATAATGCCTTATTTGAAGAAGGAAAAAAAACACTCATCATTTAACAGCCTTTTCTTCTTTATGACACGTCTTCATGTGTTTTTTTAGATTACTCTTTTGACTACAGCCCTTGCCACAAACTGTACACGTAAATGGCTTTTCCCCTGTATGAGTGCTCATGTGTTTTTTTAGATCACTCGATTGAATACAGCTCTTGCCACAAACTGTACACGTAAAGGGTCTTTCCCCTGTATGAGTCCTCATGTGTAATTTTAGATTATCCTTTCGACTAAAGCCTGTGCCACAAACTGTACACTTAAATGGCTTTTCCCCTGTATGAGTGCTCATGTGTTTTTTTAGATCACTCGATTGAATACAGCTCTTGCCACAAACTGTACACGTAAAGGGTCTTTCCCCTGTATGAATCTTCATGTGTACTTTTAGATTACTCTTTTGTAAACAGCCCTTGCCACAAACTGTACACGTAAATGGCTTTCCCCCTGTATGAGTATGCATGTGTTTTTTTAGATCACTCGATTGAATACAGCCCTTGCCACAAACTGTACACGTAAAGGGTCTTTCCCCTGTGTGGATCCTCATGTGTATTTTTAGACCAACCTTTCTAACAAAGCCTGTGCCACAAACTGTACACGTAAAGGGTTTTTCCCCTGTGTGATTAATCATGTGTAATTTTAGATTATCCTTTCGACTAAAGCCTGTGCCACAAACTGTACACGTAAAGGGCCTTTTCCTTGTGTGGGTCCTCATGTGTATTTTTAGACTACCCCTTTGATTAAAGCCTTTGTCACACACTGTACAAACAAATGGACTTTCCCCTGAATGAATCATTGTGTGCGTCTTCAGATGTCCCTTACGATTAAACATTTTGCCACAATCTGCACAACTAAAATATTTCTTACCCGTGTGACTCCTCGTGGAGTGACTTTGTTTTGGTGGTTCGAGGTCATGGAGCAGCTTGTTGCTCAAAAACAAACTATTTCCTCCCATCTGTTGTGTATTGTGTGCTTTCAGTGTGTTTAAACTTGACTGGTCACCCATGGTCTCATCCCACTCATCACTGTCTTCAGTGATGTCAGATTCAGAACAGTGTGAAGAGATGAGCTGATCATCACTAGTTGGTTGTGATTCCACACAATCATGTACATCAGCTTGTGTTTCCATGTGTTGAGATGAGGTGCTGGCTACAGGTTCTGTTTGTATGTTTTCGTCATGTTCATGTTTCACTGATAGTAATGTCTCTGTTGATCCACCATCCTCCTCTGATCTTTGAAGTAGCTCATCAAGTTCCTCTTTAATCTGTAGAGACTCTGGTTCCTCTTTGATCAGACTGGAGGTTCTCTCCTCCTGTTCTTCTTTAATCTGTGGAGACTCTGGTTCCTCTTTGATCAGACTGGAGGTTCTCTCCTCCTGTTCATCATTAATCTGTGGAGACTCTGGTTCCTCTTTGACCAGACTGGATGTTCTCTCCTCCTGTTCTTCTTTAATCTGTGGAGACTCTGGTTCCTCTTTGATCAGACTTGAGGTTCTCTCCTCCTGTTCTTCTTTAATCTGTGGAGACTCTGGTTCCTCTTTGATCAGACTGGAGGTTCTCTCCTCCTGTTCTTCTTTAATCTGTGGAGACTCTGGTTCCTCTTTGACCAGACTGGATGTTCTCTCCTGCTGCTCAGTAAATACCTCCTTTTTACACACAAGGAGGTGTAGGGAGTCTAGACAGAAGATACAAATGAGAAACCCATTATTATATTATATTGAACATTGGTGTCTTTGTATTGGTCAAGATTAGATGTGATCAACCGGTTATGTAGTTGTGGTTGGAGGAAACTCCCACTGTTAGTTCCATATCTGTCCTAATGCTGTTTTGATTTCAGTGTGAAGTGTCACACAAATGATTGTTTCTTACCTCCACAATGCGTAATTTCTAAAACAAGCCTCTCCTTGTTTGTCAAATATAATTTATCATTAGCTACAACCTATTGCTATCTGAGAATGTTTTCGAATGAGAGTTTAACCTTAACATGAATGATTGATGCAGTTGTGTTCAAACATGTTCAAGTCTGTAACAGCTAACGTCGATCCATTCAGCAATAGGGTTACACACCCTAATCCTAACCCAGTATCACCTGTCCATTAACAATGGGACAGATGCTCCTAAACATTCCACAACATTCACAAGCCATGTATTTATCTACCCATGTAGATAAAGGTGGAATTCCCATATCCTACGACTATAAATAATAATGCACTGGTATTGTACAGTAAAAAAATAAAATATAAAAAAATGTTTCATTCATAATTAATATTCCTATCATGTTCCTTATAGTAATAGTTTGGCATGCAGGATGTAAAATGATGCAGTTCTTGTCACTGTATTGTTCACAGTACAAGTTGAAGGTGAAGCATGTATTGTGATGAACTTTCTGTAATGAACACACAAAGGATGTGTAGCTGTCAACCCTTTATTTGAAAATAAGAAACTACGGACAGTGTTTTTACAGAGTAAATATCTTCTCTTACAAGTCTATGAAGACAACATAATACAGAGAATCTAAACATATAATCGAAGTCATTGAAATACACTATGATGACATGTTAGTCCAAACAACACATGTCAACACAGACAAGTTACAATTGCACCACTAGTCTGTGAATATTAATTCATGTGACATTTTAATTGCTGAAGAATGAGAGCAAACACTGCTTCTCATATTGTTATAGCAATATCATCAGGTCATTATGCATGTTGAAAATTGATTAAAATAATTGATGTATAGTCCATCATGTTTAATGTATATAGCTGGACTAAACTGAATACTTGCCATAAGTGTCAACATAATGCCTTATTTGAAGAAGGAAAAAAAACACTCATCATTTAACAGCCTTTTCTTCTTTATGACACGTCTTCATGTGTTTTTTTAGATTACTCTTTTGACTACAGCCCTTGCCACAAACTGTACACGTAAATGGCTTTTCCCCTGTATGAGTGCTCATGTGTTTTTTTAGATCACTCGATTGAATACAGCTCTTGCCACAAACTGTACACGTAAAGGGTCTTTCCCCTGTATGAGTCCTCATGTGTAATTTTAGATTATCCTTTCGACTAAAGCCTGTGCCACAAACTGTACACTTAAATGGCTTTTCCCCTGTATGAGTGCTCATGTGTTTTTTTAGATCACTCGATTGAATACAGCTCTTGCCACAAACTGTACACGTAAAGGGTCTTTCCCCTGTATGAATCTTCATGTGTACTTTTAGATTACTCTTTTGTAAACAGCCCTTGCCACAAACTGTACACGTAAATGGCTTTCCCCCTGTATGAGTATGCATGTGTTTTTTTAGATCACTCGATTGAATACAGCCCTTGCCACAAACTGTACACGTAAAGGGTCTTTCCCCTGTGTGGATCCTCATGTGTATTTTTAGACCAACCTTTCTAACAAAGCCTGTGCCACAAACTGTACACGTAAAGGGTTTTTCCCCTGTGTGATTAATCATGTGTAATTTTAGATTATCCTTTCGACTAAAGCCTGTGCCACAAACTGTACACGTAAAGGGCCTTTTCCTTGTGTGGGTCCTCATGTGTATTTTTAGACTACCCCTTTGATTAAAGCCTTTGTCACACACTGTACAAACAAATGGACTTTCCCCTGAATGAATCATTGTGTGCGTCTTCAGATGTCCCTTACGATTAAACATTTTGCCACAATCTGCACAACTAAAATATTTCTTACCCGTGTGACTCCTCGTGGAGTGACTTTGTTTTGGTGGTTCGAGGTCATGGAGCAGCTTGTTGCTCAAAAACAAACTATTTCCTCCCATCTGTTGTGTATTGTGTGCTTTCAGTGTGTTTAAACTTGACTGGTCACCCATGGTCTTATCCCACTCATCACTGTCTTCAGTGATGTCAGATTCAGAACAGTGTGAAGAGATGAGCTGATCATCACTAGTTGGTTGTGATTCCACACAATCATGTACATCAGCTTGTGTTTCCATGTGTTGAGATGAGGTGCTGGCTACAGGTTCTGTTTGTATGTTTTCGTCATGTTCATGTTTCACTGATAGTAATGTCTCTGTTGATCCACCATCCTCCTCTGATCTTTGAAGTAGCTCATCAAGTTCCTCTTTAATCTGTAGAGACTCTGGTTCCTCTTTGATCAGACTGGAGGTTCTCTCCTCCTGTTCTTCTTTAATCTGTGGAGACTCTGGTTCCTCTTTGATCAGACTGGAGGTTCTCTCCTCCTGTTCATCATTAATCTGTGGAGACTCTGGTTCCTCTTTGACCAGACTGGATGTTCTCTCCTCCTGTTCTTCTTTAATCTGTGGAGACTCTGGTTCCTCTTTGATCAGACTTGAGGTTCTCTCCTCCTGTTCTTCTTTAATCTGTGGAGACTCTGGTTCCTCTTTGATCAGACTGGAGGTTCTCTCCTCCTGTTCTTCTTTAATCTGTGGAGACTCTGGTTCCTCTTTGACCAGACTGGATGTTCTCTCCTGCTGCTCAGTAAATACCTCCTTTTTACACACAAGGAGGTGTAGGGAGTCTAGACAGAAGATACAAATGAGAAACCCATTATTATATTATATTGAACATTGGTGTCTTTGTATTGGTCAAGATTAGATGTGATCAACCGGTTATGTAGTTGTGGTTGGAGGAAACTCCCACTGTTAGTTCCATATCTGTCCTAATGCTGTTTTGATTTCAGTGTGAAGTGTCACACAAATGATTGTTTCTTACCTCCACAATGCGTAATTTCTAAAACAAGCCTCTCCTTGTTTGTCAAATATAATTTATCATTAGCTACAACCTATTGCTATCTGAGAATGTTTTCGAATGAGAGTTTAACCTTAACATGAATGATTGATGCAGTTGTGTTCAAACATGTTCAAGTCTGTAACAGCTAACGTAGTAAAGGTTAACATAGTAAAGGTTTTACCAACCTGTTCTGTGTAGCTTGACTTTTGGTTTTAAAACCATATCCAGTAGTCTGCGTTGGTGGTCAGTTTCTTGCTTGATGTGGAAAGCTTCATCCTCGTACTCTGTTAGAATCCTTCCAACGACCCCAAATATCTCTTCAGCAGCAGCAGATAGTCTCTGGTTGACCAAGGACTTCAATGTTTGTAGTAAAGCCATAACTCAAAACTTGCCCAAGTAGATTTTTAAATAGAGCGGAAAATATTTAAAAAAGTATGTAGTAAAGTAGAACCAAAATAAAAACTAAATAAATTCAGCTAGTGCAGAGAGAAGAAGTTCCACTCTTAACAACTAGCAGAGATTAAAGTGACACAAAGCAGACCAAGCTCTTGTTAAATACTAACAGTGGGCCAATCAGTGTGAGGGGGGCGGGACACACCAATAACAAAACTGGCCAATCACTGCTCACAACAACAAGGCAATGCAATGTGTTTCATATAAAACATTAAGAAAATGAAACATAATAAAAGTGCAATCAGATTCAGTAAAATATAAAGTTACAGCTGTGTTGGGTAACTATACCAATACTATACATAATGTATAGTATAGTAGTAGGCCTTTAGTATTTTAAAATTGCATTATTTCACACAGCGACCCAGTGTTAAGATTTAAGAACTGATGTTCAACTTTCTTTATATTTCTGAAGACATTCAGCATTCTGAATGAACTTCAGTCATCAGACTCTGTTACATAAAACATCTGTTGGAAATAAGACATTTA
Source organism: Protomyctophum bolini (assembly GCF_963924005.1). Classification (NCBI taxonomy): domain Eukaryota; kingdom Metazoa; phylum Chordata; class Actinopteri; order Myctophiformes; family Myctophidae; genus Protomyctophum; species Protomyctophum bolini. The sequence continues at coordinate 29,968,947 of NC_137882.1, forward strand.
ATCTGCCTTGATGGTGGACTACAAAATGATGTCGGACTTAAATACATAATAAATCGCTGGGCGCTATGATTTAATGGATTAAATAACCCTGGGCGTTCGAGGTGTTGAAACAAAATGCAATCTAGCATCCTCCCCTGTACATGCTATTGTTCAATACAGACAGCTAGAGGGTGATGGGTGAGGGTGCTAACAGAACAAATTGCAGTCTAGCATCATCCCCTGTATGCGACTTACACAAGCAGTTCAATAAAGTTTAACAATATAGTGTACACTCAAAGGGTCAGTAAACTATAAAAAAAAAATATATATATATATATATATATATATGTGTGTGTGTGTGTGTGTGTGTGTGTGTGTGTGTGTGTATATATATGTGTGTGTATATATATATGCAAACAGACATACAATGACTATTGCTGTGTGCAGTGGGTGTGGTGAATTTAAGATTAGGAATGCTTAACTTTGTAAAGTCAAAATGTATAGGGGTGACAAATAGCTCAACTTGCTTTTGTCACCTTTCAGATGTTGTCACAGGGATGCTAAGTATTTTCCAGTCTAAATATTTTAAATGTAAATGATTCCCAATCCTATATACATGTTCCACTCCATTCACACTATACTGTGAGTAGGCTATATCCACTATACTTATCATACTAAAAGGATCACATGCAAATCTGTTGGTCGATCCATTCAGCAATAGGGTTACACACCCTAACCCATTATCACCTGTCCATTAACAATGGGACAGACATGATCCTAAACATTCCACAACATTCACAACCCATGTCTTCTAACAAGGTAGATAAAGGTGGAATTCCCGTATCCTACGACTAGAAATAATAATGCACTGGTATTGTACAGTAAAATAAAATGTAAAAAAATATGTTTCATTCATACCAATTGTCAGATAACCACTATTATTTTGTCATAGTTTTAACCATCATCACAGTATGACTAAGGGATGTGTCACCATCCTTGCACACAATTGTTAGAAAATGAAGCATTTCTTATTATACGCTAGATCTACATGTAGTCACAGGTTAAGTACAATGGACAATATGCACTCTGTAACATTAATACGTACTCCTGCCATGTTCAATGTAGAAAGTTCAAGTCAAATATGTGTAGACTTTTTAATTGAATTAATATTCCTATCATGTTCCTTATAGTAATAGTTTGGCATGCAGGATGTAAAATGATGCAGTTCTTGTCACTGTATTGTTCACAGTACATGTTGAAGGTGAAGCATGTGTTGTGATGAACTTTCTGTAATGAACACACAAAGGATGTGTAGCTGTCAACCCTTTATTTGAAAAAGAAGAAATTACGGACAGTGTTTTTTACAGAGTAAATATCTTCTCTTACAAGTCTATGAAGACAACATAATACAGAGAATCTAAACATATAATCAAAGTCATTGAAATACACTATGATGATATGTTAGTCCAAACAACACATGTCAACACAGAGACAAGTTACAATTGCACCACTAGTCTGTGAATATTAATTAATGTGACATTTTAATTGCTGAAGAATGTGGGCAAACACTGCTTCTCATATTGTTATAGCAATATCATCAGGTCATTATGCAAGTTGAAAATTGATTAAAATAATTGATGTATAGTCCATCATGTGTAATGTATATAGTTGGACTAAACTGAATACTTTACATAAGTGTCAACATAATGCCTTATTTGAAGGAGAAAAAAACACTCATCATTTAACAGCCTTTCCCTCTTTATGACACGACTTCATGTGTGTTTTTAGATTACTCTTTTGAATAAAGCCCTTGCCACAAACTGTACACGTAAATGGCTTTTCCCCTGTATGAGTCCTCATGTGTGCTTTTAAATGACTTGATTGAATACAGCCCTTGCCACAAACTGTACACGTAAATGGCTTTTCCCCTGTATGAGTACTCATGTGTTTTTTTAGATCACTCGATTGAATACAGCCCTTGCCACAAACTGTACACATAAAGGGTCTTTCCCCTGTATGAGTCCTCATGTGTACTTTTAATTCCCCATTATGAATACAGCCTTTGCCACAAACTGTACACGTAAAGGGGGTTTCCCCTGTATGAGTCATTGTGTGCGTCTTCAGATGTCCCTTACGATTAAACATTTTGCCACAATCTGCACAACTAAAATATTTCTTACCTGTGTGACTCCTCGTGGAGTGACTTTGTTTTGGTGGTTCGAGGTCATGGAGCAGCTTGTTGCTCAAAAACAAACTATTTCCTCCCATCTGTTGTGTATTGTGTGCTTTCAGTGTGTTTAAACTTGACTGGTCACCCATGGTCTCATCCCACTCATCACTGTCTTCAGTGATGTCAGATTCAGAACAGTGTGAAGAGATGAGCTGATCGTCACTAGTTGGTTGTGATTCCACACAATCATGTACATCAGCTTGTGTTTCCATGTGTTGAGATGAGGTGCTGGCTACAGGTTCTGTTTGTATGTTTTCATCATGTTCATGTTTCACTGATAGTAATGTCTCTGTTGATCCACCATCCTCTGATCTTTGAAGTATTTCATCAAGTTCCTCTTTAATCTGTAGAGACTCTGGTTCCTCTTTGATCAGACTGGAGGTTCTCTCCTCCTGTTCATATTTAATCTGTAGAGACTCTGGTTCCTCTTTGATCAGACTGGAGGTTCTCTCCTCCTGTTCATCTTTAATCTGTGGAGACTCTGGTTCCTCTTTGACCAGACTGGATGTTCTCTCCTGCTGCTCAGTAAATACCTCTTCTTTACACACAAGGAGGTGTAGGGAGTCTAGACAGAAGATACAAATGAGAAACCCATTAGTATATTATATTGAAGAATAGACAGAACAAGACATTGGTGTCTTTGTATTGGTCAAGATTAGATGTGTTCAACCAGTTATGTAGTTGTGGTTGGAGGAAACTTCCACTGTTAGTTCCATATCTGTCCTAATGCTGTTTTGATTGCAGTGTCACACAAATGATTGTTTCTTACCTCCACAATGCTTAATTTCTAAAACAAGCCTCTCCTTGTTTCTCAAATATAATTTATCATTAGCTACAACCTATTGCTATCTGAGAATGTTTTCGAATGAGAGTTTAACCTTAACATGAATGATTGATGCAGTTGTGTTCAAACATGTTCAAGTCTGTAACAGTTAACGTAGTAAAGGTTAACATAGTAAAGGTTTTACCAACCTGTTCTGTGTAGCTTGACTTTTGGTTGTAAAACCATATCCAGTAGTCTGCGTTGGTGGTCAGTTTCTTGCTTGATGTGGAAAGCTTCATCCTCGTACTCTGTTAGAATCCTTCCAACGACCCCAAATATCTCTTCAGCAGCAGCAGATAGTCTCTGGTTGACCAAGGACTTCAATGTTTGTAGTAAAGCCATAACTCAAAACTTGCCCAAGTAGATTTTTAAATAGAGCGGAAAATATTTAAAAAAGTATGTAGTAAAGTAGAACCAAAATAAAAACTAAATAAATTCAGCTAGTGCAGAGAGAAGAAGTTCCACTCTTAACAACTAGCAGAGATTAAAGTGACACAAAGCAGACCAAGCTCTTGTTAAATACTAACAGTGGGCCAATCAGTGTGAGGGGGGCGGGACACACCAATAACAAAACTGGCCAATCACTGCTCACAACAACAAGGCAATGCAATGTGTTTCATATAAAACATTAAGAAAATGAAACATAATAAAAGTGCAATCAGATTCAGTAAAATATAAAGTTACAGCTGTGTTGGGTAACTATACCAATACTATACATAATGTATAGTATAGTAGTAGGCCTTTAGTATTTTAAAATTGCATTATTTCACACAGCGACCCAGTGTTAAGATTTAAGAACTGATGTTCAACTTTCTTTATATTTCTGAAGACATTCAGCATTCTGAATGAACTTCAGTCATCAGACTCTGTTACATAAAACATCTGTTGGAAATAAGACATTTCATCTGCCTTGATGGTGGACTACAAAATGATGTCGGACTTAAATACATAATAAATCGCTGGGCGCTATGATTTAATGGATTAAATAACCCTGGGCGTTCGAGGTGTTGAAACAAAATGCAATCTAGCATCCTCCCCTGTACATGCTATTGTTCAATACAGACAGCTAGAGGGTGATGGGTGAGGGTGCTAACAGAACAAATTGCAGTCTAGCATCATCCCCTGTATGCGACTTACACAAGCAGTTCAATAAAGTTTAACAATATAGTGTACACTCAAAGGGTCAGTAAACTATAAAAAAAAAATATATATATATATATATATATATATATATGTGTGTGTGTGTGTGTGTGTGTGTGTGTGTGTGTGTGTGTGTGTGTGTGTGTGTATATATATGTGTGTGTATATATATATGCAAACAGACATACAATGACTATTGCTGTGTGCAGTGGGTGTGGTGAATTTAAGATTAGGAATGCTTAACTTTGTAAAGTCAAAATGTATAGGGGTGACAAATAGCTCAACTTGCTTTTGTCACCTTTCAGATGTTGTCACAGGGATGCTAAGTATTTTCCAGTCTAAATAATTTAAATGTAAATGATTCCCAATCCTATATACATGTTCCACTCCATTCACACTATACTGTGAGTAGGCTATATCCACTATACTTATCATACTAAAAGGATCACATGCAAATCTGTTGGTCGATCCATTCAGCAATAGGGTTACACACCCTAACCCATTATCACCTGTCCATTAACAATGGGACAGACATGATCCTAAACATTCCACAACATTCACAACCCATGTCTTCTAACAAGGTAGATAAAGGTGGAATTCCCGTATCCTACGACTAGAAATAATAATGCACTGGTATTGTACAGTAAAATAAAATGTAAAAAAATATGTTTCATTCATACCAATTGTCAGATAACCACTATTATTTTGTCATAGTTTTAACCATCATCACAGTATGACTAAGGGATGTGTCACCATCCTTGCACACAATTGTTAGAAAATGAAGCATTTCTTATTATACGCTAGATCTACATGTAGTCACAGGTTAAGTACAATGGACAATATGCACTCTGTAACATTAATACGTACTCCTGCCATGTTCAATGTAGAAAGTTCAAGTCAAATATGTGTAGACTTTTTAATTGAATTAATATTCCTATCATGTTCCTTATAGTAATAGTTTGGCATGCAGGATGTAAAATGATGCAGTTCTTGTCACTGTATTGTTCACAGTACATGTTGAAGGTGAAGCATGTGTTGTGATGAACTTTCTGTAATGAACACACAAAGGATGTGTAGCTGTCAACCCTTTATTTGAAAAAGAAGAAATTACGGACAGTGTTTTTTACAGAGTAAATATCTTCTCTTACAAGTCTATGAAGACAACATAATACAGAGAATCTAAACATATAATCAAAGTCATTGAAATACACTATGATGATATGTTAGTCCAAACAACACATGTCAACACAGAGACAAGTTACAATTGCACCACTAGTCTGTGAATATTAATTAATGTGACATTTTAATTGCTGAAGAATGTGGGCAAACACTGCTTCTCATATTGTTATAGCAATATCATCAGGTCATTATGCAAGTTGAAAATTGATTAAAATAATTGATGTATAGTCCATCATGTGTAATGTATATAGTTGGACTAAACTGAATACTTTACATAAGTGTCAACATAATGCCTTATTTGAAGGAGAAAAAAACACTCATCATTTAACAGCCTTTCCCTCTTTATGACACGACTTCATGTGTGTTTTTAGATTACTCTTTTGAATAAAGCCCTTGCCACAAACTGTACACGTAAATGGCTTTTCCCCTGTATGAGTCCTCATGTGTGCTTTTAAATTACTTGATTGAATACAGCCCTTGCCACAAACTGTACACGTAAATGGCTTTTCCCCTGTATGAGTACTCATGTGTTTTTTTAGATCACTCGATTGAATACAGCCCTTGCCACAAACTGTACACATAAAGGGTCTTTCCCCTGTATGAGTCCTCATGTGTACTTTTAATTCCCCATTATGAATACAGCCTTTGCCACAAACTGTACACGTAAAGGGGGTTTCCCCTGTATGAGTCATTGTGTGCGTCTTCAGATGTCCCTTACGATTAAACATTTTGCCACAATCTGCACAACTAAAATATTTCTTACCTGTGTGACTCCTCGTGGAGTGACTTTGTTTTGGTGGTTCGAGGTCATGGAGCAGCTTGTTGCTCAAAAACAAACTATTTCCTCCCATCTGTTGTGTATTGTGTGCTTTCAGTGTGTTTAAACTTGACTGGTCACCCATGGTCTCATCCCACTCATCACTGTCTTCAGTGATGTCAGATTCAGAACAGTGTGAAGAGATGAGCTGATCGTCACTAGTTGGTTGTGATTCCACACAATCATGTACATCAGCTTGTGTTTCCATGTGTTGAGATGAGGTGCTGGCTACAGGTTCTGTTTGTATGTTTTCATCATGTTCATGTTTCACTGATAGTAATGTCTCTGTTGATCCACCATCCTCTGATCTTTGAAGTATTTCATCAAGTTCCTCTTTAATCTGTAGAGACTCTGGTTCCTCTTTGATCAGACTGGAGGTTCTCTCCTCCTGTTCATATTTAATCTGTAGAGACTCTGGTTCCTCTTTGATCAGACTGGAGGTTCTCTCCTCCTGTTCATCTTTAATCTGTGGAGACTCTGGTTCCTCTTTGACCAGACTGGATGTTCTCTCCTGCTGCTCAGTAAATACCTCTTCTTTACACACAAGGAGGTGTAGGGAGTCTAGACAGAAGATACAAATGAGAAACCCATTAGTATATTATATTGAAGAATAGACAGAACAAGACATTGGTGTCTTTGTATTGGTCAAGATTAGATGTGTTCAACCGGTTATGTAGTTGTGGTTGGAGGAAACTTCCACTGTTAGTTCCATATCTGTCCTAATGCTGTTTTGATTGCAGTGTCACACAAATGATTGTTTCTTACCTCCACAATGCTTAATTTCTAAAACAAGCCTCTCCTTGTTTCTCAAATATAATTTATCATTAGCTACAACCTATTGCTATCTGAGAATGTTTTTGAATGAGAGTTTAACCTTAACATGAATGATTGATGCAGTTGTGTTCAAACATGTTCAAGTCTGTAACAGTTAACGTAGTAAAGGTTAACATAGTAAAGGTTTTACCAACCTGTTCTGTGTAGCTTGACTATTGGTTGTAAAACCATATCCAGTAGTCTGCGTTGGTGGTCAGTTTCTTGCTTGATGTGGAAAGCTTCATCCTCGTACTCTGTTAGAATTCTTCCAACGACCCCAAATATCTCTTCAGCAGCAGCAGATAGTCTCTGGTTGACCAAGGACTTCAATGTTTGTCGTAAATCCATAACTCAAAACTTGCCCAAGTAGATGTTTTAAATAGAGGTAAAATATTTAAAAAGTATGGAGTAAAGTAGAACCAAAATAAAAAACAAAATGCTTCAGCTAGTGCAGAGAGAAGAAGTTCAGCTCTTAACAACTAGCAGAGATTAAAGTGACACCAAGCAGACCAAGCTCTTGTTAAATACTAACAGTGGGCCAATCAGAGTGAGGGGGGTGGGACACACCAATAACAAAACTGGCTAATCACTGCTCACAACAACAAGGCAATGCAATGTGTTTTATAGAAAACATTAAGAAAATGAAACATAATAAAAGTGCAATCAGATTCAGTAAAATATAAAGTTACAGCTGTGTTGGGTAACTATACCAATACTATACATAATGTATAGTATAGTAGTAGGCCTATAGTATTTTAAAATTGCATTATTTCACACAGCGACCCAGTGTTAAGATTTAAGAACTGATGTTCAACTTTATTTATATTTCTGAAGACATTCAGCATTCTGAATGAACTTCAGTCATCAGACTCTGTTACATAAAACATCTGTTGGAAATAAGACATTTAATCTGCCTTGATGGTGGACTTAAATACAGAATAAATCGCTGGGCGCTATGATTTAATGGATTAAATAACCCTGGGCGTTCGAGGTGTTCAAACAAAATGCAATCTAGCATCCTCCCCTGTACATGCTATTGTTCAATACAGACAGCTAGAGGGTGATGGGTGAGGGTGCTAACAGAACAAATTGCAGTCTAGCATCATCCCCTGTATGCGACTTACACAAGCAGTTCAATAAAGTTTAACAATATAGTGTACACTCAAAGGGTCAGTAAACTATTAAAAAAAAAATATATATATATATATATATATATATATATATATATATATATATATATATATATATATATATATGTGTGTGTGTGTGTGTGTGTGTGTGTGTGTGTGTGTGTGTATGTGTGTGTGTATGTGTGTGTATATATATGCAAACAGACATACAATGACTATTGCTGTGTGCAGTGGGTGTGGTGAATTTAAGATTAGGAATGCTTAACTTTGTAAAGTCAAAATGTATAGGGGTGACAAATAGCTCAACTTGCTTTTGTCACCTTTCAGATGTTGTCACAGGGATGCTAAGTATTTCCCAGTCTAAATAATTTAAATGTAAATGATTCCCAATCCTATATACATGTTCCACTCCATTCACACTATACTGTGAGTAGGCTATATCTACTATACTTATCATACTAAAAGGATCACATGCAAATCTGTTGGTCGATCCATTCAGCAATAGGGTTACACACCCTAACCCATTATCACCTGTCCATTAACAATGGGACAGACATGATCCTAAACATTCCACAACATTCACAACCCATGTCTTCTAACAAGGTAGATAAAGGTGGAATTCCCGTATCCTACGACTAGAAATAACAATGCACTGGTATTGTACAGTAAAATAAAATGTAAAAAAATATGTTTCATTCATACCAATTGTCAGATAACCACTATTATTTTGTCATAGTTTTAACCATCATCACAGTATGACTAAGGGATGTGTCACCATCCTTGCACACAATTGTTAGAAAATGAAGCATTTCTTATTATACGCTAGATCTACATGTAGTCACAGGTTAAGTACAATGGACAATATGCACTCTGTAACATTAATACGTACTCCTGCCATGTTCAATGTAGAAAGTTCAAGTCAAATATGTGTAGAGTTTTTAATTGAATTAATATTCCTATCATGTTCCTTATAGTAATAGTTTGGCATGCAGGATGTAAAATGATGCAGTTCTTGTCACTGTATTGTTCACAGTACAAGTTGAAGGTGAAGCACATGTGTTGTGATGAGCTTTCTGTAATGAACACACAAATGATGTGTAGCTGTCAACCCTTTATTTGAAAAAGAAGAAATTACGGACAGTGTTTTTTACAGAGTAAATATCTTCTCTTACAAGTCTATGAAGACAACATAATACAGAGAATCTAAACATATAATCAAAGTTATTCAAATACACTATGATGATATGTTAGTCCAAACAACACATGTCAACACAGAGACAAGTTACAATTGCACCACTAGTCTGTGAATATTAATTAATGTGACATTTTAATTGCTGAGGAATGTGGGCAAACACTGCTTCTCATATTGTTATAGCAATATCATCAGGTCATTATGCAAGTTGAAAATTGATTAAAATAATTGATGTATAGTCCATCATGTTTAATGTATATAGCTGGACTAAACTGAATACTTGACATAAGTGTCAACATAATGCCTTATTTGAAGAAGAAAAAAAACACTCATCATTTAACAGCCTTTTCTTCTTTATGACACGTCTTCATGTGTTTTTTTAGATTACTCTTTTGAATACAGCCCTTGCCACAAACTGTACACGTAAATGGCTTTTCCCCTGTATGAGTACTCATGTGTTTTTTTAGATCACTCGATTGAATACAGCCCTTGCCACAAACTGTACACGTAAAGGGTCTTTCCCCTGTATGAGTCCTCATGTGTACTTTTAATCCCCCATTATGACTACAGCCTTTGCCACAAACTGTACACGTAAAGGGTCTTTCCCCTGTATGAGTCCTCATGTGTACTTTTAATCCCCCATTATGACTACAGCCTTTGCCACAAACTGTACACGTAAATGGCTTTTCCCCTGTATGAGTACTCATGTGATTTTTTAGATTACTCTTTTTAATACAGCCCTTGCCACAAACTGTACACGTAAATGGCTTTTCCCCTGTATGAGTACTCATGTGATTTTTTAGATTACTCTTTTGACTACAGCCCTTGCCACAAACTGTACAAGTAAATTGCTTTTCCCCTGTATGAGTCCTCATGTGTAATTTTAGATTATCCTTTCGACTAAAGCCTGTGCCACAAACTGTACACTTAAATGGCTTTTCCCCTGTATGAGTCCTCATGTGTGCTTTTAAATGACGTGATTGAAGTCCTTTGCCACAAACTGTACACGTAAATTGCTTTTCCCCTGTATGAGTCCTCATGTGTGCTTTTAAATGACGTGATTGAAGTCCTTTGCCACAAACTGTACACGTAAATGGCTTTTCCCCTGTATGAGTACTCATGTGTTTTTTTAGATCACTCGATTGAATACAGCCCTTGCCACAAACTGTACACGTAAAGGGTCTTTCCCCTGTATGAGTCCTCATGTGTACTTTTAATCCCCCATTATGACTACAGCCTTTGCCACAAACTGTACACGTAAAGGGGGTTTCCCCTGTATGAGTCATTGTGTGCGTCTTCAGATGTCCCTTACGATTAAACATTTTGCCACAATCTGCACAACTAAAATATTTCTTACCTGTGTGACTCCTCGTGGAGTGACTTTGTTTTGGTGGTTCGAGGTCATGGAGCAGCTTGTTGCTCAAAAACAAACCATTTCCTCCCATCTGTTGTGTATTGTGTGCTTTCAGTGTGTTTAAACTTGACTGGTCATCCATGGTCTCATCCCACTCATCACTGTCTTCAGTGATGTCAGATTCAGAACAGTGTGAAGAGATGAGCTGATCGTCACTAGTTGGTTGTGATTCCACACAATCATGTACATCAGCTTGTGTTTCCATGTGTTGAGATGAGGTGCTGGCTACAGGTTCTGTTTGTATGTTTTCGTCATGTTCATGTTTCACTGATAGTAATGTCTCTGTTGATCCACCATCCTCCTCTGATCTTTGAAGTAGCTCATCAAGTTCCTCTTTAATCTGTAGAGACTCTGGTTCCTCTTTGATCAGACTGGAGGTTCTCTCCTCCTGTTCTTCTTTAATCTGTAGAGACTCTGGTTCCTCTATGATCAGACTGGAGGTTCTCTCCTCCTGTTCTTCTTTAATCTGTGGAGACTCTGGTTCCTCTTTGATCAGACTGGAGGTTATCTCCTCCTGTTCATCATTAATCTGTGGAGACTCTGGTTCCTCTTTGATCAGACTGGAGGTTATCTCCTCCTGTTCATCATTAATCTGTGGAGACTCTGGTTCCTCTTTGATCAGACTGGAGGTTCTCTCCTCCTGTTCATCATTAATCTGTGGAGACTCTGGTTCCTCTTTGACCAGACTGGATGTTCTCTCCTGCTGCTCGGTAAATACCTCCTCTTTACACACAAGGAGGTGTAGGGAGTCTAGACAGAAGATACAAATGAGAAACCCATTATTATATTATATTGAACATTGGTGTCTTTGTATTGGTCAAGATTAGATGTGTTCAACCGGTTATGTAGTTGTGGTTGGAGAAAACTTCCACTGTTAGTTCCATATCTGTCCTAATGCTGTTTTGATTTCAGTGTGAAGTGTCACACAAATGATTGTTTCTTACCTCCACAATGCTTAATTTCTAAAACAAGCCTCTCCTTGTATCTCAAATACAATGTATCATTAGCTACAACCTATTGCTATCTGATATATCCACAGAGAATGTTTTTGAATGAGAGTTTGACCGTAACATGAATGGATTGATGCAGTTGTGTTCAAACATGTTCAAGCCTGTAACAGTTAACGTAGTAAAGGTTAACATAGTAAAGGTTTTACCAACCTGTTCTGTGTAGCTTGACTATTGGTTGTAAAACCATATCCAGTAGTCTTCGTTGGTGATCAGTTTCTTGCTTGATGTGGAAAGCTTCATCCTCGTACTCTGTTAGAATCCTTCCAACGACCCCAAATATCTCTTCAGCAGCAGCAGATAGTCTCTGGTTGACCAATAACTTCAATGTTTGTAGTAAAGCCATAACAACAAACTTGCCCAAGTAGATTTTTAAATAGAGCGAAGATATTAAAAAAGTATGTAGTAAAGTAGAACCAAAATAAAAAACAAAATGCTTCAGCTAGTGCAGAGAGAAGAAGTTCAGCTCTTAACAACTAGCAGAGATTAAAGTGACACCAAGCAGACCAAGCTCTTGTTAAATACTAACAGTGGGCCAATCAGAGTGAGGGGGGTGGGACACACCAATAACAAAACTGGCCAATCACTGCTCACAACAACAAGGCAATGCAATGTGTTTTATAGAAAACATTAAGAAAATGAAACATAATAAAAGTGCAATCAGATTCAGTAAAATATAAAGTTACAGCTGTGTTGGGTAACTATACCAATACTATACATAATGTATAGTATAGTAGTAGGCCTATAGTATTTTAAAATTGCATTATTTCACACAGCGACCCAGTGTTAAGATTTAAGAACTGATGTTCAACTTTATTTATATTTCTGAAGACATTCAGCATTCTGAATGAACTTCAGTCATCAGACTCTGTTACATAAAACATCTGTTGGAAATAAGACATTTAATCTGCCTTGATGGTGGACTACAAAATGATGTCGGACTTAAATACAGAATAAATCGCTGGGCGCTATGATTTAATGGATTAAATAACCCTGGGCGTTCGAGGTGTTCAAACAAAATGCAATCTAGCATCCTCCCCTGTACATGCTATTGTTCAATACAGACAGCTAGAGGGTGATGGGTGAGGGTGCTAACAGAACAAATTGCAGTCTAGCATCCTCCCCTGTATGTGACTTACACACACAGTTCAATACAGTTTAACAATACCGTGTACACTCAAAGGGTCAGTAACCTATTAAAATATATATATATATATATATATATATATTTTTTATTTTTTTTGCACACAGATACAATGACTTTTGCTGTGTGCAGTGGGTGTGGTGAATTTAAGATTAGGAATGCTTAACCTTGTAAAGTAAAAATGTATAGGGGTGACAAATAGCTCAACTTGCTTTTCTCACCTTTCAGATGTTGTCACAGGGATGCTAAATATTTTCCAGTCTAAATAATTTAAATGCAAATGGCTATATCCACTCTACTTATCATACTAAAAGGATCACATGCAAATATGTTGGTCGATCCATTCAGCAATAGGGTTACACACCCTAAGCCTAACCCAGTATCACCTGTCCATTAACAATGGCACGGACATGCTCCTAAACATTCCACAACATTCACAACCCATGTCTTTATCTACCCATGTAGATAAAGGTGGAATTCCCATATCCTACGGCTATAAATAATAATGCACTGGTATTGTACAGTAAAAAATAAAATATAAAAAATTGTTTCATTCATACCAATTGTCAGATAACATATCAACTCACGTAATTTAATTAATATTCCTATCATGTTCCTTATAGTAATAGTTTGGCATGCAGGATGTAAAATGATGCAGTTCTTGTCACTGTATTGTTCACAGTACAAGTTGAAGGTGGAGCACATGTGTTGTGATGAGCTTTCTGTAATGAACACACAAAGGATGTGTAGCGGTCAACCCTTTATTTGAAAAAGAAGAAATTACGGACAGTTATTTTACAGAGTAAATATTTTCTCTTACAATTCTATGAAGACAACATAATACAGAGAATCTAAACATATAATCAAAGTCATTGAAATACACTATGATGATATGTTAGTCCAAACAACACAGAGACAAGTTACAATTGCACCACTAGTCTGTGAATATTAATTAATGTGACATTTTAATTGCTGAATAATGTGGGCAAACACTGCTTCTGATATTGTTATAGCAATATCATCAGGTCATTATGCAAGTTGAAAATTGACTAAAATAATTGATGTATAGTCCATCATGTTTAATGTATATAGCTGGACTAAACTGAATACTTTACATAAGTGTCAACATAATGCCTTATTTGAAGAAGAAAAAAACACTCATCATTTATCAGCCGGGGGTGCAGTCTTACGACCTTCAAATAGCTGTTCAATGACACCAAGTGCAACAGGTACAGGTTGCCTGGCAACATTCTGGCTTTAGAGAGAGAGACACACACACACACACACGAACACACACACACACACACACACACACACACACACACACACACACAGGCCTGTGCAGACACTGAACATGTGTGGATAACAGAAAATAAAACTGCAAATGCATCTGCATAATTAAATAATAAAAAGAATTAAGAGGGTAACAAGAATGAGCAGGCGTAATTACTGGGAAGGCATTGCCTTTGTGACCGTATTAGTTTAGCACAGTCATCGGAGAAAAGCCCTCGACATGAAAATGGATTCAGAGGAGTTCAACAACAGGCACTCGGCTGGAACCCAATCCAATTTAGCATTAAGATAATTGGAACGTTCTGAAAGCCACGCGTTGCACCATGAGCAACATGATAATCAACTGATAATGGAGACATATTCCAGTCTGAGGGGGTCTGACTTTGAACGCATCGCGGAGGTGAATTATCTATTGGGCGCAGGGTTCACACACGCACGCACACAGGCGCGCATGCACGGACGCACGCACGCTCGCTATTATATATAACGTAATAGCATCATCATTATTGCCAACATATGATTTCATTCGTTGGAAATGGGATGCAGGCTTGAACAATGTCGTCTCCAGCTGGAGAGGGATGAGTGGGGGAGAGAGTGGCCAATCAAATCACACCAAAAACACAGTCCCCCTAACCGTTCAGCCGACTGAGTAGTAGTGAATTTTTTTCAGACTTCCTAGTGTTAATTGAATTAATATTCCTATCATGTTCCTTATAGTAATAGTTTGGCATGCAGGATGTAAAATAATGCCGTTCTGGTCACTGTATTGTTCACAGTACAAGTTGAAGGTGAAGCACATGTGTTGTGATGAGCTTTCTGTAATGAACACACAAAGGATGTGTAGCTGTCAACCCTTTATTTGAAAAAGAAGAAATTACGGACAGTGTTTTTTACAGAGTAAATATTTTCTCTTACAATTCTATGAAGACAACATAATACAGAGAATCTAAACATATAATCAAAGTCATTGAAATACACTATGATGATATGTTAGTCCAAACAACACAGAGACAAGTTACAATTGCACCACTAGTCTGTGAATATGAATTAACGTGACATTTTAATTGCTGAAGAATGTGGGCAAACACTGCTTCTGATATTGTTATAGCAATATCATCAGGTCATTATGCAAGTTGAAAATTGACTAAAATAATTGATGTATAGTCCATCATGTTTAATGTATATAGCTGGACTAAACTGAATACTTGTCAAGTGTCAACATAGTGCCTTATTTGAAGAAGAGAAAAAAAACACTCATCATTTAACAGCCTTTTCCTCTTTATGACACGTCTTCATGTGTGTTTTTAGATTACTCGATTGAATACAGCCCTTGCCACAAACTGTACACGTAAAGGGTCTTTCCCCTGTATGAGTCCTCATGTGTACTTTTAGATTACTCTTTTGACAACAGCCCTTGCCACAAACTGTACACGTAAATTGCTTTTCCCCTGGATGAGTCCTCATGTGTTTTTTTAGATCACACGATTGAATACAGCCCTTGCCACAAACTGTACACGTAAAGGATTTTTCCCCTGTGTGATTAACCATGTGTAATTTTAGATTATCCTTTCGACTAAAGCCTGTGCCACAAACTGTACACGTAAAGGGCTTTTCCCTTGTGTGAGTCCTCATGTGTATTTTTAGACTACCCTTTTGATTAAAGCCTTTGTCACACACTGTACAAACAAATGGACTTTCCCCTGAATGAATCATTGTGTGCGTCTTCAGATTTCCCTTAAGATTAAACATTTTGCCACAATCTGCACAACTAAAATATTTCTTACCTGTGTGACTCCTCGTGGAGTGACTTTGTTTTGGTGGTTCGAGGTCATGGACCAGCTTGTTGCTCAAAAACAAACTATTTCCTCCCATGTGTTGTGTATTGTGTGCTTTCAGTGAGTTTAAACTTGACTGGTCACCCATGGTCTCATCCCACTCATCACTGTCTTCAGTGATGTCAGATTCAGAACATTGTGAAGAGATGAGCTGATCATCACTAGTTGGTTGTGATTCCCCACAATCATGTACATCAGCTTGTGTTTCCATGTGTTGAGATGAGGTGCTGGCTACAGGTTCTGTTTGTATGTTTTTGTCATGTTCATGTTTCACTGATAGTAATGTCTCTGTTGATCCACCATCCTCCTCTGATTTTTGAAGTAGCTCATCAAGTTCCTCTTTAATCTGTAGAGACTCTGGTTCCTCTTTGATCAGACTAGAGGTTCTCTCCTCCTGTTCTTCTTTAATCTGTAGAGACTCTGGTTCCTCTTTGATCAGACTGGAGGTTCTCTCCTCCTGTTCTTCATTAATCTGTGGAGACTCTGGTTCCTCTTTGATCAGACTGGAGGTTGTCTCCTCCTGTTCTTCTTTAATCTGTAGAGACTCTGGTTCCTCTTTGATCAGACTGGAGGTTCTCTCCTCCTGTTCTTCTTTAATCTGTGGAGACTCTGGTTCCTCTTTGATCAGACTGGAGGTTCTCTCCTCCTGTTCATCATTAATCTGTGGAGACTCTGGTTCCTCTTTGACCAGACTGGATGTTCTCTCCTGCTGCTCAGTAAATACCTCCTCTTTACACACAAGGAGGTGTAGGGAGTCTAGACCGAAGATACAAATGAGAAACCCATTATTATATTATATTGAACATTGGTGTCTTTGTATTGGTCAAGATTAGATGTGATCAACCGGTTATGTAGTTGTGGTTGGAGGAAACTTCCACTGTTAGTTCCATATCTGTCCTAATGCTGTTTTGATTTCAGTGTGAAGTGTCACACAAATTATTGTTTCTTACCTCCACAATGCTTAATTTCTAAAACAAGCCTCTCCTTGTATCTCAAATATAATTTATCATTAGCTACAACCTATTGCTATCTGATATATCCACAGAGAATGTTTTTGAATGAGAGTTTGACCTTAACATGAATGGATTGATGCAGTTGTGTTCAACCATGTTCAAGCCTGTAACAGTTAACGTAGTAAAGGTTAACACAGTAAAGGTTTTACCAACCTGTTCTGTGTAGCTTGACTATTGGTTGTAAAACCATATCCAGTAGTCTTCGTTGGTGATCAGTTTCTTGCTTGATGTGGAAAGCTTCATCCTCGTACTCTGTTAGAATTCTTCCAACGACCCCAAATATCTCTTCAGCAGCAGCAGATAGTCTCTGGTTGACCAAGAACTTCAATGTTTGTAGTAAAGCCATAACAACAAACTTGCCCAAGTAGATTTTTAAATAGAGCGAAGATATTAAAAAAGTTTGTAGTAAAGTAGAACCAAAATAAAAAACAAAATGCTTCAGCTAGTGCAGAGAGAAGAAGTTCAGCTCTTAACAACTAGCAGAGATTAAAGTGACACAAAGCAGACCAAGCTCTTGTTAAATACTAACAGTGGGCCAATCAGAGTGAGGGGGGCGGGACACACCAATAACAAAACTGGCCAATCACTGCTCACAACAACAAGGCAATGCAATGTGTTTTATATAAAACATTAAGAAAATGAAACATAATAAAAGTGCAATCAGATTCAGTAAAATATAAAGTTACAGCTGTGTTGGGTAACTATACCAATGTATACCAATACTATACATAATGTATAGTATAGTAGTAGGCCTATAGTATTTTAAAATCGCATTATTTCACACAGCGACCCAGTGTTAAGATTTAAGAACTGATGTTCAACTTTCTTTATATTTCTGAAGACATTCAGCATTCTGAATGAACTTCAGTCATCAGACTCTGTTACATAAAACATCTGTTAAATAAGACATTTAAGCTGCCTTGATGTCGGACTTAAATACAGAATAAATCGCTGGGCGCTATGATTTAATGGATTAAATAACCCTGGGCGTTTGGGGTGTTCAAACAAAATGCAATCTAGCATCCTCCCCTGTACATGCTATTGTTCAATACAGACAGCTAGAGGGTGATGGGTGAGGGTGCTAACAGAACAAATTGCAATCTAGCATCATCCCCTGTATGTTCAATACAGTACAGTTCAATAAAGTTTAAAGGACCACTTCACCACTTTTCAACCTATCTTCATATAATAGGTCCTCACTAATAATCATGATAAAATGGCACAGTGACATCATCATTAGGCAGATTATTTTTTAAACAAGATTTTTTTTACAAAAATGTTTAGATTTTCATTATCGTGAGAATGATGGCTTCCATTTTTGCATTGCAGCTTTTCAGGACTAGAAAGCCTGCAGTTTCTATTAGCTTGTATTCCCCATTGATGATGTCACTGGAAGACGGTTTCTGAACTGCCCACAGCCCTCCTATGAGACACAGACAGAGTAGAAAAACATTGCACCATTTTTTCATGATTATTAGTGAGGACCTAATATATTATATGATGAAAGGTTGAAAAGTGGTGAAGTGGTCCTTTAACAATATCGTGTACACTCAAATGGTCAGTAAACTATAAAAAAAATTATATATATATATATATATATATATATATATATATATATATATATGCACACAGACATACAATGACTATTGCTGTGTGCAGTGGGTGTGGTGAATTTAAGATTAGGAATGCTTAACCTTGTAATGTCAAAATGTATAGGGGTGACAAATAGCTCAACTTGCTTTGGTCACCTTTCAGATGTTGTCACAGGGATGCTAAGTATTTTCCAGTCTAAATAATTTAAATACAAATGGCTATATCCACTCTACTTATCATACTAAAAGGATCACATGCAAATCTGTTGGTCGATCCATTCAGCAATAGGGTTACACGCCCTAATCCTAACCCAGTATCACCTGTCCATTAACAATGGGACAGACATGCTCCTAAACATTCCACAACATTCACAACACATGTCTTTATCTACCCATGTAGATAAAGGTGGAATTCCCGTATCCTACGGCTATAAATAATAATGCACTGGTATTGTACAGTAAAAAATAAAATATAAAAAATGGTTTCATTCATACCAATTGTCAGATAACATATCAACTCACGTAATTTAATTAATATTCCTATCATGTTCCTTATAGTAATAGTTTGGCATGCAGGATGTAAAATGATGCAGTTCTTGTCACTGTATTGTTCACAGTACAAGTTGAAGGTGAAGCATGTGTTGTGATGAACTTTCTGTAATGAACACACAAAGGATGTGCAGCTGTCAAACCTTTATTTGAAAAAGAAGAAATTACGGACAGTGTTTTTTACAGAGTAAATATTTTCTCTTACAATTCTATGAAGACAACATAATACAGAGAATCTAAACATATAATCAAAGTCATTGAAATACACTATGATGATATGTTAGTCCAAACAACACACAGAGACAAGTTAAAATTGCACCACTAGTCTGAATATTAATTAATGTGACATTTTAATTGCTGAAGAATGTGGGCAAACACTGCTTCTGATATTGTTATAGCAATATCATCAGGTCATTATGCAATTTGAAAATTGATTAAAATAATTGATGTATAGTCCATCATGTTTAATGTATATAGCTGGACTAAACTGAATACTTGTCAAGTGTCAACATAGTGCCTTATTTGAAGAAGAGAAAAAAAACACTCATCATTTAACAGCCTTTTCCTCTTTATGACACGTCTTCATGTGTGTTTTTAGATTACTCGATTGAATACAGCCCTTGCCACAAACTGTACACGTAAAGGGTCTTTCCCCTGTATGAGTCCTCATGTGTACTTTTAGATAACTCAATTGAATACAACCCTTGCCACAAACTGTACACGTAAAGGGTCTTTCCCCTGTATGAGTCCTCATGTGTACTTTTAGATTACTCTTTTGACAACAGCCCTTGCCACAAACTGTACACGTAAATTGCTTTTCCCCTGGATGAGTCCTCATGTGTTTTTTTAGATCACACGATTGAATACAGCCCTTGCCACAAACTGTACACGTAAAGGATTTTTCCCCTGTGTGATTAACCATGTGTAATTTTAGATTATCCTTTCGACTAAAGCCTGTGCCACAAACTGTACACGTAAAGGGCTTTTCCCTTGTGTGAGTCCTCATGTGTATTTTTAGACTACCCTTTTGATTAAAGCCTTTGTCACACACTGTACAAACAAATGGACTTTCCCCTGAATTAATCATTGTGTGCGTCTTCAGATTTCCCTTAAGATTAAACATTTTGCCACAATCTGCACAACTAAAATATTTCTTACCTGTGTGACTCCTCGTGGAGTGACTTTGTTTTGGTGGTTCGAGGTCATGGACCAGCTTGTTGCTCAAAAACAAACTATTTCCTCCCATGTGTTGTGTATTGTGTGCTTTCAGTGAGTTTAAACTTGACTGGTCACCCATGGTCTCATCCCACTCATCACTGTCTTCAGTGATGTCAGATTCAGAACATTGTGAAGAGATGAGCTGATCATCACTAGTTGGTTGTGATTCCCCACAATCATGTACATCAGCTTGTGTTTCCATGTGTTGAGATGAGGTGCTGGCTACAGGTTCTGTTTGTATGTTTTTGTCATGTTCATGTTTCACTGATAGTAATGTCTCTGTTGATCCACCATCCTCCTCTGATTTTTGAAGTAGCTCATCAAGTTCCTCTTTAATCTGTAGAGACTCTGGTTCCTCTTTGATCAGACTAGAGGTTCTCTCCTCCTGTTCTTCTTTAATCTGTAGAGACTCTGGTTCCTCTTTGATCAGACTGGAGGTTCTCTCCTCCTGTTCTTCATTAATCTGTGGAGACTCTGGTTCCTCTTTGATCAGACTGGAGGTTGTCTCCTCCTGTTCTTCTTTAATCTGTAGAGACTCTGGTTCCTCTTTGATCAGACTGGAGGTTCTCTCCTCCTGTTCTTCTTTAATCTGTGGAGACTCTGGTTCCTCTTTGATCAGACTGGAGGTTCTCTCCTCCTGTTCATCATTAATCTGTGGAGACTCTGGTTCCTCTTTGACCAGACTGGATGTTCTCTCCTGCTGCTCAGTAAATACCTCCTCTTTACACACAAGGAGGTGTAGGGAGTCTAGACCGAAGATACAAATGAGAAACCCATTATTATATTATATTGAACATTGGTGTCTTTGTATTGGTCAAGATTAGATGTGATCAACCGGTTATGTAGTTGTGGTTGGAGGAAACTTCCACTGTTAGTTCCATATCTGTCCTAATGCTGTTTTGATTTCAGTGTGAAGTGTCACACAAATTATTGTTTCTTACCTCCACAATGCTTAATTTCTAAAACAAGCCTCTCCTTGTATCTCAAATATAATTTATCATTAGCTACAACCTATTGCTATCTGATATATCCACAGAGAATGTTTTTGAATGAGAGTTTGACCTTAACATGAATGGATTGATGCAGTTGTGTTCAACCATGTTCAAGCCTGTAACAGTTAACGTAGTAAAGGTTAACACAGTAAAGGTTTTACCAACCTGTTCTGTGTAGCTTGACTATTGGTTGTAAAACCATATCCAGTAGTCTTCGTTGGTGATCAGTTTCTTGCTTGATGTGGAAAGCTTCATCCTCGTACTCTGTTAGAATTCTTCCAACGACCCCAAATATCTCTTCAGCAGCAGCAGATAGTCTCTGGTTGACCAAGAACTTCAATGTTTGTAGTAAAGCCATAACAACAAACTTGCCCAAGTAGATTTTTAAATAGAGCGAAGATATTAAAAAAGTTTGTAGTAAAGTAGAACCAAAATAAAAAACAAAATGCTTCAGCTAGTGCAGAGAGAAGAAGTTCAGCTCTTAACAACTAGCAGAGATTAAAGTGACACAAAGCAGACCAAGCTCTTGTTAAATACTAACAGTGGGCCAATCAGAGTGAGGGGGGCGGGACACACCAATAACAAAACTGGCCCATCACTGCTCACAACAACAAGGCAATGCAATGTGTTTTATATAAAACATTAAGAAAATGAAACATAATAAAAGTGCAATCAGATTCAGTAAAATATAAAGTTACAGCTGTGTTGGGTAACTATACCAATGTATACCAATACTATACATAATGTATAGTATAGTAGTAGGCCTATAGTATTTTAAAATCGCATTATTTCACACAGCGACCCAGTGTTAAGATTTAAGAACTGATGTTCAACTTTCTTTATATTTCTGAAGACATTCAGCATTCTGAATGAACTTCAGTCATCAGACTCTGTTACATAAAACATCTGTTAAATAAGACATTTAAGCTGCCTTGATGTCGGACTTAAATACAGAATAAATCGCTGGGCGCTATGATTTAATGGATTAAATAACCCTGGGCGTTTGGGGTGTTCAAACAAAATGCAATCTAGCATCCTCCCCTGTACATGCTATTGTTCAATACAGACAGCTAGAGGGTGATGGGTGAGGGTGCTAACAGAACAAATTGCAATCTAGCATCATCCCCTGTATGTTCAATACAGTACAGTTCAATAAAGTTTAAAGGACCACTTCACCACTTTTCAACCTATCTTCATATAATAGGTCCTCACTAATAATCATGATAAAATGGCACAGTGACATCATCATTAGGCAGATTATTTTTTAAACAAGATTTTTTTTACAAAAATGTTTAGATTTTCATTATCGTGAGAATGATGGCTTCCATTTTTGCATTGCAGCTTTTCAGGACTAGAAAGCCTGCAGCCTATATATATATATATATATATATATATGCACACAGACATACAATGACTATTGCTGTGTGCAGTGGGTGTGGTGAATTTAAGATTAGGAATGCTTAACCTTGTAATGTCAAAATGTATAGGGGTGACAAATAGCTCAACTTGCTTTGGTCACCTTTCAGATGTTGTCACAGGGATGCTAAGTATTTTCCAGTCTAAATAATTTAAATACAAATGGCTATATCCACTCTACTTATCATACTAAAAGGATCACATGCAAATCTGTTGGTCGATCCATTCAGCAATAGGGTTACACACCCTAATCCTAACCCAGTATCACCTGTCCATTAACAATGGGACAGACATGCTCCTAAACATTCCACAACATTCACAACACATGTCTTTATCTACCCATGTAGATAAAGGTGGAATTCCCGTATCCTACGGCTATAAATAATAATGCACTGGTATTGTACAGTAAAAAATAAAATATAAAAAATGGTTTCATTCATACCAATTGTCAGATAACATATCAACTCACGTAATTTAATTAATATTCCTATCATGTTCCTTATAGTAATAGTTTGGCATGCAGGATGTAAAATGATGCAGTTCTTGTCACTGTATTGTTCACAGTACAAGTTGAAGGTGAAGCATGTGTTGTGATGAACTTTCTGTAATGAACACACAAAGGATGTGCAGCTGTCAAACCTTTATTTGAAAAAGAAGAAATTACGGACAGTGTTTTTTACAGAGTAAATATTTTCTCTTACAATTCTATGAAGACAACATAATACAGAGAATCTAAACATATAATCAAAGTCATTGAAATACACTATGATGATATGTTAGTCCAAACAACACACAGAGACAAGTTAAAATTGCACCACTAGTCTGAATATTAATTAATGTGACATTTTAATTGCTGAAGAATGTGGGCAAACACTGCTTCTGATATTGTTATAGCAATATCATCAGGTCATTATGCAATTTGAAAATTGATTAAAATAATTGATGTATAGTCCATCATGTTTAATGTATATAGCTGGACTAAACTGAATACTTGTCAAGTGTCAACATAGTGCCTTATTTGAAGAAGAGAAAAAAAACACTCATCATTTAACAGCCTTTTCCTCTTTATGACACGTCTTCATGTGTGTTTTTAGATCACAAGATTGAATACAGCCCTTGCCACAAACTGTACACGTAAAGGGTCTTTCCCCTGTATGAGTCCTCATGTGTACTTTTAGATAACTCGATTGAATACAACCCTTGCCACAAACTATACACGTAAAGGGTCTTTCCCCTGTATGAGTCCTCATGTGTACTTTTAGATTACTCTTTTGACGACAGCCCTTGCCACAAACTGTACAAGTAAATTGCTTTTCCCCTGTATGAGTCCTCATGTGTTTTTTTAGATTATCCTTTCGACTAAAGCCTGTGCCACAAACTGTACACGTAAATGGCTTTCCCCCTGTATGAGTACTCATGTGTTTTTTTAGATCACTCGATTGAATACAGCCCTTTCCACAAACTGTACACGTAAAGGGTCTTTCCCCTGTGTGATTAATCATGTGTAATTTTAGATTAACCTTTCGACTAAAGCCTGTGCCACAAACTGTACACGTAAAGGGCTTTTCCCTTGTGTGGGTCCTCATGTGTATTTCTAGACTACCCCTTTGATTAAAGCCTTTGTCACACACTGTACAAACAAATGGACTTTCCCCTGAATGAATCATTGTGTGCGTCTTCAGATTTCCCTTACGATTAAACATTTTGCCACAATCTGCACAACTAAAATATTTCTTACCTGTGTGACTCCTCGTGGAGTGACTTTGTTTTGGTGGTTCGAGGTCATGGAGCAGCTTGTTGCTCAAAAACAAACTATTTCCTCCCATCTGTTGTGTATTGTGTGCTTTCAGTGTGTTTAAACTTGACTGGTCACCCATGGTCTCATCCCACTCATCACTGTCTTCAGTGACGTCAGAACAGTGTGAAGAGATGAGCTGATCGTCACTAGTTGGTTGTGATTCCACACAATCATGTACATCAGCTTGTGTTTCCATGTGTTGAGATGAGGTGCTGGCTACAGGTTCTGTTTGTATGTTTTCGTCATGTTCATGTTTCACTGATAGTAATGTCTCTGTTGATCCACCATCCTCCTCTGATCTTTGAAGTAGCTCATCAAGTTCCTCTTTAATCTGTAGAGACTCTGGTTCCTCTTTGATCAGACTGGAGGTTCTCTCCTCCTGTTCACCTTTAATCTGTGGAGACTCTGGTTCCTCTTTGATCAGACTGGAGGTTCTCTCCACCTGTTCTTCTTTAATCTGTAGAGACTCTGGTTCCTCTTTGACCAGACTGGAGGTTCTCTCCTCCTGTTCTTCTTTAATCTGTGGAGACTCTGGTTCCTCTTTGATCAGACTGGAGGTTATCTCCTCCTGTTCATTATTAATCTGTGGAGACTCTGGTTCCTCTTTGATCAGACTGGAGGTTATCTCCTCCTGTTCATCATTAATCTGTGGAGACTCTGGTTCCTCTTTGATCAGACTGGAGGTTCTCTCCTCCTGTTCATCATTAATCTGTGGAGACTCTGGTTCCTCTTTGACCAGACTGGATGTTCTCTCCTGCTGCTCGGTAAATTTACACACAAGGAGGTGTAGGGAGTCTAGACAGAAGATACAAATGAGAAACCCATTATTATATTATATTGAACATTGGTGTCTTTGTATTGGTCAAGATTAGATGTGTTCAACCGGTTATGTAGTTGTGGTTGGAGAAAACTTCCACTGTTAGTTCCATATCTGTCCTAATGCTGTTTTGATTTCAGTGTGAAGTGTCACACAAATGATTGTTTCTTACCTCCACAATGCTTAATTTCTAAAACAAGCCTCTCCTTGTATCTCAAATATAATGTATCATTAGCTACAACCTATTGCTATCTGATATATCCACAGAGAATGTTTTTGAATGAGAGTTTGACCGTAACATGAATGGATTGATGCAGTTGTGTTCAAACATGTAACAGTTAACATAGTAAAGGTTAACATAGTAAAGGTTTTACCAACCTGTTCTGTGTAGCTTGACTATTGGTTGTAAAACCATATCCAGTAGTCTTCGTTGGTGATCAGTTTCTTGCTTGATGTGGAAAGCTTCATCCTCGTACTCTGTTAGAATCCTTCCAACGACCCCAAATATCTCTTCAGCAGCAGCAGATAGTCTCTGGTTGACCAATAACTTCAATGTTTGTAGTAAAGCCATAACAACAAACTTGCCCAAGTAGATTTTTAAATAGAGCGAAGATATTAAAAAAGTATGTAGTAAAGTAGAACCAAAATAAAAAACAAAATGCTTCAGCTAGTGCAGAGAGAAGAAGTTCAGCTCTTAACAACTAGCAGAGATTAAAGTGACACAAAGCAGACCAAGCTCTTGTTAAATACTAACAGTGGGCCAATCAGAGCGAGGGGGGTGGGACACACCAATAACAAAACTGGCCAATCACTGCTCACAACAACAAGGCAATGCAATGTGTTTTATAGAAAACATTAAGAAAATGAAACATAATAAAAGTGCAATCAGATTCAGTAAAATATAAAGTTACAGCTGTGTTGGGTAACTATACCAATGTATACCAATACTATACATAATGTATAGTAGTAGGCCTATAGTATTTTTAAATCGCATTATTTCACACAGCGACCCAGTGTTAAGATTTAAGAACTGATGTTCAACTTTCTTTATATTTCTGAAGACATTCAGCATTCTGAATGAACTTCAGTCATCAGACTCTGTTACATAAAACATCTGTTGGAAATAAGACATTTAAGCTGTCTTGATGTCGGACTTACTAAATACAGAATAAATCGCTGGGCGGCGGGCGCTATGATTTAATGGATTAAATAACCCTGGGCGTTCAGACAAAATGCAATCTAGCATCCTCCCTTGTACATGATATTGTTCAATACAGACAGCTAGAGGGTGATGGGTGAGGGTGCTAAGAGAACAAATTGCAATCTAGCATCCTCCCCTGTATGCGACTTACACACACAGTTCAATAAAGTTTAAAGGACCACTTCACCACTTTTCAACCTATCTTCATATAATTGGTCCTCACTAATAATCATGATAAAATGGCACAGTGACATCATCATTAGGCAGATTATTTTTTAAACAAGATTATTTTTACAAAAATGTTTAGATTTTCATTATCGTGAGAATGATGGCTTCCATTTTTGCATTGCAGCTTTTCAGGACTAGAAAGCCTGCAGTTTCTATTAGCTTGTATTCCCCATTGATGATGTCACTGGAAGACGGTTTCTGAACTGCCCACAGCCCTCCTATGAGACACAGACCGAGTAGAAAAACATTTCACCATTTTTTCATGATTATTAGTGAGGACCTAATATATTATATGATGAAAGGTTGAAAAGTGGTGAAGTGGTCCTTTAACAATATCGTGTACACTCAAAGGGTCAGTAAACTATGAAGAAAATGTATGTATATATATATATATATATATATATATATATATATATATATATATATATATATATATATATATATATATATATGCAGACAGACATACAATGAATATTGCTGTGTGCAGTGGGTGTGGTGAATTTAAGATTAGGAATGCTTAACCTTGTAAAGTAAAAATGTATAGGGGTGACAAATAGCTCAACTTGCTTTTCTCACCTTTCAGATGTTGTCACAGGGATGCTAAGTATTTTCCAGTCTAAATAATTTAAATGCAAATGGCTATATCCACTCTACTTATCATACTAAAAGGATCACATGCAAATCTGTTGGTCGATCCATTCAGCAATAGGGTTACACACCCTAATCCTAACCCAGTATCACCTGTCCATTAACAATGGGACAGATGCTCCTAAACATTCCACAACATTCACAAGCCATGTATTTATCTATTTATATGTAGATAAAGGTGGAATTCCCATATCCTACGACTATAAATAATAATGCACTGGTATTGTACAGTAAAAAAATAAAATATAAAAAAATGTTTCATTCATAATTAATATTCCTATCATGTTCCTTATAGTAATAGTTTGGCATGCAGGATGTAAAATGATGCAGTTCTTGTCACTGTATTGTTCACAGTACAAGTTGAAGGTGAAGCACATGTGTTGTGATGAGCTTTCTGTAATGAACACACAAAGGATGTGTAGCTGTCAACCCTTTATTTGAAAAAGAAGAAATTACGGACAGTGTTTTTACAGAGTAAATATTTTCTCTTACAATTCTATGAAGACAACATAATACAGAGAATCTAAACATATAATCGAAGTCATTGAAATACACTATGATGACATGTTAGTCCAAACAACATGTCAACACAGAGACAAGTTACAATTGCACCACTAGTCTGTGAATATTAATTAATGTGACATTTTAATTGCTGTATATTTTAATACAGCCCTTGCCACAAACTGTACACGTAAAGGGGGTTTCCCCTGTATGAGTCCTCATGTGTATTTTTAGACCCTTTGATTAAAGCCTTTTTCACACACTGTGCACGTAAATGGCTTTTCCTGTATGAGTCCTCATGTGTTTTTTTAGATCACTCGATTGAATACAGCCCTTGCCACAAACTGTACACGTAAAGGGTCTTTCCCCTGTATGAGTCACCATGTGTCTTTTTAGACCATCCTTTCGACTATAGCCTGTGCCACAAACTGTACACGTAAAGGGTCTTTCCCCTGTGTGGGTCCTCATGTGTATTTTTAGACCAACCTTTCGAACAAAGCCTGTGCCACAAACTGTACACGTAAAGGGTTTTTCCCCTGTGTGATTAATCATGTGTAATTTTAGATTATCCGTTCGACTAAAGCCTGTGCCACAAACTGTACACGTAAAGGGCTTTTCCCTTGTGTGGGTCCTCATGTGTATTTTTAGACTACCCCTTCGATGAAAGCCTTTGTCACACACTGTACAAACAAATGGACTTTCCCCTGAATGAATCATTGTGTGCGTCTTCAGATTTCCCTTAAGATTAAACATTTTGCCACAATCTGCACAACTAAAATATTTCTTACTCGTGTGACTCATCGTGGAGTGACTTTGTTTTGTTGGTTCGAGGTCATGGAGCAGCTTGTTGCTCAAAAAAAAACTATTTCCTCCCATGTGTTGTGTATTGTGTGCTTTCAGTGTGTTTAAACTTGACTGGTCACTCATGGTCTCATCCCACTCATCATTCAGTGATGTCAGATTCAGAACAGTGTGAAGAGATGAGCTGATCGTCACTAGTTGGTTGTGATTCCCCACAAGCATGTACATCAGCTTGTGTTTCCATGTGTTGAGATGAGGTGCTGGCTACAGGTTCTGTTTGTATGTTTTCGTCATGTTCATGTTTCACTGATAGTACTGTCTCTGTTGATCCACCATCCTCCTCTGATCTTTGAAGTAGCTCATCAAGTTCCTCTTTAACCTGTAGAGACTCTGGTTCCTCTTTGATCAGACTGGAGGTTCTCTCCTCCTGTTCAAATTTAATCTGTGGAGACCCTGGTTCCTCTTTGACCAGACTGGATGTTCTCTCCTGCTGCTCATTAACACATTCTGTACAAAACACGTCTGGAAACGTCATAAGGATCAGAACCGAGTGGTACCTTAGACGTCTGTGGACGTCCTAGCGACGTCCAAACGACGCGGGGCGAGATAATAATATTCAGAATTATTCCTTCTTTTTTTTTTGGCATTTCGCTTTTCGCTTGCCGTATGCTAACGCTCTGTGCAAATATTAGCTTGTCATTGACTCCCATGTTAGCGCGGCGGAAAGAATGACTCGTATCTCCTCATCCAGGGCGCTCTCCGTGGTGATGAATGGATCGATATGCTGGCGCTGCATTTCTGCTCCTCATCCGTCTCTCCCGCAAAATATGAACGCTTTTTGGAGTTTATATAAATATAGTAAGATGATCGGGGATTATGAGCTCACTTTGTCAAGTCAATTTTTTTAAGAAAGTGTTTCCGGTTCATGGCTTTCAGAGTAAAAGCGATCACTACTCTGGCGACTACTCTGGCACCCCGGAGCGTCTATTTTGATGCACTTCCTGTACTAGATGTGTTAAATACCTCCTCTTTACACACAAGGAGGTGTAGGGAGTCTAGACCGAAGATACAAATGAGAAACCCATTATTATATTATATTGAACATTGGTGTCTTTGTATTGGTCAAGATTAGATGTGATCAACCGGTTATGTAGTTGTGGTTGGAGGAAACTTCCACTGTTACTTCCATATCTGTCCTAATGCTGTTTTGATTTAAGTGTCACACAAATGATTGTTTCTTACCTCCACAATGCTTAATTTCTAAAACAAGCCTCTCCTTGTTTCTCAAATATAATGTATCATTAGCTACAACCTATTGCTATCTGATATATCCACAGAGAATGTTTTTTAATGAGAGTTTAACCTTAACATGAATGGATTTATGCAGTTGTGTTCAAACATGTTCAAGCCTGTAACAGTTAACGTAGTAAAGGTTAACATAGTAAAGGTGTTACCAACCTGTTCTGTGCTTGACTATTGGTTGTAAAACCATATCCAGTAGTCTGCGTTGGTCATCAGTTTCTTGCTTAATGTGGAAAGCTTCATCCTCGTACTCTGTTAGAATTCTTCCAATGACCCCAAATATCTCTTCAGCTGCAGCAGATAGTCTCTGGTTGACCAAGGACTTCAATGTTTGTAGTAAAGCCATAACTCAAAACTTGCCCAAGTAGATTATTAAATAGAGCGAAAATATTTAAAAAGTATGTAGTAAAGTAGAAGCAAAATAAAAAACAAAATGCTTCAGCTAGTGCAGAGAGAAGAAGTTCAGCTCTTAACAACTAGCAGAGATTAAAGTGACACAAAGCAGACCAAGCTCTTGTTAAATACTAACAGTGGGCCAATCAGAGTGAGGGGGGCGGGACACACCAATAACAAAACTGGCCAATCACTGCTCACAACAACAAGGCAATGCAATGTGTTTTATATAAAACATTAAGAAAATGAAACATAATAAAAGTGCAATCCGATTCAGTAAAATATAAAGTTACAGCTGTGTTGGGAAACTATACCAATGTATACCAATACTATACATAATGTATAGTATAGTAGTAGGCCTATAGTATTTTAAAATTGCATTATTTCACACAGCGACCCAGTGTTAAAATTTAAGAACTGATGTTCAACTTCTTTATATTTCTGAAGACATTCAGCATTCTGAATGAACTTCAGTCATCAGACTCTGTTACATAAAACATCTGTCGGAAATAAGACATTTAATCTGCCTTGATGGTGGTGATGATGGTGGACTACAAAATGATGTCGGACTTAAATACAGAATAAATCGCTGGGCGCTATGATCTAATGGATTAAATAACCCTGGGCGTTCGGGGTGTTCAAACAAATTGCAATCTAGCATCCTCCCCTGTACATGCTATTGTTCAATACAGACAGCTAGAGGGTGATGGGTGAGGGTGCTAACAGAACAAATTGCAGTCTAGCATCATCCCCTGTATGCGACTTACACAAGCAGTTCAATAAAGTTTAACAATATAGTGTACACTCAAAGGGTCAGTAAACTATAAAAAAAAAAATATATATATATATATATATATATATATATATATATATATATATATATATATATATATGTGTGTGTGTGTGTGTGTGTGTGTGTGTGTATATATATGTGTGTGTATATATATATGCAAACAGACATACAATGACTATTGCTGTGTGCAGTGGGTGTGGTGAATTTAAGATTAGGAATGCTTAACTTTGTAAAGTCAAAATGTATAGGGGTGACAAATAGCTCAACTTGCTTTTGTCACCTTTCAGATGTTGTCACAGGGATGCTAAGTATTTTCCAGTCTAAATAATTTAAATGTAAATGATTCCCAATCCTATATACATGTTCCACTCCATTCACACTATACTGTGAGTAGGCTATATCCACTATACTTATCATACTAAAAGGATCACATGCAAATCTGTTGGTCGATCCATTCAGCAATAGGGTTACACACCCTAACCCATTATCACCTGTCCATTAACAATGGGACAGACATGATCCTAAACATTCCACAACATTCACAACCCATGTCTTCTAACAAGGTAGATAAAGGTGGAATTCCCGTATCCTACGACTAGAAATAATAATGCACTGGTATTGTACAGTAAAATAAAATGTAAAAAAATATGTTTCATTCATACCAATTGTCAGATAACCACTATTATTTTGTCATAGTTTTAACCATCATCACAGTATGACTAAGGGATGTGTCACCATCCTTGCACACAATTGTTAGAAAATGAAGCATTTCTTATTATACGCTAGATCTACATGTAGTCACAGGTTAAGTACAATGGACAATATGCACTCTGTAACATTAATACGTACTCCTGCCATGTTCAATGTAGAAAGTTCAAGTCAAATATGTGTAGACTTTTTAATTGAATTAATATTCCTATCATGTTCCTTATAGTAATAGTTTGGCATGCAGGATGTAAAATGATGCAGTTCTTGTCACTGTATTGTTCACAGTACAAGTTGAAGGTGAAGCACATGTGTTGTGATGAGCTTTCTGTAATGAACACACAAATGATGTGTAGCTGTCAACCCTTTATTTGAAAAAGAAGAAATTACGGACAGTGTTTTTTACAGAGTAAATATCTTCTCTTACAAGTCTATGAAGACAACATAATACAGAGAATCTAAACATATAATCAAAGTTATTCAAATACACTATGATGATATGTTAGTCCAAACAACACATGTCAACACAGAGACAAGTTACAATTGCACCACTAGTCTGTGAATATTAATTAATGTGACAATTTAATTGCTGAGGAATGTGGGCAAACACTGCTTCTCATTGTTATAGCAATATCATCAGGTCATTATGCAAGTTGAAAATTGATTAAAATAATTGATGTATAGTCCATCATGTTTAATGTATATAGCTGGACTAAACTGAATACTTGACATAAGTGTCAACATAATGCCTTATTTGAAGAAGAAAAAAACACTCATCATTTAACAGCCTTTTCTTCTTTATGACACGTCTTCATGTGTTTTTTTAGATTACTCTTTTGAATACAGCCCTTGCCACAAACTGTACACGTAAATGGCTTTTCCCCTGTATGAGTACTCATGTGTTTTTTTAGATCACTCGATTGAATACAGCCCTTGCCACAAACTGTACATGTAAAGGGTCTTTCCCCTGTATGAGTCCTCATGTGTACTTTTAATCCCCCATTATGACTACAGCCTTTGCCACAAACTGTACACGTAAATGGCTTTTCCCCTGTATGAGTACTCATGTGATTTTTTAGATTACTCTTTTGAATACAGCCCTTGCCACAAACTGTACACGTAAATGGCTTTTCCCCTGTATGAGTACTCATGTGATTTTTTAGATTACTCTTTTGACTACAGCCCTTGCCACAAACTGTACAAGTAAATTGCTTTCCCCCTGTATGAGTCCTCATGTGTAATTTTAGATTATCCTTTCGACTAAAGCCTGTGCCACAAACTGTACACTTAAATGGCTTTTCCCCTGTATGAGTCCTCATGTGTGCTTTTAAATGACTTGATTGAAGTCCTTTGCCACAAACTGTACACGTAAATGGCTTTTCCCCTGTATGAGTACTCATGTGTTTTTTTAGATCACTCGATTGAATACAGCCCTTGCCACAAACTGTACACGTAAAGGGTCTTTCCCCCGTATGAGTCCTCATGTGTACTTTTAATCCCCCATTATGACTACAGCCTTTGCCACAAACTGTACACGTAAAGGGGGTTTCCCCTGTATGAGTCATTGTGTGCGTCTTCAGATGTCCCATACGATTAAACATTTTGCCACAATCTGCACAACTAAAATATTTCTTACCCGTGTTACTCCTCGTGGAGTGACTTTGTTTTGGTGGTTCGTGGTCATGGAGCAGCTTGTTGCTCAAAAACAAACTATTTCCTCCCATGTGTTGTGTATTGTGTGCTTTCAGTGTGTTTAAACTTGACTGGTCACCCATGGTCTCATCCCACTCATCACTGTCTTCAGTGATGTCAGATTCAGAACATTGTGAAGAGATGAGCTGATCATCACTAGTTGGTTGTGATTCCACACAATCATGTACATCAGCTTGTGTTTCCATGTGTTGAGATGAGGTGCTGGCTACAGGTTCTGTTTGTATGTTTTCGTCATGTTCATGTTTCACTGATAGTAATGTCTCTGTTGATCCACCATCCTCCTCTGATCTTTGAAGTAGCTCATCAAGTTCCTCTTTAATCTGTAGAGACTCTGGTTCCTCTTTGATCAGACTGGAGGTTCTCTCCTCCTGTTCTTCTTTAATCTGTGGAGACTCTGGTTCCTCTTTGATCAGACTGGAGGTTCTCTCCTCCTGTTCTTCTTTAATCTGTGGAGACTCTGGTTCCTCTTTGATCAGACTGGAGGTTCTCTCCTCCTGTTCTTCTTTAATCTGTGGAGACTCTGGTTCCTCTTTGATCAGACTGGAGGTTCTCTCCTCCTGTTCATCTTTAATCTGTGGAGACTCTGGTTCCTCTTTGACCAGACTGGATGTTCTCTCCTGCTGCTCAGTAAATACCTCCTCTTTACACACAAGGAAGTGTAGGGAGTCTAGACAGAAGATACAAATGAGAAACCCATTATTATATTGAACATTGGTGTCTTTGTATTGGTCAAGATTAGATGTGTTCAATCGGTTATGTAGTTGTGGTTGGAGGAAACTTCCACTGTTAGTTCCATATCCGTCCTAATGCTGTTTTGATTTCAGTGTCACACAAATTGTCAAACAAATGATTGTTTCTTACCTCCACAATGCTTAATTTATAAAACAAGCCTCTCCTTGTTTCTCTATTGCGATCTGATAATGTTTTTCAATGAGAGTTTAATACAGCCCAATCAGAGTGAGGGGGGCGGGACACACCAATAACAAAACTGGCCAATCACTGCTCACAACAACAAGGCAATGCAATGTGTTTTATATAAAACATTAAGAAAATGAAACATAATAAAAGTGCAATCAGATTCAGTAAAATATAAAGTTACAGCTGTGTTGGGTAACTTTCCTATATGTATAGTATAGTAGTAGGCCTATAGTATTTTAAAATTGCATTATTTCACACAGCGACCCAGTGTTACGGTTTAAGAACAACTTTCTTTATATTTTTGAAGACATTCAGCATTCTGAATGAACTTCAGTCATCAGACTCTGTTACATAAAACATCTGTTGGAAATAAGACATTTAATCTGCCTTGATGGTGGACTACAAAATGATGTCGGACTTAAATACAGAATAAATCGCTGGGCGCTATGATTTAATGGATTAAATAACCCTGGGCGTTCGGGGTGTTCAAACAAATTGCAATCTAGCATCCTCCCCTGTACATGCTATTGTTCAATACAGACAGCTAGAGGGTGATGGGTGAGGGTGCTAACAGAAAAATGTGCAATCTAGTATCCTCCCCTGTATGTGACTTACACACACAGTTCAATACAGTTTAACAATACCGTGTACACTCAAAGGGTCAGTAACCTATTAAAATATATATATATATATTTATTTATTTTTGCACACAGATACAAGGACTTTTGCTGTGTGCAGTGGGTGTGGTGAATTTAAGATTAGGAATGCTTAACCTTGTAAAGTAAAAATGTATAGGGGTGACAAATAGCTCAACTTGCTTTTCTCACCTTTCAGATGTTGTCACAGGGATGCTAAATATTTTCCAGTCTAAATAATTTAAATGCAAATGGCTATATCCACTCTACTTATCATACTAAAAGGATCACATGCAAATATGTTGGTCGATCCATTCAGCAATAGGGTTACACACCCTAAGCCTAACCCAGTATCACCTGTCCATTAACAATGGGACAGACATGCTCCTAAACATTCCACAACATTCACAACCCATGTCTTTATCTACCCATGTAGATAAAGGTGGAATTCCCATATCCTACGGCTATAAATAATAATGCACTGGTATTGTACAGTAAAAAATAAAATATAAAAAATTGTTTCATTCATACCAATTGTCAGATAACATATCAACTCACGTAATTTAATTAATATTCCTATCATGTTCCTTATAGTAATAGTTTGGCATGCAGGATGTAAAATGATGCAGTTCTTGTCACTGTATTGTTCACAGTACAAGTTGAAGGTGAAGCATCATTTGTGATGAACTTTCTGTAATGAACACACAAAGGATGTGTAGCTGTCAAACCTTTATTTGAAAAAGAAGAAATTACGGACAGTGTTTTTTACAGAGTAAATATTTTCTCTTACAATTCTATAAAGACAACATAATACAGAGAATCTAAACATATAATCAAAGTCATTGAAATACACTATGATGATATGTTAGTCCAAACAACACACAGAGACAAGTTAAAATTGCACCACTAGTCTGAATATTAATTAATGTGACATTTTAATTGCTGAAGAATGTGGGCAAACACTGCTTCTGATATTGTTATAGCAATATCATCAAGTCATTATGCAAGTTGAAAATTGATTAAAATAATTGATGTATAGTCCATCATGTTTAATGTATATAGCTGGACTAAACTGAATACTTGCCATAAGTGTCAACCTAATGCCTTATTTGAAGAAGAGAAAAAAAACACTCATCATTTAACAGCCTTTTCCTCTTTATGACACGTCTTCATGTGTGTTTTTAGATCACTCGATTGAATACAGCCCTTGCCACAAACTGTACACGTAAAGGGTCTTTCCCCTGTATGAGTCCTCATGTGTACTTTTAGATAACTCGATTGACTACAACCCTTGCCACAAACTGTACACGTAAAGGGTCTTTCCCCTGTATGAGTCCTCATGTGTACTTTTAGATTACTCTTTTGACAACAGCCCTTGCCACAAATTGTACAAGTAAATAGCTTTTCCCCTGTATGAGTCCTCATGTGTTTTTTTAGATCACTCGATTGAATAGCCTTTTCCTCTTTATGACACGTCTTCATGTGTGTTTTTAGATCACAAGATTGAATACAGCCCTTGCCACAAACTGTACACGTAAAGGGTCTTTCCCCTGTATGAGTCCTCATGTGTACTTTTAGATAACTCGATTGAATACAACCCTTGCCACAAACTGTACACGTAAAGGGTCTTTCCCCTGTATGAGTCCTCATGTGTACTTTTAGATTACTCTTTTGACGACAGCCCTTGCCACAAACTGTACAAGTAAATTGCTTTTCCCCTGTATGAGTCCTCATGTGTTTTTTTAGATTATCCTTTCGACTAAAGCCTGTGCCACAAACTGTACACGTAAATGGCTTTTCCCCTGTATGAGTCCTCATGTGTTTTTTTAGATCACTCGATTGAATACAGCCCTTTCCACAAACTGTACACGTAAAGGGTTTTTCCCCTGTGTGATGAATCATGTGTAATTTTAGATTAACCTTTCGACTAAAGCCTGTGCCACAAACTGTACACGTAAAGGGCTTTTCCCTTGTGTGGGTCCTCATGTGTATTTTTAGACTACCCCTTTGATTAAAGCCTTTGTCACACACTGTACAAACAAATGGAATTTCCCCTGAATGAATCATTGTGTGCGTCTTCAGATTTCCCTTAAGATTAAACATTTTGCCACAATCTGCACAGCTAAAATATTTCTTTCCCGTGTGACTCCTCGTGGAGTGACTTTGTTTTGGTGGTTCGAGGTCATGGACCAGCTTGTTGCTCAAAAACAAACTATTGCCTCGCATCTGTTGTGTATTGTGTGCTTTCAGTGTGTTTAAACTTGACTGGTCACCCATGGTCTCATCCCACTCATCACTGTCTTCAGTGATGCCAGATTCAGAACAGTGTGAAGAGATGAGCTGATCGTCACTAGTTGGTTGTGATTCCACACAATCATGTACATCAGCTTGTGTTTCCATGTGTTGAGATGAGGTGCTGGGTACAGGTTCTGTTTGTATGTTTTCGTCATGTTCACATTTCACTGATCGTAATGTCTCTGTTGATCCACCATCCTCCTCTGATCTTTGAAGTAGCTCATCAAGTTCCTCTTTAATCTGTAGAGACTCTGGTTCCTCTTTGATCAGACTGGAGGTTCTCTCCTCCTGTTCTTCTTTAATCTGTGGAGACTCTGGTTCCTCTTTGACCAGACTGGAGGTTCTCTCCTCCTGTTCTTCTTTAATCTGTGGAGACTCTGGTTCCTCTTTGATCAGACTGGAGGTTCTCTCCTCCTGTTCATCATTAATCTGTAGAGACTCTGGTTCCTCTTTGACCAGACTTGATGTTCTCTCCTCCTGTTCATCATTAATCTGTGGAGACTCTGGTTCCTCTTTGACCAGACATGATGTTCTCTCCTCCTGTTCTTCTTTAATCTGTGGAGACTCTGGTTCCTCTTTGATCAGACTGGAGGTTCTCTCCTCCTGTTCTTCTTTAATCTGTGGAGACTCTGGTTCCTCTTTGACCAGACTGTATGTTCTCTCCTGCTGCTCAGTAAATACCTCCTCTTTACACTCAAGGAGGTGTAGGGAGTCTAGACAGAAGATACAAATGAGAAACCCATTATTATAATATATTGAACATTGGTGTCTTTGTATTGGTCAAGATTAGATGTGTTCAACCGGTTATGTAGTTGTGGTTGGAGGAAACTTCCACTGTTACTTCCATATCTGTCCTAATGCTGTTTTGATTTCAGTGTGAAGTGTCACACAAATGATTGTTTCTTACCTCCACAATGCTTAATTTTTAAAACAAGCCTCTCCTTGTTTCTCAAATATAATTTATCATTAGCTACAACCCATTGCTATCTGATATATCCACAGAGAATGTTTTTGAATGAGAGTTTAACCTTAACATGAATGGATTGATGCAGTTGTGTTCAAACATGTACAAGCCTGTAACAGTTAACATAGTAAAGGTTTTACCAACCTGTTCTGTGTAGCTTGACTATTGGTTGTAAAACCATATCCAGTAGTCTTCGTTGGTGATCAGTTTCTTGCTTGATGTGGAAAGCTTCATCCTCGTACTCTGTTAGAATTCTTCCAACGACCCCAAATATCTCTTCAGCAGCAGCAGATAGTCTCTGGTTGACCAAGAACTTCAATGTTTGTAGTAAAGCCATAACAACAAACTTGCCCAAGTAGATTTTTAAATAGAGCGAAGATATTTGAAGTATGTAGTAAAGTAGAACCAAAAAAAATAAAAAATAAATGCTTCAGCTAGTGCAGAGAGAAGTTCAGCTCTTAACAACTAGCAGAGATTAAAGTGACACAAAGCAGACCAAGCTCTTGTTAAATACTAACAGTGGGCCAATCAGAGTGAGGGGGGCGGGACACACCAATAACAAAACTGGCCAATCACTGCTCACAACAACAAGGCAATGCAATGTGTTTTATAGAAAACATTAAGAAAATGAAACATTATAAAAGTGCAATCAGATTCAGTAAAATATAAAGTTACAGCTGTGTTGGGTAACTATACCAATGTATACCAATACTATACATAATGTTTACTATAGTAGTAGGCCTATAGTATTTTAAAATCGCATTATTTCACACAGCGACCCAGTGTTAAGATTTAAGAACTGATGTTCAACTTTCTTTATATTTCTGAAGACATTCAGCATTCTGAATGAACTTCAGTCATCAGACTCTGTTACATAAAACATCTGTTAAATAAGACATTTAAGCTGCCTTGATGTCGGACTTAAATACAGAATAAATCGCTGGTCGCTATGATTTAATGGATTAAATAACCCTGG
Source organism: Protomyctophum bolini (assembly GCF_963924005.1). NCBI lineage: Eukaryota > Metazoa > Chordata > Actinopteri > Myctophiformes > Myctophidae > Protomyctophum > Protomyctophum bolini. The sequence goes on from NC_137882.1 coordinate 30,008,411, forward strand.
GCGTTCAGACAAAATGCAATCTAGCATCCTCCCCTGTATGCGACTTACACACACAGTTCAATAAAGTTATTCAATAAAGGACCACTTCACCACTTTTCAACCTATCTTCATATAATAGGTCCTCACTAATAATCATGATAAAATGGCACAGTGACATCATCATTAGGCAGATTATTTTTTAAACAAGATTATTTTTTACAAAAATGTTTAGATTGTCATTATCGTGAGAATGATGGCTTCAATTTTTGCATTGCAGCTTTTCAGGACTAGAAAGCCTGCAGTTTCTATTAGCTTGTATTCCCCATTGATGATGTCACTGGAAGACGGTTTCTGAACTGCTGAAAAACATTTCACCATTTTTTCATGATTATTAGTGAGGACCTAATATATTATATGATGAAAGGTTGAAAAGTGGTGAAGTGGTCCTTTAACAATATCGTGTTCACTCAAAGGGTCAGTAAACTATAAAAATATATATATATATATATATATATATATATATATGCAGACAGACATACAATGGCTATTGCTGTGTGCAGTGGGTGTGGTGAATTTAAGATTAGGAATGCTTAACCTTGTAAAGTAAAAATGTATAGGGGTGACAAATAGCTCAACTTGCTTTTCTCACCTTTCAGATGTTGTCACAGGGATGCTAAGTATTTTCCAGTCTAAATAATTTAAATGCAAATGGCTATATCCACTCTACTTATCATACTAAAAGGATCACATGCAAATATGTTGGTCGTTCCATTCAGCAATAGGGTTACACACCCTAATCCTAACCCAGTATCACCTGTCCATTAACAATGGGACAGACATGCTCCTAAACATTCCACAACATTCACAAGCCATGTCTTTATCTACCCATGTAGATAAAGGTGGAATTCCCATATCCTACGACTATAAATAATAATGCACTGGTATTGTACAGTAAAAAATAAAATATAAAAAAATGTTTCATTCATAATTAATATTCCTATCATGTTCCTTATAGTAATAGTTTGGCATGCAGGATGTAAAATGATGCAGTTCTTGTCACTGTATTGTTCACAGTACAAGTTGAAGGTGAAGCATGTGTTGTGATGAACTTTCTGTAATGAACACACAAAGGATGTGTAGCTGTCAACCCTTTATTTGAAAAAGAAGAAATTACGGACAGTGTTTTTTACAGAGTAAATATCTTCTCTTACAAGTCTATGAAGACAACATAATACAGAGAATCTAAACATATAATCAAAGTCATTGAAATACACTATGATGATATGTTAGTCCAAACAACACATGTCAACACAGAGACAAGTTACAATTGCACCACTAGTCTGTGAATATTAATTAATGTGACATTTTAATTGCTGAAGAATGTGGGCAAACACTGCTTCTCATATTGTTATAGCAATATCATCAGGTCATTATGCAAGTTGAAAATTGATTAAAATAATTGATGTATAGTCCATCATGTGTAATGTATATAGTTGGACTAAACTGAATACTTTACATAAGTGTCAACATAATGCCTTATTTGAAGGAGAAAAAAACACTCATCATTTAACAGCCTTTCCCTCTTTATGACACGACTTCATGTGTGTTTTTAGATTACTCTTTTGAATAAAGCCCTTGCCACAAACTGTACACGTAAATGGCTTTTCCCCTGTATGAGTCCTCATGTGTGCTTTTAAATGACTTGATTGAATACAGCCCTTGCCACAAACTGTACACATAAAGGGTCTTTCCCCTGTATGAGTCCTCATGTGTACTTTTAATTCCCCATTATGAATACAGCCTTTGCCACAAACTGTAGGTACTGTAGGTACTGACAGGTACAGACATGCTCCTAAACATTCCACAACATTCACAAGCCATGTCTTTATCTACCCATGTAGATAAAGGTGGAATTCCCATATCCTACGACTATAAATAATAATGCACTGGTATTGTACAGTAAAAAATAAAATATAAAAAAATGTTTCATTCATAATTAATATTCCTATCATGTTCCTTATAGTAATAGTTTGGCATGCAGGATGTAAAATGATGCAGTTCTTGTCACTGTATTGTTCACAGTACAAGTTGAAGGTGAAGCATGTGTTGTGATGAACTTTCTGTAATGAACACACAAAGGATGTGTAGCTGTCAACCCTTTATTTGAAAAAGAAGAAATTACGGACAGTGTTTTTTACAGAGTAAATATCTTCTCTTACAAGTCTATGAAGACAACATAATACAGAGAATCTAAACATATAATCAAAGTCATTGAAATACACTATGATGATATGTTAGTCCAAACAACACATGTCAACACAGAGACAAGTTACAATTGCACCACTAGTCTGTGAATATTAATTAATGTGACATTTTAATTGCTGAAGAATGTGGGCAAACACTGCTTCTCATATTGTTATAGCAATATCATCAGGTCATTATGCAAGTTGAAAATTGATTAAAATAATTGATGTATAGTCCATCATGTGTAATGTATATAGTTGGACTAAACTGAATACTTTACATAAGTGTCAACATAATGCCTTATTTGAAGGAGAAAAAAACACTCATCATTTAACAGCCTTTCCCTCTTTATGACACGACTTCATGTGTGTTTTTAGATTACTCTTTTGAATAAAGCCCTTGCCACAAACTGTACACGTAAATGGCTTTTCCCCTGTATGAGTCCTCATGTGTGCTTTTAAATGACTTGATTGAATACAGCCCTTGCCACAAACTGTACACATAAAGGGTCTTTCCCCTGTATGAGTCCTCATGTGTACTTTTAATTCCCCATTATGAATACAGCCTTTGCCACAAACTGTACACGTAAAGGGGGTTTCCCCTGTATGAGTCATTGTGTGCGTCTTCAGATGTCCCTTACGATTAAACATTTTGCCACAATCTGCACAACTAAAATATTTCTTACCTGTGTGACTCCTCGTGGAGTGACTTTGTTTTGGTGGTTCGAGGTCATGGAGCAGCTTGTTGCTCAAAAACAAACTATTTCCTCCCATCTGTTGTGTATTGTGTGCTTTCAGTGTGTTTAAACTTGACTGGTCACCCATGGTCTCATCCCACTCATCACTGTCTTCAGTGATGTCAGATTCAGAACAGTGTGAAGAGATGAGCTGATCGTCACTAGTTGGTTGTGATTCCACACAATCATGTACATCAGCTTGTGTTTCCATGTGTTGAGATGAGGTGCTGGCTACAGGTTCTGTTTGTATGTTTTCGTCATGTTCATGTTTCACTGATAGTAATGTCTCTGTTGATCCACCATCCTCTGATCTTTGAAGTAGCTCATCAAGTTCCTCTTTAATCTGTAGAGACTCTGGTTCCTATTTGATCAGACTGGAGGTTCTCTCCTCCTGTTCATATTTAATCTGTAGAGACTCTGGTTCCTCTTTGATCAGACTGGAGGTTCTCTCCTCCTGTTCATCTTTAATCTGTGGAGACTCTGGTTCCTCTTTGACCAGACTGGATGTTCTCTCCTGCTGCTCAGTAAATACCTCTTCTTTACACACAAGGAGGTGTAGGGAGTCTAGACAGAAGATACAAATGAGAAACCCATTAGTATATTATATTGAAGAATAGACAGAACAAGACATTGGTGTCTTTGTATTGGTCAAGATTAGATGTGTTCAACCGGTTATGTAGTTGTGGTTGGAGGAAACTTCCACTGTTAGTTCCATATCTGTCCTAATGCTGTTTTGATTGCAGTGTCACACAAATGATTGTTTCTTACCTCCACAATGCTTAATTTCTAAAACAAGCCTCTCCTTGTTTCTCAAATATAATTTATCATTAGCTACAACCTATTGCTATCTGAGAATGTTTTTGAATGAGAGTTTAACCTTAACATGAATGATTGATGCAGTTGTGTTCAAACATGTTCAAGTCTGTAACAGTTAACGTAGTAAAGGTTAACATAGTAAAGGTTTTACCAACCTGTTCTGTGTAGCTTGACTATTGGTTGTAAAAGCATATCCAGTAGTCTGCGTTGGTGGTCAGTTTCTTGCTTGATGTGGAAAGCTTCATCCTCATACTCTGTTAGAATTCTTCCAACGACCCCAAATATCTCTTCAGCAGCAGCAGATAGTCTCTGGTTGACCAAGGACTTCAATGTTTGTCGTAAAGCCATAACTCAAAACTTGCCCAAGTAGATTTTTTAAATAGAGGTAAAATATTTATAAGTATGGAGTAAAGTAGATCCAAAATAAAAAACGAAATGCTTCAGCTAGTGCAGAGAGAAGAAGTTCAGCTCTTAACAACTAGCAGAGATTAAAGTGACACAAAGCAGACCAAGCTCTTGTTAAATACTAACAGTGGGCCAATCAGAGTGAGGGGGGGGGGGGGGGGGGGCGGGACACACCAAGAACAAAACTGGCTAATCACTGCTCACAACAACAAGGCAATGCAATGTGTTTTATATAAAACATTAATACAATTAAACATTATAAAAGTGCAATCAGATTCAGTAAAATATGAACCCTATTTTAATGTATTGATGATGAGAAAATAGACAATCTAGAAGTTGAGAACATATTATAAATGTTCCACCTGTCATCAACATAGGAAGAAAGTAGCAGTAGTAGTTTTGACATGTTCTGCACATGTAGAAGTCATGGACACTGGTCTCACTTCCTTCCTGAACTACATGTTGTCTCAGAAAGATAATCCTCTCCCTCTCCACAAGTGCAGCAAAGCATTATGGTCATTGTAGTAATCCAGCAGTGAGACCAATGTCCATGACATCACAGACACTTTGAAATACTAAAATGTCTAAAAACACAAATTTCCCACATAAACCCACCAGGAAATATATGGTTTGCAAAAGGGCTGGTGTTAACTTGGCTTTTTCTGTATTTGGGACGTCTGTATACCCTGTTTGGGAGAACAAAGTTCTAGCACTGCTGCACCGCTATACCGACTGAGCGACAACACAACACTCTTTCAAGAGAGCACTGCTGCTGCTCTGCTGGTCAAACATATTTTGTTAGTCTTAAAAACATTTATCTGCAGTATACCAGCCTTCAAACATTTTATTTATTTATATTTATTAATTTGTAAAGTAAAAATGTATAGGGGTGACAAATAGCTAAACTTGCTTGTGTCACCTTTCAGATACATCTCACAGGGATGCTAAATATTTTCCAGTTTAAATCATTTAAATGCAAATGATTTCCAATCCTATATACATGTTCCACTCCATTCACACTATAGCCTACTGTAGGAGTAGGCTATATCCTCTCTACTTATCATACTAAAAGGATCACATGCAAATCTGTTGGTCGGTCCATTCAGCAATAGGGTTACACACCCTAACCCATTATCACCTGTCCATTAACAATGGTACAGACATGCTCCTAAACATTCCACAACATTCACAACCCATGTCTTCTAACAAGGTAGATAAAGGTGGAATTCCCGTATCCTACGACTAGAAATAATAATGCACTGGTATTGTAGGCTACAGTAAAAAATATATATTAAAAAAATCATTCATACCAATTGCCAGATAACATATCAACTCAGGTCCACAACTACTATTATTTTGTCATAGTTTTAACCAGCATCACAGTATGACTAAGGGATGTGTCACCATCCTTGCACACAATTGTTAGAAAATGAAGCATTTCTCATTATACGCTAGATCTACATGTAGTCACAATTAAGTACAATGGACAGTATGCACTCTGTAACATTAAGACGTACTCCTGCCATGGTCAATATAGAAAGTTCAAGTAAAATATGTGTAGACTTTTTAATGTCATTAATACTCCTATCATGTTCCTTCTAGTAATAGTTTGGCATGCAGGATGTAAAAGGAAGCAGTTCTTGTCACTGTAATGTTCACAATACAAGTTGAAGGTGAAGCACATGTGTTGTGATGAGCTTCCTGTAATGAACACACAAAGGATGTGTAGCTGTCAACCCTTTATTTGAAAAAGAACAAATCACGGACAGTGTTTTTTACAGAGTAAATATTTTCTCTTACAAGTCTATGAAGACAACATAATACAGAGAATCTAAACATATAATCAAAGTCATTGAAATACATTATGATGATATGTTAGTCCAAACAACACATGTCAACACAGAGACAAGTTACAATTGCACCACTAGTCTGTGAATATTAATTAATGTGACATTTTAATTGCTGAAGAATGAGAGCAAACACTGCTTCTCATATTGTTATAGCAATATCATCAGGTCATTATGCAAGTTGAAAATTGATTAAAATAATTGATGTATAGTCCATCATGTTTAATGTATATAGCTGGACTAAACTGAATACTTGCCATAAGTGTCAACATAATGCCTTTTTTGAAGAAGGAAAAAAAACACTCATCATTTAACAGCCTTTTCCTCTTTATGACACGTCTTCATGTGTGTTTTTAGATCACTCGATTGAATAAAGCCCTTGCCACAAACTGTACACGTAAATGGCTTTTCCCCTGTATGAGTGCTCATGTGTTTTTTTAGATCACTCGATTGAATACAGCTTTTGCCACAAACTGTACACGTAAAGGGTCTTTCCCCTGTATGAATCCTCATGTGTACTTTTAGATTACTCTTTTGTAAACAGCCCTTGCCACAAACTGTACACGTAAATGGCTTTGCCCCTGTATGAGTATGCATGTGTTTTTTTAGATCACTCGATTGAATACAGCCCTTGCCACAAACTGTACACGTAAATGGCTTTTCCCCTGTATGAGTGCTCATGTGTTTTTTTAGATCACTCGATTGAATACAGCTCTTGCCACAAACTGTACACGTAAAGGGTCTTTCCCCTGTATGAATCATCATGTGTACTTTTAGATTACTCTTTTGTAAACAGCCCTTGCCACAAACTGTACACATAAATGGCTTTTCCCCTGTATGAGTATGCATGTGTTTTTTTAGATCACTCGATTGAATACAGCCCTTGCCACAAACTGTACACGTAAAGGGTCTTTCCCCTGTATGAGTCACCATGTGTCTTTTTAGATCATTCTTTCGACTATAGCCTGTGCCACAAACTGTACACGTAAAGGGTATTTCCCCTGTGTGGATCCTCATGTGTATTTTTAGACCAACCTTTCTAACAAAGCCTGTGCCACAAACTGTACACGTAAAGGGTTTTCCCCCTGTGTGATTAATCATGTGTAATTTTAGATTATCCTTTCGACTAAAGCCTGTGCCACAAACTGTACACGTAAAGGGCTTTTCCCTTGTGTGGGTCCTCATGTGTATTTTTAGACTACCCCTTTGATTAAAGCGTTTGTCACACACTGTACAAACAAATGGACTTTCCCCTGAATGAATCATTGTGTGCGTCTTCAGATGTCCCTTACGATTAAACATTTTGCCACAATCTGCACAACTAAAATATTTCTTACCTGTGTGACTCCTCGTGGAGTGACTTTGTTTTGGTGGTTCGAGGTCATGGAGCAGCTTGTTGCTCAAAAACAAACTATTTCCTCCCATCTGTTGTGTATTGTGTGCTTTCAGTGTGTTTAAACTTGACTGGTCACCCATGGTCTCATCCCACTCATCACTGTCTTCAGTGACGTCAGATTCAGAACAGTGTGAAGAGATGAGCTGATCGTCACTAGTTGGTTGTGATTCCACACAATCATGTACATCAGCTTGTGTTTCCATGTGTTGAGACGAGGTGCTGGCTACAGGTTCTGTTTGTATGTTTTCGTCATGTTCATGTTTCACTGATAGTAATGTCGCTGTTGATCCACCATCCTCCTCTGATCTTTGAAGTAGCTCATCAAGTTCCTCTTTAATCTGTAGAGACTCTGGTTCCTCTTTGATCAGACTGGAGGTTCTCTCCTCCTGTTCACCTTTAATCTGTGGAGATTCTGGTTCCTCTTTGATCAGACTGGAGGTTCTCTCCTCCTGTTCTTCTTTAATCTGTGGAGACTCTGGTTCCTCTGGTTCCTCTTTGATCAGACTGGAGGTTATCTCCTCCTGTTCACCATTAATCTGTGGAGACTCTGGTTCCTCTTTGATCAGACTGGAGGTTCTCTCCTCCTGTTCATCATTAATCTGTGGAGACTCTGGTTCCTCTTTGACCAGACTGGATGTTCTCTCCTGCTGCTCGGTAAATACCTCCTCTTTACACACAAGGAGGTGTAGGGAGTCTAGACAGAAGATACAAATGAGAAACCCATTATTATATTATATTGAACATTGGTGTCTTTGTATTGGTCAAGATTAGATGTGTTCAACCGGTTATGTAGTTGTGGTTGGAGAAAACTTCCACTGTTAGTTCCATATCTGTCCTAATGCTGTTTTGATTTCAGTGTGAAGTGTCACACAAATGATTGTTTCTTACCTCCACAATGCTTAATTTCTAAAACAAGCCTCTCCTTGTATCTCAAATATAATGTATCATTAGCTACAACCTATTGCTATCTGATATATCCACAGAGAATGTTTTTGAATGAGAGTTTGACCGTAACATGAATGGATTGATGCAGTTGTGTTCAAACATGTTCAAGCCTGTAACAGTTAACGTAGTAAAGGTTAACATAGTAAAGGTTTTACCAACCTGTTCTGTGTAGCTTGACTATTGGTTGTAAAACCATATCCAGTAGTCTTCGTTGGTGATCAGTTTCTTGCTTGATGTGGAAAGCTTCATCCTCGTACTCTGTTAGAATCCTTCCAACGACCCCAAATATCTCTTCAGCAGCAGCAGATAGTCTCTGGTTAACCAATAACTTCAATGTTTGTAGTAAAGCCATAACAACAAACTTGCCCAAGTAGATTTTTAAATAGAGCGAAGATATTAAAAAAGTATGTAGTAAAGTAGAACCAAAATAAAAAACAAAATGCTTCAGCTAGTGCAGAGAGAAGAAGTTCAGCTCTTAACAACTAGCAGAGATTAAAGTGACACCAAGCAGACCAAGCTCTTGTTAAATACTAACAGTGGGCCAATCAGAGTGAGGGGGGTGGGACACACCAATAACAAAACTGGCCAATCACTGCTCACAACAACAAGGCAATGCAATGTGTTTTATAGAAAACATTAAGAAAATGAAACATAATAAAAGTGCAATCAGATTCAGTAAAATATAAAGTTACAGCTGTGTTGGGTAACTATACCAATACTATACATAATGTATAGTATAGTAGTAGGCCTATAGTATTTTTAAATCGCATTATTTCACACAGCGACCCAGTGTTAAGATTTAAGAACTGATGTTCAACTTTCTTTATATTTCTGAAGACATTCAGCATTCTGAATGAACTTCAGTCATCAGACTCTGTTACATAAAACATCTGTTGGAAATAAGACATTTAAGCTGCCTTGATGTCGGACTTACTAAATACAGAATAAATCGCTGGGCGGCGGGCGCTATGATTTAATGGATTAAATAACCCTGGGCGTTCAGACAAAATGCAATCTAGCATCCTCCCTTGTACATGATATTGTTCAATACAGACAGCTAGAGGGTGATGGGTGAGGGTGCTAAGAGAACAAATTGCAATCTAGCATCCTCCCCTGTATGCGACTTACACACACAGTTCAATAAAGTTTAAAGGACCACTTCACCACTTTTCAACCTATCTTCATATAATAGGTCCTCACTAATAATCATGATAAAATGGCACAGTGACATCATCATTAGGCAGATTATTTTTACAAAAATGTTTAGATTTTCATTATCGTGAGAATGATGGCTTCCATTTTTGCATTGCAGCTTTTCAGGACTAGAAAGCCTGCAGTTTCTATTAGCTTGTATTCCCCATTGATGATGTCACTGGAAGACGGTTTCTGAACTGCCCACAGCCCTCCTATGAGACACAGACCGAGTAGAAAAACATTTCACCATTTTTTCATGATTAGTGAGGACCTAATATATTATATGATGAAAGGTTGAAAAGTGGTGAAGTGGTCCTTTAACAATATCGTGTACACTCAAAGGGTCAGTAAACTATGAAAAAAATGTATATATATATATATATATATATATATATATATATATATATATATATATATATATATATATATATATATATATATATATATGCAGACAGACATACAATGACTATTGCTGTGTGCAGTGGGTGTGGGGAATTTAAGATTAGGAATGCTTAACCTTGTAAAGTAAAAATGTATAGGGGTGACAAATAGCTCAACTTGCTTTTCTCACCTTTCAGATGTTGTCACAGGGATGCTAAGTATTTTCCAGTCTAAATAATTTAAATGCAAATGGCTATATCCACTCTACTTATCATACTAAAAGGATCACATGCAAATATGTTGGTCGATCCATTCAGCAATAGGGTTACACGCCCTAATCCTAACCCAGTATCACCTGTCCATTAACAATGGGACAGATGCTCCTAAACATTCCACAACATTCACAAGCCATGTATTTATCTACCCATGTAGATAAAGGTGGAATTCCCATATCCTACGACTATAAATAATAATGCACTGGTATTGTACAGTAAAAAAATAAAATATATAAAAATGTTTCATTCATAATTAATATTCCTATCATGTTCCTTATAGTAATAGTTTGGCATGCAGGATGTAAAATGATGCAGTTCTTGTCACTGTATTGTTCACAGTACAAGTTGAAGGTGAAGCACATGTGTTGTGATGAGCTTTCTGTAATGAACACACAAAGGATGTGTAGCTGTCAACCCTTTATTTGAAAAAGAAGAAATTACGGACAGTGTTTTTTACAGAGTAAATATCTTCTCTTACAAGTCTATGAAGACAACATAATACAGAGCATCTAAACATATAATCAAAGTCATTGAAATACACTATGATGATATGTTAGTCCAAACAACACATGTCAACACAGAGACAAGTTACAATTGCACCACTAGTCTGTGAATATTAATTAATGTGACATTTTAATTGCTGAGGAATGTTGGCAAACACTGCTTCTCATATTGTTATAGCAATATCATCAGGTCATTATGCAAGTTGAAAATTGATTAAAATAATTGATGTATAGTCCATCATGTTTAATGTATATAGCTGGACTAAACTGAATACTTGACATAAGTGTCAACATAATGCCTTATTTGAAGAAGAAAAAAACACTCATCATTTAACAGCCTTTTCTTCTTTATGACACGTCTTCATGTGTTTTTTTAGATTACTCTTTTGACTACAGCCCTTGCCACAAACTGTACAAGTAAATTGCTTTTCCCCTGTATGAGTCCTCATGTGTAATTTTAGATTATCCTTTCGACTAAAGCCTGTGCCACAAACTGTACACTTAAATGGCTTTTCCCCTGTATGAGTCCTCATGTGTGCTTTCAAATGACTTGATTGAAGTCCTTTGCCACAAACTGTACACGTAAATGGCTTTTCCCCTGTATGAGTACTCATGTGTTTTTTTAGATCACTCGATTGAATACAGCCCTTGCCACAAACTGTACACGTAAAGGGTCTTTCCCCTGTATGAGTCCTCATGTGTACTTTTAATCCCCCATTATGACTACAGCCTTTGCCACAAACTGTACACGTAAAGGGGGTTTCCCCTGTATGAGTCATTGTGTGCGTCTTCAGATGTCCCATACGATTAAACATTTTGCCACAATCTGCACAACTAAAATATTTCTTACCCGTGTGACTCCTCGTGGAGTGACTTTGTTTTGGTGGTTCGAGGTCATGGAGCAGCTTGTTGCTCAAAAACAAACTATTTCCTCCCATGTGTTGTGTATTGTGTGCTTTCAGTGTGTTTAAACTTGACTGGTCACCCATGGTCTCATCCCACTCATCACTGTCTTCAGTGATGTCAGATTCAGAACATTGTGAAGAGATGAGCTGATCATCACTAGTTGGTTGTGATTCCACACAATCATGTACATCAGCTTGTGTTTCCATGTGTTGAGATGAGGTGCTGGCTACAGGTTCTGTTTGTATGTTTTCGTCATGTTCATGTTTCACTGATAGTAATGTCTCTGTTGATCCACCATCCTCCTCTGATCTTTGAGGTAGCTCATCAAGTTCCTCTTTAATCTGTAGAGACTCTGGTTCCTCTTTGATCAGACTGGAGGTTCTCTCCTCCTGTTCTTCTTTAATCTGTGGAGACTCTGGTTCCTCTTTGATCAGACTGGAGGTTCTCTCCTCCTGTTCTTCTTTAATCTGTGGAGACTCTGGTTCCTCTTTGATCAGACTGGAGGTTCTCTCCTCCTGTTCTTCTTTAATCTGTGGAGACTCTGGTTCCTCTTTGACCAGACTGGAGGTTCTCTCCTCCTGTTCATCATTAATCTGTAGAGACTCTGGTTCCTCTTTGATCAGACTGGAGGTTCTCTCCCCCTGTTCATCTTTAATCTGTGGAGACTCTGGTTCCTCTTTGATCAGACCGGAGGTTCTCTCCTCCTGTTCATCATTAATCTGTGGAGACTCTGGTTCCTCTTTGACCAGACTGGATGTTCTCTCCTGCTGCTCAGTAAATACCTCCTCTTTACACACAAGGAAGTGTAGGGAGTCTAGACAGAAGATACAAATGAGAAACCCATTATTATATTGAACATTGGTGTCTTTGTATTGGTCAAGATTAGATGTGTTCAATCGGTTATGTAGTTGTGGTTGGAGGAAACTTCCACTGTTAGTTCCATATCTGTCCTAATGCTGTTTTGATTTCAGTGTCACACAAATTGTCAAACAAATGATTGTTTCTTACCTCCACAATGCTTAATTTATAAAACAAGCCTCTCCTTGTTTCTCTATTGTGATCTGATAATGTTTTTCAATGAGAGTTTAACCTTAACATAAATGGATTGATGCAGTTGTGTTCAAACATGTTCAAGCCTGTAATAGTTAACGTAGTAAAGGTTAACATAGTTTTACCAACCTGTTCTGTGTAGCTTGACTATTGGTTGTAAAACCATATCCAGTAGTCTGCGTTGGTGATCAGTTTCTTGCTTGATGTGGAAAGCTCCATCCTCGTACTCTGTTAGAATTCTTCCAATGACCCCAAATATCTCTTCAGCAGCAGCAGATAGTCTCTGGTTGACCAAGGACTTCAATGTTTGTAGTAAAGCCATAACTCAAAACTTGCCCAAGTAGATTTTTAAATAGAGCGAAAATATTAAAAAAGTATGTTGTAAAGTAGAACCAAAATGCTTCAGCTAGTGCAGAGAGAAGAAGTTCAGCTCTTAACAACTAGCAGAGATTAAAGTGACACAAAGCAGACCAAGCTCTTGTTAAATACTAACAGTGGGCCAATCAGAGTGAGGGGGGAGGGACACACCAATAACAAAACTGGCTGCTCACAACAACAAGGCAATGCAATGTGTTTTATATAAAACATTAAGAAAATGAAACATTATAAAAGTGCAATCAGATTCAGGAAAATATAAAGTTACAGCTGTGTTGGGTAACTTTCCTATATGTATAGTATAGTAGTAGGCCTATAGTATTTTAAAATTGCATTATTTCACACAGCGACCCAGTGTTAAGATTTAAGAACTGATGTTCAACTTTCTTTATATTTCTGAAGACATTCAGCATTCTGAATGAACTTCAGTTCATAAAACATCTGTTGGAAATAAGACATTTCATCTGCCTTGATGGTGGACTACAACATTTTGTCGGATTTAAATACAGAATAAATCGCTGGGCGCTATGATTTAATGGATTAAATAACCCCGGGCATTCAGGGTGTTCAAACAAATTGCAATCTCAATATGAAGTTTAACAATATCGTGTAAACTCAAAGGGTCAGTAAACTATAAATATATGCACACAGACATACAATGACTATTGATGTGTGCAGTGGGTGTGGTGAATTTAGATTAGGAATGCTTAACCTTGTAAAGTCAAAATGTATATGGGTGACAAATAGCTCAACTTGCATTTGTCACTTTTCAGATGTTGTCACAGGGATGCTAAGTATTTTCCAGTCTAAATAATTTAAATTCAAATGGCTATATCCACTCTACTTATCATACTAAAAGGATCACATGCAAATATGTTGGTCGATCCATTCAGCAATAGGGTTACACGCCCTAATCCTAACCCAGTATCACCTGTCCATTAACAATGGGACAGATGCTCCTAAACATTCCACAACATTCACAAGCCATGTATTTATCTACCCATGTAGATAAAGGTGGAATTCCCATATCCTACGACTATAAATAATAATGCACTGGTATTGTACAGTAAAAAAATAAAATATAAAAAAATGTTTCATTCATAATTAATATTCCTATCATGTTCCTTATAGTAATAGTTTGGCATGCAGGATGTAAAATGATGCAGTTCTTGTCACTGTATTGTTCACAGTACAAGTTGAAGGTGAAGCACATGTGTTGTGATGAGCTTTCTGTAATGAACACACAAAGGATGTGTAGCTGTCAACCCTTTATTTGAAAAAGAAGAAATTACGGACAGTGTTTTTTACAGAGTAAATATCTTCTCTTACAATTCTATGAAGACAACATAATACAGAGAATCTAAACATATAATCAAAGTCATTCAAATACACTGCGATGATATGTTAGTCCAAACAACACACAGAGACAAGTTACAATTGCACCACTAGTCTGTGAATATTAATTAATGTGACATTTTAATTGCTGAGGAATGTGGGCAAACACTGCTTCTCATATTGTTATAGCAATATCATCAGGTCATTATGCAAGTTGAAAATTGATTAAAATAATTGATGTATAGTCCATCATGTTTAATGTATATAGCTGGACTAAACTGAATACTTGACATAAGTGTCAACATAATGCCTTATTTGAAGAAGAAAAAAACACTCATCATTTAACAGCCTTTTCTTCTTTATGACACGTCTTCATGTGTTTTTTTAGATTACTCTTTTGAATACAGCCCTTGCCACAAACTGTACACGTAAATGGCTTTTCCCCTGTATGAGTACTCATGTGTTTTTTTAGATCACTCGATTTAATACAGCCCTTGCCACAAACTGTACACGTAAAGGGTCTTTCCCCTGTATGAGTCCTCATGTGTACTTTTAATCCCCCATTATGACTACAGCCTTTGCCACAAACTGTACACGTAAATGGCTTTTCCCCTGTATGAGTACTCATGTGATTTTTTAGATTACTCTTTTGACTACAGCCCTTGCCACAAACTGTACAAGTAAATTGCTTTTCCCCTGTATGAGTCCTCATGTGTAATTTTAGATTATCCTTTCGACTAAAGCCTGTTCCACAAACTGTACACTTAAATGGCTTTTCCCCTGTATGAGTCCTCATGTGTGCTTTTAAATGACTTGATTGAAGTCCTTTGCCACAAACTGTACACGTAAATGGCTTTTCCCCTGTATGAGTACTCATGTGTTTTTTTAGATCACTCGATTGAATACAGCCCTTGCCACAAACTGTACACGTAAAGGGTCTTTCCCCTGTATGAGTCCTCATGTGTACTTTTAATCCCCCATTATGACTACAGCCTTTGCCACAAACTGTACACGTAAAGGGAGTTTCCCCTGTATGAGTCATTGTGTGCGTCTTCAGATGTCCCATACGATTAAACATTTTGCCACAATCTGCACAACTAAAATATTTCTTACCCGTGTGACTCCTCGACGTCCTCGCGGAGTGACTTTGTTTTGGTGGTTCGAGGTCATGGAGCAGCTTGTTGCTCAAAAACAAACTATTTCCTCCCATGTGTTGTGTATTGTGTGCTTTCAGTGTGTTTAAACTTGACTGGTCACCCATGGTCTCATCCCACTCATCACTGTCTTCAGTGATGTCAGATTCAGAACATTGTGAAGAGATGAGCTGATCATCACTAGTTGGTTGTGATTCCACACAATCATGTACATCAGCTTGTGTTTCCATGTGTTGAGATGAGGTGCTGGCTACATGTTCTGTTTGTATGTTTTCGTCATGTTCATGTTTCACTGATAGTAATGTCTCTGTTGATCCACCATCCTCCTCTGATCTTTGAAGTAGCTCATCAAGTTCCTCTTTAATCTGTAGAGACTCTGGTTCCTCTTTGATCAGACTGGAGGTTCTCTCCTCCTGTTCATCTTTAATCTGTGGAGACTCTGGTTCCTCTTTGATCAGACTGGAGGTTCTCTCCTCCTGTTCATCTTTAATCTGTGGAGACTCTGGTTCCTCTTTGACCAGACTGGATGTTCTCTCCTGCTGCTCAGTAAATACCTCCTCTTTACACACAAGGAAGTGTAGGGAGTCTAGACAGAAGATACAAATGAGAAACCCATTATTATATTGAACATTGGTGTCTTTGTATTGGTCAAGATTAGATGTGTTCAATCGGTTATGTAGTTGTGGTTGGAGGAAACTTCCACTGTTAGTTCCATATCTGTCCTAATGCTGTTTTGATTTCAGTGTCACACAAATTGTCAAACAAATGATTGTTTCTTACCTCCACAATGCTTAATTTATAAAACAAGCCTCTCCTTGTTTCTCTATTGCGATCTGATAATGTTTTTCAATGAGAGTTTAACCTTAACATAAATGGATTGATGCAGTTGTGTTCAAACATGTTCAAGCCTGTAATAGTTAACGTAGTAAAGGTTAACATAGTTTTACCAACCTGTTCTGTGTAGCTTGACTATTGGTTGTAAAACCATATCCAGTAGTCTGCGTTGGTGATCAGTTTCTTGCTTGATGTGGAAAGCTTCATCCTCGTACTCTGTTAGAATTCTTCCAATGACCCCAAATATCTCTTCAGCAGCAGCAGATAGTCTCTGGTTGACCAAGGACTTCAATGTTTGTAGTAAAGCCATAACTCAAAACTTGCCCAAGTAGATTTTTAAATAGAGCGAAAATATTAAAAAAGTATGTTGTAAAGTAGAACCAAAATGCTTCAGCTAGTGCAGAGAGAAGAAGTTCAGCTCTTAACAACTAGCAGAGATTAAAGTGACACAAAGCAGACCAAGCTCTTGTTAAATACTAACAGTGGGCCAATCAGAGTGAGGGGGGAGGGACACACCAATAACAAAACTGGCTGCTCACAACAACAAGGCAATGCAATGTGTTTTATATAAAACATTAAGAAAATGAAACATTATAAAAGTGCAATCAGATTCAGGAAAATATAAAGTTACAGCTGTGTTGGGTAACTTTCATATATGTATAGTATAGTAGTAGGCCTATAGTATTTTAAAATTGCATTATTTCACACAGCGACCCAGTGTTAAGATTTAAGAACTGATGTTCAACTTTCTTTATATTTCTGAAGACATTCAGCATTCTGAATGAACTTCAGTTCATAAAACATCTGTTGGAAATAAGACATTCCATCTGCCTTGATGGTGGACTACAACATTTTGTCGGATTTAAATACAGAATAAATCGCTGGGCGCTATGATTTAATGGATTAAATAACCCCGGGCATTCGGGGTGTTCAAACAAATTGCAATCTCAATATGAAGTTTAACAATATCGTGTAAACTCAAAGGGTCAGTAAACTATAAATATATGCACACAGACATACAATGACTATTGATGTGTGCAGTGGGTGTGGTGAATTTAGATTAGGAATGCTTAACCTTGTAAAGTCAAAATGTATAGGGGTGACAAATAGTTCAACTTGCTTTTGTCACTTTTCAGATGTTGTCACAGGGATGCTAAGTATTTCCCAGTCTAAATAATTTAAATGCAAATGATTCCCAATCCTATATACATGTTCCACTCCATTCACACTATACTTTTTTTGCGGCTTACGCCTTTTATTGATTTTTTTAAGGGACAGACAGTAGGCTGACAGGAAACGGGAGAGAGATGGGGGAAGACATGCAGTAAAGGCCGTGTCGGGCTCGGGAGTCGAACCCGCAGCACACTGCGAATGGATTATCAGTCGGGTGCCCAGACGGTTACGCCACCGCCTGGGCCATTCACACTATACTGTAGGCGTAGGCTATATCCACTCTACTTATCATACTAAAAGGATCACATGCAAATCTGTTGGTCGATCCATTCAGCAATAGGGTTACACACAGTGTTGCCAACTTAGCGGATTTGTCGTCATATTTAGCTTCTTTCCAGACCCCCCTAGCGACTGAATTAGTGAAAAGCTTCTGGCGAGAAATCTAGCTTTTTTCCCCTGGTGAATTGGGGACAAATCGTGTTGACAGGCGCCAGATATGCGCCAGAGATAAAATCTTTTTTTTTTTTTTCTCAGCCTCAAATCCGCGAAATTGGCAAAACTAAAAGTGGGCGCGTCTGGTCTGGCTCACAGGTCACAGCAGGCTCAGTGGCTTCCTCGGCTCGGTTATGTGCACACTGCACAGACTGTCTACCAGTGCTTCCTCCTTTCTTGCTCTGCCTAGGCGAGTGCGCTCCGGTGCGGTATTTCCGAACGCGCCCCTCGAGCTCGACAGAGCAAGAAAGGAGGAAGCACTGGCAGCTCAGTTTAGTCTGCTAGTAAAAAATAAAATACACACTCGGATGCATAAAGTATTAACCTTCTAATTCCTGTATGGATCGGAACAAAATAGCGTTCTAAACATTAGTTAAATTGAGGTATGTTTTTTTTTTATATTACAATGAGTTTAAACGATGTGTTATCAAATGAAGAGATGATACAAACTAAGTGCACTAAGGGGCGCCTAAAAGTCGCTAGGGACGCAAAAAAGTCGCTAGGGGCGGCGCGCGCTACGCGCGCGCATATCCCACCCCTGGCGACTTTTGGCGACTTTTCGAGGAGCCACTAGCTACTTCCGTTACTGGAGAGTTGGCAACACTGGTTACACACCCTTACCCATTATCACCTGTCCATTAACAATGGGACAGACATGCTCCTAAACATTCCACAACATTCACAACCCATGTCTTCTAACAAGGTAGATAAAGGTGGAATTCCCATATCCTACTACTATTAATAATAATGCACTGGTATTGTACAGTAAAAAATAAAACATAAAAAAATGTTTCATTCATACCAATTGTCAGATAACATATCAACTCACGTCCACAACTACTATTACTACTATCATCACAGTATGACTAAGGGAAGCTTCACCATCCTTGCACACAAGCATTTCTTAGTATACGCTAGATCTACATGTAGTCACAGGTTAAGTACAATGGACAGTATGCACTCTGTAACATTAAGACTTTATACTCCTGTCATGTTCAATGTAGAAAGTTCAAGTAAAATATGTGTAGACTTTTTTTAATTGAATTTATACTCCTATCATATTCCTTCTAGTAATAGTTTGGCATGCTTGCCGGAAACTGGCCCCCTGGGTGCATTTCTGGGGGTCTGGATGTTCCAGCAACCCCCCCAGGGACCCCCACATGGTAACTCTGTCATTTCTCGTTTTGGACGCAGGGCGGCTCGCCGGAACCGAGCCAGCCCCCTGTGCACGTACTTTACACGGTGTGATTTTTTAACAAATCTTACTTGTGTTGTGACCCATAACAATAACAAAACATGTTCTTTAGTTTCGAGTCTGAGAGGCATAAATCGCATCCAATGCAGAGCCATAGAGTAGAATTACGACAACTCTTTTCACTTCATGGGGCCAGTCCAATGATCCACATGACCGGGCTGTTTTCTGCCCCCTCAATGTCGCAACTCTGTATGGCTCTGATCCAATGGTGGTCCGTGGCTCACATGCCGCATTAATAATGAGCCTTGATATGAAAAGGGTTGAAAACCAGGGATGCACCGATGTGGACATTCTTGGCCGATGCCAATACAGATGTTTAAAATAGCAACTTAGCCGGTAGCCGATACTGATTTATGTTTATTTAGTCTTTTGTTGTTTTTATCTACCCCTTCTGCGCCAGGGAAACAAATACATCTTCAATAGAGGCTATGCTCATGCATAAAGTGAATGGCAAAGTGAGTTTAGCGTTGTTTAACGCGATCATATTGGACTTTTCTGTTTGGATGTATGGGCTGTCAAGGCCAGAAAGTAGTTTTTTGGCACTCAGTAGGCGTTCCCGCATAACTTCCTGGTTTGATGATGATGTCACGCGCATACCAGAAATACATGTTCAGAATCAACAGCTTGGTGTATAGGCTGCAGATAACGTAGCCAACGCAGGAAGTATGCTTATCAACAAAGATCGGCTACTGTCATCGGTTAATGTCGGTTTTATTTACCGATACCGATATTGACCGTTAACGGCAAATATCGGCCGACACCGACATGTGGACCGATACATCGGTGCATCCCTATTGAAAACCCACTGTATTCTATAACGCTGTTGTGTGATGTGTGTTTGTTTTGCAGGACGGCTACTCCCAGTACCACTTCGTGGGCTCCGCCTCCACGATAGAGAGAGACCGCCAGAGGCCGTACTCCTCGTCACGCACGCCCTCCGTGTCCCCTGTCAGGACCTCCCCAAACAACCGCTCAGGTCAGTGTCCCCTGTCAGGACCTCCCCAAACAACCGCTCAGGTCAGTGTCCCCTGTCAGGACCTCCCCAAACAACCGCTCAGGTCAGTGTCCCCTGTCAGGACCTCCCCAAACAACCGCTCAGGTCAGTGTCCCCTGTCAGGACCTCCCCAAACAACAGCTCAGGTCAGTGTCCCCTGTCAGGACCTCCCCAAACCACCGCTCAGGTCAGGCTCTCCTGTCAGGACCTCCCCAAACAACCGCTCAGGTCAGTGTCCCCTGTCAGGACCTCCCCATACAACCGCAAATATAATAAAAACAGTTGAAAATGGGGAAAGTATGGCGAGATGAGGACCAAAGTGCTGGCACCTGTCACATATATACAGTTGCAGGGGGTACAGCATTTTTTAAAACAGAGCTATGTCACATTGTGTCGTTAGTGTATGAAGCTTTTTTTGGAGAAAAAAATAGCAGCAATCTTTTTCAGTGACTTTGGGATAAATATTCTTTTTTTTTCCTCACGGCTATTTAATTAACCTCAGATTTGTTGAGATGTGTTTAATAGGGTAGCAGCTCTGTTTACATTACATTACATACAGTAAGTCTACTTGGTACAGACAGTAGTCCTTAGGGTGGTTGTTATCCATTAGCTAACCTTCTTTTGTCGCAACAGTTCACAAACCTTGCTGCTGTGTTTGCACGTTGCTGTATTTCTCCCAATAGGTATGGGAGTGTTTTTTTAATCGTTGGTCATAGTTCCAAACTCACTTTGTGTGTGTGTGGGAAGTATATGCGTCTCTGATGTCTTGGTACAGTCTCAGTGGGCATCCTTTGGACCATTAGCAGCCCCCGTCCCCCCCCTGGGTCTTCCCAGCATGCTAGGCCGCAGTTAGCACCATCGCTCACCCGCCCATGGGCCCTCACGCTGCGATTAACGTTGGCCTTTAGCTCTGGCCCGCGGGATCCCACTCCGTGGGCCAGGGATGAATTAGCATTAGCTGTTAGCATGAGTGCTATAGCGGAGCCTTCAGCTGTGATTTCTCCCCACGCTGAGCTTAGCAGGCTTGATGGGCCGGAAAAGTACTTTCTCCTCCCTGCTGGCTCAGCTATAGGGTCTGGCACTCCAGCTCTCTCTGTGTGTGTGTGTGTGTGTGTGTGTGTGTGTGTGTGTGTGTGTGTGTGTGTGTGTGTGTGTGTGTGTGTGTGCGCGCGTGCACACGTGCATGTGTGTTTATGTGTGCGTGTACTCGTATTACTTTAAGGGCCAACTGCCACACAAGTATAGACGCATTTGAGGAATGGGCCATTTTCTTCAAGTCTTCGCAACGGACATGGTAGAACGATTAGGAAGAGATTCCGTCTGTGGTCAGGATTACACATTTAGAGGGTTATAAAGTTGAAGGGTTTGGAGTTGACGTCTGATTTACGCTTAATTGCATTCCGTTGTCGCAGCCAGAAAACAGAGGATCTATACATGAATCTCACAACGCATTGCATCATGCCACATTGTGAGCTTGTAGAACAGCTATTCGTGGCTTATACGGCTGCCATTTGGTTGTAGAAGAAGAGCGCCTCCTCGTCTCCCCAAAACAGCAATGGCCAGTGATCAGACAAATCACTGGCTACAAGAGTCTTTAGAAGCATTCATATTTTAGATGCGCGGTCGCGGGGAGTTGCTATTGAGCCACTAAACACAGTCGCTTTATTTATCCAGCGCAATTAGTAATGGAACACTCTTGACTATAAAGGCCTCATCCACCACCTTGCTCTTTTCTCAGCGCATTGAGGCTGAAGGGGAAGCGATCGAGAGCTTTGATTAGCGGTGAGCCAACTTTATAGGTTTATCGTTAAATAAATGGATTGAACTAATTAACACGTTAATGGCGTTGTTGTCAGTGCGGGATTTCATTAAAAAGGCGTTAAAGAAGTCGTTAGCCTGGAACGAGTTTTGAAAACCTTCAGTGCATGGGCGGCTTCAAGGTTATGCCTAACAAAAAGGCAAAATAATTGCAAAAGTGTTATTCATAAAATCACTGTCCCGAAATGTTGATATAGTAATGTAGGCCTATGCACGTGTTTGTGTGCACATGCACTTATAAAATAAGTGCCAACGTGCCTGCCCGGTTCTATGAGTGTGTGTCTGTACGCCCGCATACGCATAATGTTTCTGCATGCGTGCGTGCGTGCATGCGTGTGTGTGTGCGTGCGTGCGTGCGTGCACTGAGACAAAGGGAAACGGGAATCCAGAGGATGGAAAAGAGAGGGATCGAGGGAAGAAAGAATAAAAGCTTGACGGAGGAGAGGAGGGAAGGATGCTCTTTTGACTTTACAGTGACATTGAACATGAGGAGCTTTGATATTGTAGCACGCACGCACACAATTGTGCTCCATGGTATCTCAACTCTGCATATGCTAACTGCCATTCAGCCCCTTAGAAATGGATCAAAGACACACACAGAGAGAGAGAGAGAGAGAGAGAGAGACGTCGTAATGGCTGATTTTACACTTTCTGAAAATAGCCAATCTACAAGCTCACAATGCGTTGCAGCCCGACGCATTGTGAGCTTGTAGATCTGCTATTTCCAAGTGTAAAATGACTTATACTGGATCTCTTGTCCACTAGGCCCTTCCTAACATTTTTGTCTAGTTATTATTTGTTGACAAAACCGAGAGTATATTATATTTAGTCATAGTTTTAGTCATAATGGCTTAGTTTTCATTTAGTTTCCATTTAGTTTTCGTCAGTGAAAAAAGGTAGTCGACAGACATTTTTCGTCACAGTTTTAGTCGACCAAAACAACACTTCAGCTGGTGGATGGAAAATCCACTCGCGCGCCGCTTCAACTTTCAGCGTTGGCAAAGTGTTTCCGTTTCTTTGGGGAGAACGCGTCAAGCTGCAGCCGCGCGCGGGCATCATTTCCAATCATCATTTGTTTCCTCAGAGTCTTTGGAGGCGCACTGACTCCCCACGTTTATAATTATAGTATAATCTCAAAGGCCACCTTTTTTGTCATCTTTCTACCATCTCTCCTCCTATAAATTGACCTTTAATGGCTCTAAGTTTTGCAAAGCAATCAGGACGTATTAAACCGGAGCCAATGTTCATAAAGACACACCTAATGCATACGGTTGTCTCCGTTCCTCGCCATCTTTGCTCTTTCTAAATTGGCCCCTTGATGACTTTGTCACTTTTCATCGTCGACAGTGCACTCAACCACCTGCCAGCATTAGATGCTGTTATACAATACCTCTGAGCTGCATGACAATATAGAAGGCTTTCTAAAACATACAATAAAACAAGCCCAAATTGATTAAATCAATTCATTACCAGCTGCATAAATATCTGCGGGGGTCCTATAACTGCCTCTTTTCCGAGTGGTAGGCGTGGTCTTCTCGGCTGCACTCTGCCTCTCTCCCACTGGCTCTCTCGGGACGCATGCTTACCTGGCGGCCTGTTGCCTAGCGACACGCCACAGTACGCTGTGGGCGCTGGGGGCGTGTTCCCTCCTTCGCGTCATCAGTGCCCATACCCTAGGTGGGGTTGGAGCGAAAAGGAACTGGTCGGAATAATGTGTTCCTTCCACGCGCTGCATCCGGCCGGAGAAACTCTCCCTGGTCAGGTGTAAAGAAGCAGCTTGGACTCCTCATGCATAGAAGGAAGCATGGGGTCAGTCCGCTGCCCCCCCCCCCCCCAGGTTGGCAGAGGAAGTGTAGCGCCCATGATTACGTTAGATAATTGACACTGGGTGAAGGAAATGGGTTGCAAAATCGTGGGATAAAAACTATAAAATAAAATAAAAAAGAGACACGGGTAAGCCGTTTCAGCATGTCAGGATGGCATCATGTAAGCTGGGATTACACTGTATGTGCGTGCGTGCGTGCGTGCGTGACTGCGATTTCCCGGGGGTCTTACAGGATTGTGGAGGTGACCTCTCACACTGACAGCCTAAATCATGACTAATGACTTTGCACCTTGAATGACGTTCACACGCACGCACGCACGCACACATGCTTGTAAAAATGTAAAAATGTTCATATAATTTAACAGAGTATGGGAGCTTGGTTTTTGGTCAGGCACAGTCATTGTTCTGCCCTCTAATAGCAAGTGTTGCCAGAGCCACCTACTGGTCATAAATGTATTTTATACAACAGGTGTACTGTGTTGTCCTGATTAGGACTCTTAATTGTGTGTGTGCTCTGAAACCCCTCACTACACCATCTCTTGTTGTGCAGTCAACAGCATTGTCTGTAAAGTGGGAACTTTTTTTCTTATGTCTTATGTCAGGAGATGCAGTTTCTGATTTATATGCAACTTTGTATCGTGTATTTCATCATAATTGATTTATTTCACATTGCCTATAAGATTGTGACTGTGTACAGCTGCAGTTAGAGCTCTGTGTTCACCTGCTTGTTGTTTGTTTGTGGTTTGTTAATTTTCAGTCTGTAATTTTCCTTATTTTTGAGTGATGCAACCACTCCTATTGACAGCTGTGTGTGTGTGTGTGTGTGTGTGTGTGTGTGTGTGTGTGTGTGTGTGTGTGTGTGTGTGTGTGTGTGTGTGTGTGTGTGTGTGTGTGTGTGTGCGTGTGCGTGTGTCTGTGTCGAAGCACGGAAATAGCATATTGTCACCAGTGTCACACAGCACTATACTAACTTGCCCATCAGCCACATTTTCAACATATTTTTAAAAATGTTCAAAGACTGGAACTGGAAAAAGACTGGAAATTTAATTTCCCTTGGGATTTTGTTCCAATCCTCCACCCCTGTATATTTAAAAGAGCTTCTACCTACCCTATGTTTTAGGTTTGGTGGTTTAAGATTAGTTACACTAGCCCTTGTGTTCAAACTATGGAACTGGTTACCATACGGGAAGTAACCTTCAAAATATTTTGGGCATTGTGCTTTTAAAGTTGTACAGACCATAATGAGTCTCAGTTCTTGTATTCTGCCTTCCACTGGGAGCAAATTTAATTATCTATAATGGCTAGTGCCAATGTGGGTTCTTGGGGAGAGATACAGGACTCATTAGTTTGGTACTTTGGTATTTTTAGATAAGCCGCTGTACCAGGTTAGGCAGGTGTAATCAAAGAGACATTGTACTAATGCTGAGGCCAGTGTCCTCATAGTGGTTCTATCTAGGAATTTGGCAATCGTACTTTAGAATCACGTAGTCCTTGTGTGGATCTTGCCAATTACACGAGTGGGGCCCATCGGTTCACTAGACATGTTCTGATCTAGTGTGCAACCTAAATATGATTTTTTTCTCCTGGAGTTTAACTCCGTTACATTCGACTGAAAGGTTGGTTACCTCTCTTAAGTTGTGCTCTATCAAAGACAGAGCCTCACTTTTGAAACCTATCGCCTTTCATTTATATTGTAATATCTTGTGGTTGACTGTGTCGAAGGCCTTCTGAAGGTCCAGCATGACCATCCCACAGTACTTGCCTTTGTCAACTTCCTTTTTTATCATGTCTGTTAGGTATAATAGGCAGGACTCAGTAGAGTGCGCCTGTCTAAAACCCGACTGTAAGTCATAAAGTAATGTCAAAATGATTTACATAATTTGAAATCTGGTCGTGAATAACTCTTTCAAATATTTTACTGAGAATGCTTCAAATAGATACTGGCCGGTAATTACTTACTTAATCCCTCCTGCCCTTTTTATGTAGGGCAGTAACTCTGGCCTTTTAAAAATCATGTGGCACCTTTGCTTGGGAGATTGAAAGATTTATGATGTGTGTTACATATGGAGCTATTACCTCGTCTCCGCAAAAAAGTGGCAGGCCACTTGCTTTGGCAGTATCTAATCGTCTTAAAATCTTTGCAACTGTTTAATTTGATATATGTGAGAAAGAGAACTGCTCTTTCTCTATCCCTTTGGCCTCATAATATTTATTTACCTGCGTTTCTCCATATTCACCTGTACTAACGGGGAGTTTCTGGACTAAATCATATTCATTTGCAATATTGGTGAAAAAAGCATTGAAGTTCTCTGCCACACTGGCTTTATCAAAGGTTAAAAAACCATTTACCTATATTGTCATTTTTCGTTTTGGGCTTATCTTTAGTCCCCAGTGACTTCAGGGTTGCCCAAAGCTTCTTTGAGTCACTTTTATGTTCTTCAATCTTATTTTTTTTTTAAAAGCTCTGCCAAACAACGCAATGGCCATCATGCAGAGGACTCCTTGTCAACTCACATTCACTAACATTTCTGGACCAAAAGATAAAATAAAAAAGTAAATTATAATCAATCTGTGTGTGTGTGTGTGTGTGTGTGTGTGTGTGTGTGTGTGTGTGTGTGTGTGTGTGTGTGTGCGTGTGCGTGCGTGCGTGCGCGTGTGTGCGTGCGTTCATGTGTGTGTGCGTGCATGTCTGTGTGTGTGTGTGTGTGTGTGTGTTTGCGTGCGTGCGTGCACAGCCAGCGCTCCGGCGTCTCCCAGGGAGATGATGAGTCTGAAGGAACGCAAGATGGACTACGACTCCACGGCAACCAACGCCGGTTTCCATAGCAACAAAGGAGGAGGACACACGTCCCGGAAGGACGGCATGGCAGGTGTGTTCCGTTGTTGCGTGCGTGCGTGCGTGCGTGCGTGCGTGCGTGCGTGCGTGCGTGCGTGCGTGCGTGCGTCCGTGCGTGCGTGCGTCCGTGCGAGAGAGAGAGAGAAAGAGAGAGGTCCCTATACTTTTTCATCTGCCATTTCTCTTCCACTCTTTATTAAGTACTTTACCATATCTCTCTCTCTCTCTCTCTCTCCCTCTCGTTACATGCAGTGGTTACAGACTTATTACTAATTAGGGGGGTTCGGGAAACTCTTGCCGTTTTCCTGCTGATTTCTCCTCTTCCTGCCACAGTGTTGCACGTTCCCTAGAGATGAACTGTCATCTCGGAGTACTGTATGGAACGACGTATATAGATTTAGTTGAAGTAAGCAGCCCTCTCTGAGCCCATTGACCATTATGCACACCACAGCCATCTTGCCAATATAAGTTAATGGCAGGCTGGTGACTATAGCTGCCATTTCCCATTGATGAGCCCATACACAAAAGTCTGATTGTATTAAACAACGTCAATCTCACCAGCATTGCAGCTGTACGAAAATCTGGAATTGTCCTCTTTCTGTCTGCAAAGTGTTTGTCTCTGGAAAAAATCCACTGTAGACATGTTATGAGGTCTCTTCTGTCATTGCAGGTGATTCTTTTTCTAAGTGTTGGAGTTTGGGAGCGCTCGTTAGATATCACTCAACGTCCCTATCACCTGATTTGAATGTGCACATAATGCAGGAGGCAGCATGGTTGGACGTCGCTTTGCTGAAAGCGAGCGCTTCCAAACTCTGATGGCCAAGATGGCCCCTCTCTCTCTCTCTCAATAGCAGGCAACAGTGCAACACTATCTCTCTCTCTGTTTCTGGCACAACAGCGCCACCTTTGCCCCTACTGGTACTCTAAACATAGTCACATACATAGGTTGGGACGGACATTGCTGTTCCTTGGAGTGGTTGCACCACTCAAATATATTTTGAAAATAGCAGATCTACAATCAATTACGTCAGTGCGTTCAAACTGCTGAACACACTTTGCGTTGTTTCTCTGTTTCAGTGTCGTGTGGAACATCGACGCTGTTTCGCAACTCTTACTTGACAGGAAGTGATGACATGAAGCCCAACCAGGTGAGATACTATAGCCTATTGTCAGAGGTGAGGAAAGAAAGAAAGAACTACTGTAACTACAGCTGTCAAATGATTGTCATGTAGTAACAAGTACAGTATCAAGTAATGTGGGAAACTATTTATGAAAACTATTCATAAAAATCTCCTCATCTCAGCTTTCTCAATGAGACCTGATATCCTTCTGATGGATTTTTTTAATGGCTGTCGCAGTGTCGCTCCTGAAATCGTGTTTAAAGTGTGACCCAGACAGTATGATTTATGGCTATAGATGTTTGTGGTGTGCCGTGCAATGTGCACACTCATAAAAATACAGGTACACAGAGGCAAGAGTGAATTTGAACTATTTTTTGTCCTCCTTGAACGCTATGGTAGGTAAAAAAAAGGTACAAAATAATAAAATAAAGGTACACCGTACACAGTGGCAAGAGTGAATTTTAACTATTTATTCTTTGTTTTTCTACATCCCCATTTAAAACAACATTTCCAGATGAATTGACCGTAGCCTGATTATCATATACTCAAAGCTTCCTGTCGCAGATCACTGAGGTGCATGGGACCATATGGTATACCTCACGTTACCATATCTGTGGTACTATAGGCAAGCTGTGGACAAGTTGCAAGTTGTGGACAAGCCCACAACATATCGCAGCGAGCTGCGTTGTGAGCTTGTAGATCGGCTATTTTCAGCAAAGTGTAAAATCAGTCATTAAGACGGCAACAAGGCCCGCAAAAAATACCTTTGGGTCGACTAAATCAACTGTGGATTTAGCCGACTAAAATCTTCTGATAAATATTTAGTTGACTAAAACTAGACTAACACTACACAACATGACTAAAATGTGACTACAACTAAATGAAAACTTTTCAAGAGACTAAAAGTAAAAATCTAAATTTGCTGTAAAAAACAACGCTGGATGGAACCCCCTTCAGGGACCGCCCCCCCGGACCCCACTTTGAGAACCACAGCTCTGCAAGGCCTTTCTCTTGTCCTAATGCGCACTCTCTCCTCCCCCCCCCCTCCCCTCCCCTCTCCATCTCCTCCCCATGTTATCTGTCCATCCTCCTATTCCCCCTCTCTCTCGCCTCACTTCGCCGCACTCCACCCATCTCTCTCTCTCTGTCTCTCTCTCTCTCTCTCTCTCTCTCTCTCTCTCTCTCTCTCTCTCTCTCTGTCTCTCTCTCCGCCCAGCCCTGCGTGGTGCCTCCCCAGCCCCAGCAGGACAGCCCGTCGATGGTCCTCAAAGACTACGACCCCTACCCTCCCCCTCCCTCCTTCCCCCAGCCCGCCGCGCCCCACCAACAGGTAGGGATCCATTCATTCACTCCCCATGAAGCAGGTTGAGAATCGTAAATCGATGCTTTTGCTTTTATCTAAAAAAAAAGGCGTATCGATTCTCTCGTTTGATTCCGGCGGGCCGTCATGTCTGGAGTGACAAGAGTCTTATTGAAATAAGATGAATGCATTTTCATTTTCAGGTCATTGACGCATTTCTTGAGACAATTTTCTTTTCTAAAATGACATCAATAATAAAGCGCCATGACGTGTGTACATGTCCACTGGATCCAACGGTTGGATTAGATGTGATGTTTGTACACGTCCATGGTCTGAATGTGTTCAAATGAAATAAGAGAAATTGCTTTTCATCTTTCCCTTCCATCTCCAGCTAGGTGTGCTCATTCTATGACAGAATGAAAAGGCAATCGCATTTTCATTTTCAATTTGGCGTGTGTACAATTTGAAAGTGAAAATGCAATGTTATTCCAATCCAATCCAATATTTATTTATAAAGCACCTCTTACAACTCATAGTTCACAAAGTGCAGCAGAATAAAACGAAATACACTGTAGCTAAACACAGAGAACTACAGCAAACACACAAAACATCGACTTTATAGGTGGGATTTAATTAAGGTCTCAATGGAGGGGGCCAGTTTGACATTGGGGGGGAGAGCGCATTCCATAATGTATGTGGGGCTATGATGGAAAAGGCTCTACCACAAGCGGGTCTTCAAGCGGGTCTTCCTTTTTTACCCCAAGGTTTAGCTGTCCTGCAGTCTTATTTTTTACCTTAACGTTTAGCTGTCCTGCAGACCGCATGCAGTGACTACCTTGGGGGATTATACACCTAAGATCCGACAGATACTGAGGTGCCAAACCATTCACTGCTTTGAAAAGAAACAAAACAACATTTTACTAGCATTATTTGCTTTTGCTCTTTAATTCTGTCATAGAATGAGCACACCTGGAGATTAAAAAAGTATCTCTCATTATATGTTCACTTAAATGCAATCGATATCTGGATATTAAAAAGCATTTCTATTTCGTTAGAATTTTCAAAATTGCATTTTCATTTTCAACATTGTCCTGTAATTATAGCAGGGCACGTTTTGAAAATTGAAAATCAAATTATATTACATTTATAATTGTAATTGTGTCATAGAATAAGCAACTCTGTGGATTAAATGAAAATGCTATTGCATTTTAGATTTGTATGTTTTGTCTCAAGAAATGCGTCAATGACCTAAAAATGAAAAGGCATTTCTCTTATTTCAATTGACTTGTTGTATTTGCATGCCATTTCCTTTGAATTTTGGCAGCTTTAAGGGCCTTGCAAATGAGGAACGCAGGCGTTGTTTCCTGGATCAATACAGGTCTGCTCAAGAGGGGAGCAACAATGCAAGCGTAAAAAAAAAAAGCTAAACAGAATCCAGGTCTGGTGAGTCGCGGGCGTGCGCGCGTAACGAGCACGCAACAAATTCACGGGACCTCGCTCGCGTAAATACGCTTGTGTTTTTCGAGCGACTTCTCCGAGCAAAAACGCAGGCACTAATTTGCTAAGCACCAACCACTACAACTAGAACATTTGCAAAGCTGGGCAATTGAGAGTGTGCTTGCACTGATGCGAGTCAGTTCCCACTAGGAAGTGGGAACTGAATTCCGTCTTACCATTTATGTTATATATTGAGATGTCATGTGAAGCGTGACAACAGTGTGTGAAGAATGACCAAAAAGCTCCACTTATCTGTTGTGCAAAAGTTAACAAAAAAGCAGGTTCACTTTGCTGGCAAAAAATAAATCTAGGACAGAGAACACTAGTGTGTCAATAGTGTGCCATCTCTAATTGGCAACCACACTAATAATAGACGGGGATAAACAGGGAATCGACTCGATCGGAACCGATCAAAAATAACAATCCCCCTAGGTGGGGGTTGGCGAAAGGGCCTTTTCTGTGTGGAGGCCTCCCGCTGGCCAGCCGGGGGGGCCTGATTGGTACTGGTTGGAATAACGTGTTCCTTCCATGCGCTATACGTCCGGCCGGGGAAACTCCCCCCCTGTCAGGTGAAAAGAAGCAGCTTGGACTCCTCATGCATTAGAAGGAGGCATGAGGTCAGTCTGTTGCTCTCCAAAGGTTGGCAGAGCATAGCGCCCAGGATTACATTAGATAATAGAGGGCATAAAGTACACATGCATAAAGTGAGTGGCAAATCGAGTGTCAAAGTGAGTTTAACATTGTTTAACGTCGTTTAATGCAATCATAGGACTTTACTGTTTGAATGTAGGGGCTTTGAAGGCCATAAAGCAGCTTTTTGCCACTCAGTAGGCGTTCCTGTATAACTTCCTGGTATGATGATGATGATGCCACGCACATACTGTACGCTCTATTGACACTTGCCCGTAAGCCTCAAGGATACAGTAATATATACGGTATTATACAGGAGTGACGGTACAATTCGGGACTTTACCGGAGTGTTTCCTGTAATATACACATCCGTATTCCATGCTTTTTGCGCAGTGAAAACTGTGGGATAAAAAAGAAATTATAATAATACTAATAACAACCCCCCCCCCCCACCACAGGCCCACCAGCTGCCGCCGCCCCCGCACAGCCAGAGCCGCAGCTTCGACGAGGCGTCCTCCTACTACGACGAGCCGGTGGCGCCCCCCCCGCCCCCCTCCTCCTCCTCCCCCTCCTCCTCGCAGCAGCAGCAGCAGGTCCCCCAGCCCCAGGTCCCGGTCCAGGCCACCTCCTCCTCCTCCTCCCCGTCGTCGGGAGCCCAGCCGCCGCCGGCCCCGGCCCCCCAGCGGGACCCGCGCGAGGACCTGCGCATGCACCTGGGCCTCAAGTCCACCGGGAACTATGTGGACTTCTACTCGGCGTCGCGGCCGTACAGCGAACTGAACTACGAGACCAGCCACTACCCGGCCTCGCCCGACTCCTGGGTCTAGAACCACCACCCACCCACCCCCCCAAACACCCCCACCCCAACCCACCCAGTCATGAAACAACCCCCCCCCCCCCCCCGGTAACTCGGAGAGCGTATACGAATGGAACCACCAGGGTCCGTTTTTTTGATTTCCGTTCACTCTCTGAGTTATACATACGATTGTGCAAAGGGAACCGCCTCAAGGACTCCTAGGCGGGCCCCCGGAAAACCCACTGGTCTACACGATGATGATGATGGTGATGATGGTGATGATGATGATGGTGATGATGGGGTTTGGGAGGGGTAAGAGGGAGTGTGTTTCTTGTGAGTGCGCATGGCGAGGAGGTGAGGTGTCTTTCTTTTTTCTTCTTCTTCTTCTTTTTTTTTTAAGCAGGTGATCCACAGTTTGCAGCCGGCAAAGAACCGAGAGGCGTTTTTTTGGGGGGGGGTGGGAGGGTGGGATGGGGAGGGGGAGGGGTGTAGCCAACAGCAGCAAACTGGAGCGTTTTTGTTTTAGAACGGGAGGTGGGGGGCACCACCAGAGAGAGAGAGAGACTGAGAGAAAGAGGGAGAGAGAGAGGGAGAGAAAGAGAGAGAGAGGTGGGGTGGCGCGGCGCATGTGCATGACCACATTTAATTTACTTTCTGGTTATCTTGGCATCCGCCGAATTTGCTTTTTTTGCGTTCAAAGTTCCATCGAGCGAGCGGATTGGATGTGAGTCAACGGGTTGGAGGAGCAGAAAAAGGACAGGGTGCAGTTCGAGGGAGGGCAAGGCGAGTGTTATATTTGTTATGCCACATATTTCAACATCATCAATGGAGATATTCACACATTCTCAACCTTATTTTCGTAGAATTGGTCCTCACCCTAAAGTTAATTATATGGTTCACTCACTCCGGCTGCGGTTATACATGCACGAAATATATTCAGAATGAATGAATTCATCCCCGAACAGAGATTCATACCCAACTGTTTGCATGGAGTCTGAATAAAAGTATTGCTGATGTTGTTTACATGACCAAAGCATTCATTCGGAATATGGCCAACCCATGCATAACCATTGTCCGTTAAGAAATGAATAACCGACATACACTAACGCCAATTAACTGATATGAAAATATATTTTTTTGAAGCACAGAGTCCCTGCAACCACACGCGACTTCAACCCAAAACAACCACAGAACTTTAAACTTAAAAAAAAAGTATGGGTAAAACATGTCTGCACGCATAGAATGTCTCCAAATGGCCATCCCTGCTTTGGACATGCATGGGCAAAAAAACACTATAGTCTACAATGGGGCAGACGTTCTGATGACTGGATTTATCCATTTCTGAATAAATGTTGTGCATGTAAACGTAGTGTCTCAGAGTAGGGCTGTGGAGTGGACATAGTTTCCGAAAACCGCCTGCTTGTGATGTCATTGGTGTAGCAGGTTTGGTCATTTTATTTTATTTTTTGACTTCCATTTCAGTGAGACACAGAGTGAGTAAACGGAAATGGTGCCTATCCTATTATAATGAGCATTGGTGAGGAACCGATGATACGAAGATAACGTTCATTCAGTACGTCACCTAATCTCCGTAACGGGAGAATACCTATTTAGAACACAGAGAAAAATTGCACAATATAAAGGGACATTTGAATACAAGTAAAACATGAAATAGACAAATATTTCATGTTTTATACAAATATTTTTTCCCGCAGTGATTTAAAATAACAGAGTTGTGTTGTAGCGGACGGACCTGTTTGTTCCAGATGTGTCGCGCTGCATGCATGAAAACTGAACAGTGCTTCTCCACGTTTTAGTTCTGATTCTGAGGAGAGATGAAGAGAGGCCTTGAGGAGAGGAGGAGGAGGAGGAGGAGGAGGAGGAGGAGGAGGAGGAGGAGGAGGAGGAGATGAAGAGGTAAAGAGGTAATGGTGATAATGGGGGATATGAGAGAGAGAGCCATTACTGGGGCTGGAGGTGAGAGTGGCTGTTGACTGTTCCTTCCCAGAGTGGAGTGGATTGGAGGTGCAGGAAAGATGAAAGCCCTGGTGTTGCGTGACTCGTTACACCCCCTCGGTAGCCCGTTTTTCGTGACACCGCACCGCACACCTATAAGGTCGAATCGCCCTCGAGCAGATGAGGTATAATGAGGGTACTCGAGGAAGGCACAGTAGAGGCGCATTCATACTCCAGTTTGAGATGACGGCGGCTTATCACCACGCTGTAGTTTTCTGAAGGTTAGAAAACTACAATGTGACGTCACTCGTCGCGGTGACACACAAGTCCTTTCACTCCGGGGCTATCACCTCGTTCACTGATTGGTCTAGAGGGGGGGGGGGGGGGGGAGGTGAAGGTGATAAGCTGTCACCTCGAACTGGAGTATGCGATGCACCTTTTTAGAAGCACAGGAAAGCAGACGAAAGCACGTCAAGGCACAATACAGGGGAGTTGATGTTTGACTATTTCTGTGGCAAACATACGGTAGCATCTCCTTCATTGCTCTAACTTACGTTTTTTCTTTTCCCGTTGTTGCACTGACCTCTCGGCCACTACCGGCGTCTATATAGCTTTGGTTCTCATGGAATGTCCTCTTTGAAAACAAAAGACAATCCTTCCACCTTTCTAGTTTTTCTTCTTTGTTTGTATTCTGTTCATGGTTTAACCCCCTTTTTTTGTATTTGTACTTTTTCTAAACGTCCCACTTTGAAACTGTACATCATGTTCGGTGTACAGTTCGGAGGCGAGTGTGCGAGTGTGTATACTGTATATTACACTATGTTGTTTGCTTTCTTTCTTTCTTTCTTTGGCGGTGGCGACACTCGCAAAGAATGTCTTAAAAACGGTGGACTGGATAATGACCTGAAAACAAGTTAAGGTTCAAGGTTGTACTTTATTGTTACATCTTTGTGCACGTGGTACACCCCGAGTAAAACCTTATCACTAAGCAACAAGTGGAACGATGAGGAGGGCAGAGAAAAGACCCAGACAGACAATCCTAGATGTATGTCGACAAGCGGACACCTGGTCCTTCTTCAAACGCCCCTTTTTCTCTCTGGAGAGAGAGAGAGAGAGAGACGCTATTTCAGTATTTTCAGTCTGTTTTCTCACCATCTTGTGGATTTGTTTGTGGACATAAACTTCAGAACTCTCTTCGACCGACCGTCGGCAGAGACACAGCC
This sequence comes from Protomyctophum bolini, assembly GCF_963924005.1. Classification (NCBI taxonomy): domain Eukaryota; kingdom Metazoa; phylum Chordata; class Actinopteri; order Myctophiformes; family Myctophidae; genus Protomyctophum; species Protomyctophum bolini. The sequence continues at coordinate 30,043,702 of NC_137882.1, forward strand.
CCCCCCCCCCCCCCAGTCCTTGACGATAAAAGTGCTTTTTCACTGCCTATAATGACCTAAAAGTACAACGTATTGTACGTACATACCGTACGTATATGCGTTCAAAGCACACTCTCTGACTCTGGAAAAAGGGTTGAACCGTGCGTGTTTTGTTTTATTTTTGACGGTCTGGTGGTCTTATTTGACCTTATAGCCTCTTTCAGAGGTTTCTCATTGTCGTGGTCACTGCGTAAGAAACCAGTCGGTTGTAACAAAACAACAACAAAAGTAAACGTTGATACGGTGCAGCGCTCTGTAACGGGCCGGTTCCCAAGCTTTCCTGGATCAGGGCCCCTCTTGAAAAAGCTTTTTTTTTTTGCAATGATCATTCAATCATTTTGTGTTCTTGGCTTCAGTCAATGGAAGTATATACACGTGCTGTAGTATACTTTTTTAAGTTCCATGTTTATCTGTGCCACAATTGAAACTCAATGGTTCACGGTTTTAAAGAAGAAGAAGGAAAAGAAAAAGAAATACCATGACATTGATATATTATCATTAAAATCTTGCCAATTGTTTTAGGGGGCCCACTTTCAATATAGCTTACGAACCGCTGCACTGTACAGCACAGAGAGAAAGAGAGAGAGAGAGAGAGCTGACATTGTTTCAAACTTTAAAGAAGAGGACAAAAACATCTGCACACTAGTTTCTAGAGCTCCACGAGACCTACTTGCAAAACAATGCGACGTTTTCGACCCACTATATAGGTCTTCATCGGGCAAATATATTATAATGACAGGAAAAAACAGAACTAACATCAACAAAGATCATTGATTAACGATCATGCATGGCACCTGGGAGTGGGAAGGAGCACAGCAACCTCAACCAATCCCAGGGACAGAACCTGTAAGTCCGAACACTGCATAACTCACACCGGTGTAAAAGCCCTGTAATGTATGCAGATAATTCAAACACCGTTAACACACTAACGTACATACACTACAGCAAACAACCTTTAGTTGCCTTATAGGTTCAAGATTCATAACTTATATGCTATTGGCTGTTTGTGTTATTTTTGGAAAAAATATAAAAAGATAGCCTACTCCTATGGAAAGGGTAGCGGCTATATTATTTGACTTATATTGACAATTTCGTATTATGTAAGGTTTTGCCCACTCAAATGTCAGATAATTTCCGACAACTTCCGCGAACCGACTTCACTGTCTGCTGTCGTGAAAGTATACGAAATTCAAAGTTTCAACACCAAAGTAGTAGTAGTAGTAGTAGTAGACTGAATGTTTCCTTTATCCTGGAAATTCCTGGAGGAAAAAACAGGGACGCGGAAAAGGGGTGAGTTGTCGGAAAGTAGTGTGTGGATGCTTTCTTTTCCTCTTCCTTGATGTTTGCCTCGATGCCTGACATCCTAGCCTGGTTGAACCACTCCCCCTGCTGGACAACATTTGCATTCTTCCAAAAGGTTGAGTCTGGTATCTCTCGGGCAGAGACGATGTACTCCGGACCAAATCAGACCGGAGCGATATGCAGCCGTGTGCGGGCCGCTATAGGCGAGATCAACGCGAGACTGGTGACATATTGAAGCGCTGCCACGGCGCAAATGTAAACCCAACCTAACAAAGACTACAACTCAAAAGTATTATGGAGATATCAGATTGTTGTCCCGTTGCTTCCGGGTTCATCGTTTCTGCCTGAGAGATCCAACTTCCAGGCAGGAGGAGGAGGGAACTTGTGAACTCAATACTGCCGCAGTCTGGCAGAGTCAGGTTATGACATCCAGAATAAACATATAGGCATTGAGATGTTGTGCACACAATCTTCTCTGTGAATCGTGCCAAACTTTGACACCTCGCGCGGGGACGTATATACATACATACAGCCCTATATGGAGGTATATAACGGGACATTGTGCTGAAGTTTTACACTGACCAGGTGACTCCCTCTCCTTGTTTATAATGTTTTTTTCTTTTCTTGTTTTTGTTGCTTTCGTCGTGTTTTTTTCTTCGACCGGGTGCAAAGATGAACTTAATAGCTGCGGATCAAAACGATCATACAATGTACAGACCTGCCTCTTCTCCGTTTGCTGGCTGACCGTGTGTGTGTGTGTGTGTGTGTGTGTGTGTGTGTGTGTGTGTGTGCGCGCGCGCGCACTTGTATTCCTATACTTGTGATGGGCAAGGGTCCCCACAGGTAGGCCTATATAGACATTGTGAGGACACGTTTTCCTTGTCAGGCCTACAATTTGAAAACGATTCCGGTCAGGATGATGCACTTATAGGTTGGATTTAGGGGTTACGTTTCCCTGTTTTATATACCAGTGCACAGGTGTGTCACTCACCCAGTCTTTACTCATTGTGAGCGTGTAGATGGGCAACAACAAAAAAAAGTGTAAAAAAATGCAGTGATAAAATTGACGTTCTAAAATGTTGACGTCTTCGCAAGTATAGTAATACAGTGCATGCGTGCGTAATTGTGTTGTGTGCGAGACGAGTGTGCAGTGGACGCGTGGCCTGTGTTTGTGCGTGCGTGAGTGTGTGTGTGTGTGTGTGTACGATACGTGTACACTCAAGGGAGCGCATCTATGCATGCATGTGTGTGTGTGTGTGTGTGTGTGTCGTATGCCTCTGTGCGTGTACGTGCGTGTGCGTTCCTTGTACAAAAAGAAATGTCCCAAACGAGGCGTTTGCCTACCGACAGTTTGTCCGATTTTACAACGTGGAAAAAAACAAAGGTAAAAAAAAAAAAAAAAAAAAGTAAAGTAAAAATCACTAGGATAAATTGTTGATATTGAATGACAAATCTATATATATAAATTATATATATGAATTAAATATATATATATATATATATATATACATATATATAAATCATTTTTAATGTCACTAAAAGCAACAACTTTATCGAAGAGAGCAGTCTGTGGCGTACATTAGGTTTTAGGTCACTTAACCTAAACGCACAGAGACCTATTATCGGACCCCAACCCCCCCCCCCCCCACACCCTCCCATGGAGATAAAGAGAATTGCCACCTGAAGTTGCTCAGGCACTGGTGTGTTGTTGTGTGTGCGTGTGCGTGTGCGTGTGTGTGTGCGTGTGCGTGTGTCCGTGTCCATAAATGCTTCTTAGATGACCCGTGCTGACGAAAAGGACTGTACACGAACACAAGGGGGGTGGGGGGGATGAAATAAAAATAAATAAAAATAATGGACTCTTTGCAAACAAACACTGTTGTTTCAATTATCTTTTTTGTTCGGCACATGTAGCAACATTATTGTGTAATTGTCCGCAGAACCACATCTGAAAATATGTTGTTCCAGGGACACCCCAGAAGCAAAGATTTGAGTGAAAGCGTTATAATGTATTCAAAGATTTGCGCCAAAATAGCCAAAGTATTACATAATGCTTAAAACACCAAAAAGGGGTTCCCGTCCTGAATGGGGTAACGGTAAGTAGTACTGCGCTTACTGTAAATACAATGTTGAGGTATCTGTAAGCTACTTTACTTTACTATTCCACCACATCTCGGATCCAGTACTTATTTTCTACTTTTGGTACTTTAAAAACATTTTGATACCAATACTTTTGCACTTTTACAATTTACAATTTAGGCATTTAGCAGACGCTCTTAATCCAGAGCGATTTACATTAAGCAAGAACAAAAAAGCATGGGAATACATCACATGAAAAGCATTTATCATGAAACATGCGTAAGCTAAGAACGTAACAGTGGAATATCTATATAATGAAACTATACATATGCTGTACATATGTACTATGACGTACTATGACTACATACAATGCAATTATAGTGCTGTCTACATAACATGCTATAAGTCTGTATCAAATGCTATCTATGTCTACAGAAAAGCTATCTAAGGGGGTAGGGTAAGTGCTATGGGCCACGATGGAGTCTGAAAAGGTGGGTTTTCAGACTACGGCGGAAGATTGGGAGTGATGCTGCAGTTCTGACTGCAATGGGAAGTGCATTCCTCAGTTTTGGAGCCAGAAGGGAGAAGAGTTTGGGACTTTGGGACTTTTACTTAGAGTACATTTTGAATTCTGGACTTTTACTTTTAGATTTTCCAGTAGTACTTTTCCCACCACTGCATAATACTGTATGGCACATATCTCTCATGTTTAGGTAATTGTCACGGTACAGTACCTCGTCTGATGTCTCTTTACTAGAAGGGGTTAATATTCCAAACGAGATGCTTGGTTAAGTCAGAAATGAGGACAGAACATTGCCGTTCTGATCAAAACCATGGAGAGCGACGTCGATTTTGAGAGAAGAGACGGTTTAGTCGGGCTGTAATCAAGGAAGTGAACGGCAGTGCGCATGCGCAAAACATGTCTAGGATCGCTGAGGAAGGCATAGCCAAGCAAAAAAATATATGTTTACAGCGATCCCGTTTTATATCATTAAAAAAGCTTCCATGATGGAGAATTTCCGCCAGGAGCAGCTCACGGTTGGGTTTTATATGACGGAATAAGCAGTTAATAAGCCATAAGCAGTTAATATGTTAACCCAATATCTTATTATGTTTCTTATGTGAAAAGCGAGGTGTTATGCAGGTTGCACTTCTGGCAACTAATTAGTGTTATCACATTCTGAATCTAATTATCAGATTAATTCTGCATGACTATCGGTGCTGTCAGACACATTGTATCTCCATATTTCTACGGTTTCATTAACACAATACTCGTTCATGACAAAGTAGGGCCTACTTTGCCATTTTTGAAAATGGTGAACGTGATTACGTCTGTCTTTTCCCATTTCCTGAGGAGTAACAGTTTTGGATATACACGGTTTCCGACCCACCTACAATATCCTCACCCAGTGATTTCTAAGAATCTGTTTATTCAAACCCCTGAGGTGTCTTCCTTGTTTTGCATTTAGCTTTTTCTCTGCCAATTTTCTGTCGGGAGACTTTGTACAGTAGCCTACTCTGTATGTGCACAGATTATCTGCTATAGTTTGGAAAACACCTGGAACACCTGTTTGGGACACCTGGAAAGACAGACAATGTCTCTCCTGTTGTGTCAAGTCCCTCAAGATCCTCCCTCGAGTCAAGACAAATCAAAGAGAAGGCTTGATGTAGCTTGACAATAGCAGCTCTACAACTCACAATGGCATCTCTCTCACACACACACACACACACACACATGTGCACACACGCACACACACATCGTCCAGAGTATAATTTTTTCCAATCTGTTAAACACACTCAAAATACATAGTCACGTTTTCTTGTGTGCTGTCGAGGGCAGACGCGGAACAAGTGCATCTTCCAGTTGGCAACAGATCTATAGCTGCGGTTGCATGTGCTCAAAGGTAATAATATATTCGGCAGTCACATTGCTGGAGGCACACGCGACGGCGTCTGGGGGGTCAAGCGTGCTGAAACGGCGCTGCGCCACTGTACATTACGTTCTACATGCTGGTGATACAAAAACAACAGACAGATACATTGCCAGCGGCGTGTCTCCCCCGACATCCGGCGCTGTTAACGTCTTGATAGCGGCATCTGTTCGCACACAGACGATGCCGCCGGGGCTCTGACTGACAGGCCTTCTCAGGAGGACATTGCATCATAATCAACCCAATGCCCTGCTGATGACCTCTCTACTGCCCCCCCGCCACCACACAGATGCTTTCCAGGTTTTAATTGGTCTACCATTTTGAGGTTTCTTTACTTGAGTACGTTTGGTCTACTTTGGTTGCTTTATATACTTCGGTTCTCGCTATAGCTTTTTCCCAGGACAGCAGCAGAGGTGAATGATCCGGGCGATCATAGTTTTTGGCATAATGTAAGGCTAAATTAAGCTGTAATCAAGCCCCGAATATCGCATTCTGAGCAGATTATGAGCCATAATGCACATAAAGGCTGCGTGCGTGCGTGCACGAGTGTACACGTGAGTATTTTGGCCGTTCTTAGGTGGACACGACCGTCTGTTAGCATAAAATGCTAAAACATGCTAATTATAATTTATTTCCCGGATTATGGCGAATAAAACAAATCCCAGGATGCCGGGCATGGCATCGATTGCAAAGGTAAATTAATCTCGTTCTCTCTGGGGCGGCGCTTAACCAGTTACCAGACCGGTGCCCCGGCTGTAACGGAAGCTGGAGATGCCAGCTTCGTGGGACTTATTTTTATTACTTCGACGAGATAATGTAGGAGGGCCGACATCACATTTTGTAGAATCGTCCTCAGGTCTAAATGGGATAATCATAGTAGCCTACCTGATGATCAAGTTTTAGGGGGGGGGGGGGGGGAATCACGGCACCCCATCTTTAACACATTTAGTACCGGAACTGCATCAAAATAAAGGCGCTGCTTGCGCCGGAGTAATCGCCAGAGTAGTGATCGCTTCCATTTTGAAAGCCATGAACCGGAAATACTTTCTTAAAAAAGTTGACTGACAAAGTGCCATCACAATCTCCGATCATCTTAATATATTTATATACGCTACAAAAAGAGTTCATATTTTGCGGGAGAGACGGATGAGGAGCAGAAACGCAGCGCCAGCATATCGATCCATTCATCACCACGGAGAGCGCCCTGGATGAGGAGATACGAGTCATTCTTTCCGCCGCGCTAACATGGGAGTCAATGACAAGCTAATAGTTTCACAGAGCGTTAGCATACGGCAAGCGAAAAGCGAAATGCCAAAAAAAATAAAAGGAATTATTCTGAATATTATTATCTCGCCCCGCGTCGTTTGGACGTCGCTAGGACGTCCACAGACGTCTAAGGCACCTCTCGGTTCCAATCCTTATGACGTTTCAGGACGTATTATGTACAAAATGTGTTAAAGAAACCACGTTGGACATAAATGGTTTTCACCCGCCAGGAACGCTATACATTACACGAACGGCCAATGAACGGGTACAGTACGTTGTCACATTTGTTCACAATTGATGATAATTGCCGTTCTCCCGCACGTCCTGTTTGCCCTCCCTGCTGGCACACTAAAGCTGCTCCTTGTCAGACGCCGTGTATATGGGCAATGACTCCCTATAGCGTTGAACATTAGCCTCCTCCACAAGTCTTATCCTGGGTATCTGCCAAGGCCGCAGTCTTCCCCCTGACTGATGAGTCGCACAGCGGACGGACTGATGTAACTTAATGTGGCATGAGGATAAGTGTCATCATCAGTGTCCCCAGATGGCGCGTCAGAAGGCCACTCCGTTCCGCCATTGCGACGGACCGGCCTCGGTTCTTCCTTCGCCGTTTCTCTCGTGCCGCTGCGGCTGTCTTACCTGCTGCTACAGAAGGGCGGTTTTTCATTGCAATAAGACACGGAAGACAGTCAATGACTTAAAGGGGGTGTCAGTGATTTCAGTCAAAAACCCTTAGGTTTCGTTTTTGCCTTGGGACACAAGCTTTCATCCAATCAGGATAGAGAACAAAAACGAAACCTAAGGTTTTTTTACCCCCAGGGGTTAACTGGGGACAGGGAGGAACTCCTTATATGGTCAGCACACTCTATAGTAGAGAGGATTATCACAACAAAACAAAAAAATAATTTGAATTAAGTGAAATCACTGACTCTACCTTTAAGTACCCGCTGAATTATTATATATTATGACCTAAGTGGCGTTATACCAACAAGGATAGGATAAAAGGTTATAGGTCTGTGTGAGTGCAGGGCTGTCAGAAATGACTTTGGACAGGTGAACGGATTACATTACCTGGTTTAATACATCTTCTGATGATTGTAGTCGAATGTTGACATGAAATAACCATGTAAGAAGCGCCACGCATCCACCACGTTGACGGCAGACTGCTGGGCGAGCACTGGCGCTTTGACATTGGGGGGTCAGATCAACATGGAATCAATTGTGTATATACTGGCCATATAAGGAGCATGTCTTGAGTGTACAGGGTTTGATGAGGTCAGATCAACATATTATGGAATGTCAGAACAGGTCAGCTCCCATATAGAGTATATCTAAGGGTGGTATAGCGGGGGGGCATTCTCTTCAGTGTACAGGGTTTAATGAGGGCCGGGTCTTAATTTTCGGGGCCTGTTGAGGACACTATTAGTTTCCGCCGGCTGCCGGGCGCGGCTGCACAAATAACTTTGGGGCCCGTCTAGAGTTTGAATGGACAGGTATCAGTCAAAAGGGAGACATCGAAGAGGAAGGATGGATGGGGAAGGATCAACATAATTATATACTAGTGGCTGTTTCTGGCCCAGACAAGCGTTTTCAACGGTCTGTATCGCAGGCGCTGTGACACTCGCAACACCGACCGAGAGAACAACAACCGGTCAAGAAACCAGACACAGCAGTTTTTCAGTAACATGCGATTACGGATATTTGGCTCTTCAAAGTAAGTGTTACTTACGTGCGATAAAACCTTGGCAATACGCTATTAATTAATTGCGAGGGGTTAAGTGTTAAAAGGAGTACTGTTTTCAACACCTTCCATGAGGATCATCTATCCTTTCCTAGTCCTTTTTTCCTCTGCTCCTCCATCCTCTGTCCGCACGCACACGCGCGCACACACACACACGCACACGTGTGCACAGGGCAGTGTGTCATGCATTAGACAGACTGGGTTATTCATGCCTGATACAGTTGGTAGACGACCCAGATGGTTCCCACACTGTGACGTCACTGTGTGTCAGAGAGAGAGAGAGAGAGAGGGAGAGGGAGGGGGAGGGAGGGAGGGGGAGGGAGAGGGAGACGGAGGGAGAGGGTGGGAGGGACGGAGGGAGGGGAGGGAGGGGGAGGGAGGGAGAGAAAGGGAGAGAGAGAGGGATGGAGAGAGAGATGGACAGACAGACGGAGAGAGAGAGATAGAGGCCGAGGCACAGAGTGTAGGAGGAGGTATGTCAGCAAAAGAGACAGGAGGGAGAAAGAGTGAAAGGTAGACCAAGGTTAGTGTGTGTGTGTGTGTGTGTGTGTGTGTGTGTGTGTGTGTGTGTGTGTGCGCGCACCGCTGTCAGTTTGAGCAAATTCACTCGTCTGTGACGTCCTCATTCTGTCTCTCTGTAAGCCGTCAGTGAGAGAGAGCCGTCTTCTCCTGACACGCACACACACACACACACACACACACACACACACACACACACACACACACACACACACACACACACACAAGAGTCATATCAGCCATGGGCAGGTGCTCAGATCACTGACTTCTGCGGAGGATTTCACCAATCACAGCTCGAACGTTGTATACGCCCTGTATTATTCTCACTCTGAAAGTGTGTGGAAGAGCATTTTCACTATAGGAATGTACATCCTGCATCTTCAATATGAATGTACTATCTGAATGTATGCCTACGTATTCTTTGAAAATGAAGTAGTAGTAGGCTAGTAGTCTATAGTAGTCATTATTATGTTGCAACAAGATTTCACTGCTGTCACTTGACAAATAAACCCTTCTTTATTCTTGAGTTTCATGCAGTGCAACGTCACACCAGCGACGCCGACCGCCCCCCGGCTGGCGTTGTCATCAAGAATGACTTCTTGCAGTCGTCAGGCTGTCTAATTACAACAGGGGTTAACGTGCAGAACATTAATTAGTAACAGTAATTGGGACTTTCTTAGCGAATCGGTTCATCAACAGACACTGCTCTGTGTGTGTGTGTGTGTGTGTGTGTGTGTGTGTGTGTGTGTGTGTGTGTGCGCGCGCACGTGTGTGTGTGTGCTTGTGCGTGTCCTCTGGCTGAACCAGCTGTCATCACCAGTGAACAGTAAAAATGCATTTTCTTGAGTACTGTGCTTAAAAGGCCACTTCACCCCATTTGTAACCAGACAAATGCTCGCTTCCTTCCTGGACTACAATCCCCATAATGCTTTGGTCCACTGCTCCTCCTTGTGGATAGGGAAGGGCTGTCTTACTGAGACAACATGTAGTCCAGGAAGTAAGTGAGCCCAGTGTCCATGACATCTTGGAGCCCGTAAGTCACAACAGTTCCCAGGCTTTTAACTAAACGTGGTTGTTAAGGTGATAAAAGGTGCGTTTCATACGGTCAACAGAAATGTCTTCTCCCACGCTCACCTCCTCTCTCTGTCCAACTTCCCTCACCCAAGTGACAGGTAACACCATGAAACTAGAGTGGCAGCGCCCCAGCCCCGGTGCCACGCCCACTACCTGTGCAGTGCCCATTAAAGTGACATACCTTACGTCAATCATAATAGCACATTAGAATGCAAACGCATTACGGCTCCTATACAGTTCTATTTCATTCTTCCTGACTGCCAGAGGCAGTGCTTAACACTGGACGATATCCGTCTCACGTATACGTACAGGTCGAGGAAATAATAACAACAAAGTCACGGATGTGACGGTGGGTGTGGAGCGCAGTAGTCAGCGTACATAAGCCACATCACTAATGACTTCCCTTTTGATCTTCTCGCAGGCGTGTATCAGGTTTGAGGTTATACCTTTATTAAGGATATTGGATATCATCATCGGATATCATCCAGTGTTAAGCAGTCAGGAAGAATGAAATAGAACCACAGTTACATACGTAACTTATGTATTTTTGACCCCAGGGGTGAACTGGGGACAGGCAGGAACACACTCCATAGTAGGGAGGATTATCACAACAAAAAACACAAAAAATAAGTGATATTTGAATTAAGTGAAATCACTGAATATACCTTTAAAGGACAACTTAATTTTTTTTCAACCAAGGTTCATGTTTTAGGTTGTTATTAGAGAAAGTAAACGATGAGTGTTATTTTTTTTTCATTTGCTTCTTTCTTTCGTTTTAGGGATTGTTGCTGTTTTTGACAGGGGGCCCCAATAAATTACATCTGGCCACAAAAGATCACAGGATCTACTGAATGTGTCAAACTGACATATTGAGCCTAGGCTTCCCCCCAGTAGGCTACCTTCATATTCAGTAGATCCTGTGATCTTTTGTGGCCAGATGTAATTTATTGGGGTCTAGTAGGACTATAGTAAATAATTTAAAGAAATCGCTATAACATTTTGTAAAAATAACACTCATATTTTACTTTCTCTATTAACAACCTAAAACATGAACCTAAAGTTGTTGAAAAAAACTAAAGTTGTCCTTTAATGTAAAAAAAAAAAGAAGGTACTTTTACCACCACTGTACTGCCTATAATGGTGTTAATAAAGAATGCAATCAAAGCTGAGTTAAATTAACACTGAGGATTTCACAGTGTGGTGGACCGGAATAGCATGACCCACAAGTGGGCATGACCCACTGTTTGGGAACCAGTGCTTTCAATATGTATTCTGCATTTAAACCACGGACCACCATTTGATGAGATTATAGCCTCTCAGACTCAAAACTTGTCTTAGAATATTTTATTGTCATTAAATAAGATTTCGTCCACATTTCCATGGTGTATTGATGTTGGTAGCCTACCATGGGACTGGGAGAGATGACAGGTTGATCAAAATAACAATTATTCCACATTATCTTAGTCTTATTGTGTAGACTTCTTGTAAAGTAATGCAGATGTTTAACAATTTTACTCTTGAGAGTGTGAAATGAAACCAGATGGACCATTATAAGGTTTAATTTGACACTCTTCCTAATAGTTAATGATCTAATAAGGGTCCATTTGGTTATCAACTCTGGGGAGTTTAGCTGGGAAGAGTTGATAACCAAATGGACATTTATATAATGTGGGGAGCACTGAGGACCCTCCCATCAAGGACCACTGGTGGTCCCCGGACCTCTGGTTGAAAACCCACTGCTTCCATAGGCCGACGCAGGCTGACGCTGGCCGCTGACGTCACCACGCAGCCACACGACGCACCCATTCCACTGTTAAACAACAGTTTACAGGAAAAAGCCACGTTGACGAGAAGAGACAGAGAGGCAGAGAGTCACGACTTCACTTCTTTATTCCGTCATTTATATCAATACTACTCACTTCCTTTCCTTCAATCCCTCCATCTGTTGACTGATCAGAGAGCAGACATGTCTTCACCACCGCCCGACAACAAGCTGGAAACAAAGGCAGGACACGCGCCTGCAGGTAAAAAAACAAACAAACATTCCATGTTTTATTTCTATTTCTGACAAATCGATAAAATACACATCTACGAAAGTCTAAATATTTTAGGCTATTCGCCATAAACGTGGCCTGGGCTATATTGTCACACTATATTTTGTTCACCACGCCTTTTACCTCGCGTGTTGTTGTTATCGTAGGCTGCCTCTATTTGATTTGTGTTTGTTTGTGTGACTTGTGACGGTGACATTTTGATTGCTAGTTTTATTGCATGGTGATTTACTGTATGCTGAACTGCAGGGTCGTGTCGGGACTCGCGGGTGAACATTGTATTTGCAGGGGATGTTTTGTCGCAGATGAAATTGGCCTTTTGTTATTCCACGTCTTTCATTTTTAACCACTAACTAGGCTACAATTGAGAGACGACATCTATTTTTGCATGTATATCTATATGCACTGGGCCTAGAGGCAGACATGTTGCACAGATACGTGCAAATAATAGATATGCGTTTCTCAAACTTTTTTATATCAAGGACCCCCACGGCCACATTTATTATGTATTTGGCTATCTGAAAAAATATTTAATGTCAGGGAAGTTTTTTCTTTCTTTCTCCCCCCCCCCCCATCTGTAAAGACATTTCCAGATGCTTTTTTGTGAGCTTGTAGATGAGCTATTTTCAAACCGCAAACAGATATAGGGTTATAGTGGTTGGACAGATTTGTATGCTACATTAACTCATTCATATCATGGGGACCCCTCCTTGAACCGTCCCAAGGACACCTGTGGGTCTCCGGACCCCACTTTGAGAACCACATTTGACCAGTAAATGCATTGAGACAAAAAGCTCTCAAGAAGTTACAGTAATGCATGCATGGCCAAGAGCTGGACATGTTAAGAGCTGTACATGCTATGACATGTGCAAACAAACTTTCCAAAGAAAACTCCTGTGTGTGTGTGTGCGCGCGTGCATGCACATTGCACGCGCGCATATTACTGAAGTCGTGAGGCCCAGATCTCAGTAGAATTTGAGAAATGTACATTGTGAGGGCCATTTCCCTTGACCTCACTAAGAGAAAGGAAAAATGCAGGGCCCTTTCTTTTAAGTTTGGAGTTATGCCTGATTTCCTCTTGGTTACATCAGCTCAGTGGCCATGTTGTTATAAGAGTGTCTGCCCTGAGACTGGGAGGTCGGTGTTCCACTCCCGGGTCATACCAAAGACTCTGCTTGGCACTCGGCCCCTCCCTAACACATTCTAGTGCCACTCTTGTCCAGGGGTTGTACTACTTGACTTGTACATCTTGTCCATGGTCCAGCTGGGGGTGTACTTGTACGTCATGCAGCCTCACGCTACAGAAACAGGAGATAGGCTCCAGTCCTGCCCTGTCATGGGCCACATGCATGGCTCGCCAAGCGGTTTACTTTACATGCCCCATATACCATGCACCAGAAATAGCCAATCTGTGTGAGCTTGTACAGTAGATCGGCTATTTTTGGCTTTTGTGCTTCGGGTTAAAAACAGATCAAAAGGAAAAGTGGCATTCAACAAAATCCCTGTCCTAAAATTGTTTGGTTGCTAAGTTCACAAGTTAAGTATAGTAATGCATACATAGTGTGAGATGATGCAACAGGACATGGATAGCAGCATGTTTGTGGTCACACCGCTGGCATGTGAACCGGGGGGGGGGGGGGGGTGCATACTTAGTTTAGACATTGGTTAGACATGGGTTAAGGTTATGTTTAGGTGTGCTGCCCTGTGGGAGGTTAGGGTTTGAGAACCAAAAGCTGTCTAAACTAAGTACTGCACCCAACCGGGGAAGTATCCGTCTTTAGATTTTGGTGTTAGAAAATAGCAGATCTATATACTGTACAAAAGCTCACAGTGCCACGCTGCAAGCTTGTACATTCGCTATTTCGGAACATTTTTTTTAAACAAAAACTTGAAAGTGTAAAGAACTACTGCTTTGAGGAGATTTGTAGAATCGGCCTCGGGTCTTTAATGGGTTAACAACGGCATGACACATCCTGTAATCATGTCAGCGTTGCGAAATGTCCAATGCCCATCTGTTTGCACACCATCAGTCATGGTGGACGTACCCACGCGTCTCTGTACATAACCGCAACGTTTATGTTTGTTTATGTCTAAATGTTTGCCCACTAGCATGTGTTAAGGCTCTCAGTCGCCATTTATAGGATTCCATAGAAGCTAGCATGTCTTCTATGTTGCGCAGTGGAAATAGCCTTGCTCTCAATTCATCGCATTTTCTCTGATTATTTTAAGATGAGAGCATTTGAAAGTGGTCAAACTACCTATGTTCAGAAGCATCTTCCATAAAATCATAGTTTCGGATAGTCCATATAAAAGCAAAGGTTAAAGCCTCCGTAATAATTAATAATACTAATGATGATAATAATAATGACTTGAATTTATATAGCCTCCTTTCAAGAAACCCTAGGACACAAATCAGAAAAACAAAACAAACTAATTGCCAAAAGCCCGGTGAACAAATGTCTCTTCAGTGCAGACTTGAAAGAGTCCAATGTAGGAGTCTGGTGAATCTCCAAGGGGAGAGAGCCACATAGAAGGCTCTATCGGGCCGCTTTTTCGCGTGTCAGTCTGTGATTAGTTAGCAGGGATGATATTATTAAGAACATAATGTGATAATTGTTTGTTTTGGAATCATACCGTTTCACAAATCACACATTGGGAGGTTTTATTTTGCTTTGATCCATGTAGTCACGAGCTAATAGCTTATCAGGCCCACATGGTGTCTCTCTGTGTTGCAGCAGCAGGTTGCCCTAAATGCCTACATGTGTCTGCTTGATAAGAGATAAGGTGTACGTGGACACAGCTAAGTAGGCCAGCACTGGAAGATATAGCCACTGCTGAGATATGAACCCTGTGATTCATGCTGGCGGGGCATGCACTGCACTGCACTGCCCTTGCCTAAACCTCACCAGCCAGGCCTTTCCACCTGCTCTGTGGTACTAAATCGCCACGTGATCCGGTCAGGAGTGGATGGTAAACTGATGGCAACTGATTTGTAGTCAATAGTCATTAGGCAGGGAACCACAAATGGAATTTAGGACTACCTAAAATAACTCCCCGCGACCATAATATTAGGGCCTACTCAATAAAATAGAAAGGTATACAGACGCTATAGTCTCTGGAAGTACACCCATATTTATATACATTTTGTATTTTACAAATCACACCCGTGTGAAGTGAGGGGCACTCTTATCATCTATTGCTTCATTGTTAATATAATGGGAATTTAACTTTGTGTAGGACCGAAATAGCCAATTTGCTCAGACACATACATATGACATACAATACATTTTCCATTCATTGTCAATGGGAATTTAATGTTTGTGTAAGACAAAAATAGCTGATTTGCTCAAACGTACTGTATGACGTAAATTCTCCAATAATTGTCAATGGCATTTAATGTTTTGTTAGGACAAAAATCCACACTATAGCTGAATATATGAGGGCCCTCAAAAACACTGAGTCGGTAACGAATCTAACGATGGAAGTTGTAGATCCATGCCCCACCCGGCTATGCAATACCCGTTATACCCATCTGTCTGTGTCCCTTTATTTCTATATATGGAGTTCTATGAGAGATGGTGCATTTATAGATAGATGAAAATATTAGGCAGACCAGGCCAGGGCTACCAGCTAAAACGTTAGTCTGGACTCTGGAGCCCTATGAATTAATTGTGTGACCATATTAAAAAAAAAAGAAACAATAAAGATGAATCAAATATCTTTTATAAAATAGACCTACAATTTCTTTACACATGCCAAACCTGTGATGATGTGACAATACAGTCCATTGTGTTGCAAGTTTACAACGTGACATGTTGTTAGTTTGTATTATTATCAGCTATTTTCATTGGACTTTTGGCCCAGACTTTTGGTCTGGGATGCAAGGCTCTGAGCAGTTTGTCAACTATATTGTGCTTTTGTTTTGCGAGCTGTCAGAGCTCTCCAAGAAATGTTGTGTGTGCGAGCGCCTTCCTTCTGCACGTTGTTCCTGGTTGTTGTTTACGTGATGTTGTTTTAATGATGCCAGATGGTGTTTAATTGTGCCGAGCAGGGAGAGAAATGTAGCAGAGCCAAACGCCAAGTTAAAACATTACACGCACACAGTTTGTATTCTCATTCTATAATATTGGGTTAAATGTATTTGACTCAATTCAGAGTCAATTCTTGATCGATGAATGGATGCACTGGATTAATTGTGAACGACATAATACTGTATAATAATATGATCCCCACTTGTGTGTGTGTGTGTGTTGTAGTGAAGATAGGAGGCATGAGGATAGTGCAGAAACACCAGCCGTCCGCCCCAGAAGCCCCCCCACCTGCCAAAAAAGAGGACAACGATGACGACGAAGAATACGAGACCACCGGCAGGTATGCACGCACACACGCACCACACGCACACACACACACACACACATACACACACACACACACACACACACACACACACACACACACACACACACACACACACAGATATGATGGTGGACCTTGCTGTGTAATGTGTGGTGCAGCAGAGCCACGGCTTGCCGTTTTTGTTTACACACGTGGACAGTTCAGATCACGTCCACCTCTGCAATCACACCAGCTGTTACTAGCAGCCATTCTTTTGGCAGTTTAGTCATAGTCTTTGGAATGAAACCTCAATTAGTTTTAGTCATATTATTTTAGTCACCTGGAATGTTTTAGTGCTCGTTAGGCATGCCAAGCGGTTTACCGCATTTCGGTAATACCGCGACAGGAGACCACATACAGCTGCGGTAGATTGAAAAGTTGCTTCCTACACCTTTTGAGTTAATGTCTGAAAGACACCCAGATCCAATTGCATATTACATAATTATTTCCATTGGCTATCATGTTCGTTCAGTCCAAGCAAGAACAACTTGCTCCGAATTACTTTGATCGATCATGATTTTGCAATTTACCTGATCCGGAGAAACCGATGCTTTTAGGACAGGACATCTGTGCCATTTTTGTGTGCAAAGGTCAATCTGATATATAGTATATTGCTTAGTTTGCGGCTATTTGACATAACTTTAGACATATAATATTTTTGCTAATATTATAATTATTTATTGGCATTGCCCCTCTATCAAACGTTTTTGGAATTGGATTAACCCATTCTGACCTGAGATCAGATTCATACGAGGTTTCCACCTGGACACACACTGGTCTGATTAACCCATTCTGACCTGAGATCAGATTCTAAAAATGTCAGTCGTTCTTCGATTTTTCAAAAATAGCAGACCTACAAGCTCGTAGCGCGCCACTCGGTGGCGCGCTATGAGCTTGTAGATCTGCTATTTTTCAATAGCTAAAGCATAACATGATGCTAACACCAAAATGGGTTCCCGTTCAGAATGGGTTAAGGAGATTGTAGCAACCATTGTTGGTAAAGCTCTTCCCAGCTGCCCAGCCCTCTTTCTCATTGGTTATATAACCCAAACATCGCATTAACTTTTCAGGACAAACGCATAGTATTAGCTGCTAAGAAAACAATTATCAAAAAACTGGTTTGAACCGACTGTTGACTCGAAGAAGAGAAATTGGCTTAATTGCTATTCTGACATTTGTTTACTGGAGCGTTCTACTGCCAAGATGAATGGCGCCAGAGCTGTGCGGACACTGTGTGGACAACGTGTCCAAAGCTCTTGACGCAGTTCGGTTAATTATTTAATTGATATGACGTTGCTTCAGACGTTTGCTTTTGGCTCCCTTGACTGTATCTGTAGCCCTTGTACTGTACACGTCTTATTTGTCCTGTCTCGCCTTTTTGTTTGTGCTCGTCTTGTACTGGTCTGTAGTGTCTGTATGTTTTGTTTTTCCGTTTGTTGTTTTCCATTTTGATTTATATTTTTTAAAACAAAACAAAACTCACATTATATTTAGCTGACATGTGTTTTTCGAGTTACAGTATATTTATATATGAATATCGATTTTGTTTATGTCTTTGGTTATTTTTTCTCCACCCCCCCCCCCTTGTTAGAAAAAAAAAAAGATATATTATAATTATTTGGAAAAATAAATGTCATTCAAAGGCAGTGGCAAACGGAAAGCTTTTTCAGTTTTCTGTTTGTTCTAGATGTGTGGTGCCACACACACACACACGCACACACACACAAACACACACACACACACACGCACACACACACGCACACGAGATGCAGTGTCAGTCCATGGCAATTGTCATGTGATGCCATGCTGCTTAATTATCTAAACGACATAATTACTGTAATTGCAGCATTACCTCTAAACAGCCCCTGCTATAATCAGCCATGTTTCTTCAGTCATGGAAAGCAACTAAGTATGTGTAATCTAGTACTGTAGTACTTAAGTACAATCCTACAGCATTTTGTTCTAGTATGTCTTTTTACTTTTGCTTGTACTCTCAGAGGAAGACGTTGTAGTTTTTATTCCACTACAGTTATTTGACAGCTTTAGTTACTTTGTGGATATAGATTATTATTATGAAACGTACCCTACAATTACCATTTATATATACATTGGCTTAGCTATTTCGAAAAATAGCCAACGTACAAGTTCTCAACGTGTCACATCTCTTTGTTTGTAGGTCTTTGTGAGCTTCTGCCATTTTCAAAAAAGTACTTTTTACAACGTTTGGAGAGACGGGGAGACTCCTGTTACAGAACAAACACTCAGTAGTCACTTCATTTAAAATAAATTACACTGCACCTTTTTAGTGAAAAATAACTTCCAAGTTCCACGCACACACACCCAGATGAGTTCCTTTTACTGTAGGCAGGCACGCACGGATGTCTATTCCAAATACCGAAGACCACATTTATGTCTTCACAGACTGTAGTATTTGAGTCGAGGACAGTTCTCCTGCTCCTCACCGAAAATATGGTTGTTTTTCCATTGTTTTTCCATATTGAGGTTTAGTTGTTTAGGGGTTGGGGTTAGTGTTTTCCCTATTTTAGTTTTGCAGTATGGCAATATCACAAAGATGATAATAATTATAATAATAATTTCGTCAACAAATAAAAACTAGACAAAAATGTTAGGAAGGGACTAGTGGACAATATATCCACTATAAGTCATTTTACACTTGTGAGCTTGTAGAAAGGCTATTTTCAGCATGCAACCAACGCGTCACAGCGCAACGCGTTGTGAGCTTGTAGATCGGCTATTTTCAGCAAGTGTAAAAACACTCATTTCAACAGCATCAAGGCCTGCCAAAATACATTTTAGTCGACTAAATCTAGTTGATTTAGTCGACTAAAATTAAAACTACAATAAAAAATAGCTGACAAAAACAACACTGGTTGTATCAAATCACTGAAAAGGCCATTTAGTTTGTTCTTGATTCCCTCCTGCTCTATTCTTTGGATCAACATTGATAGAACAACAGAAATGGCAAACCAGGACAGCCTACAAGTGGAGGAAGGTGAAGGTAGGCAGATAATGAGTACAAAAAAAAAAACACTCACAAGGTTGGCCTCGTTTCCCAGGGTCAGAGAGAGAGAGAGAGAGAGAGAGGGAGTGAGAGAGATGTTTTTCCTGTTTATTGGTGTTGCCATGGGTGTGGCTGTGATCTCGGTTTGAGATATTATGCATTTCCATTATTTTTTTCTCTCCCTGCAATGCATTGTGGGATATAGAGTCATAATTGATACCTCCTAACCACAATACTGTATCTCCATGACTGCCTCTGCTATGCAGCGCTTTCAACAAAATATGGACTACTAAGTATTGATTTACTGAAGTCAAAGGTAATAATAACTTACTCCTAGCAGTTTGTCAAAATAAAGCCATTTACTGCTTTTGTATTTAGAAAATACAATGCAGAATTGAGTTCAGCCTTTTGGCCCTCCACAATATGTTCTGTTTCTCATTTGGCCCCTTGGGAAAAATAATGTCCCACCTCTGCCCTGACCCAAACACTAACCTAACCGCACGCGGACGTCACGGGTGATTTGTAACCAGCCGCACAGGCGATTTGTAACCCGCGATACCCACTTCTTCTTTTGTTTTTGATTTGATTTTCCAGTTATTTCCACAATTCTCCCGATGTGTCCGAAACATGTGACTAAATTTGACTGAGGGACTGCCATTTTTGTAATTTTCAATTTTTTCAGGTCATGTGAAAGCAGGGAATCGTAGCTTCAAATTGACATATTGGTTGTTCAGTTTGACCCACCAGTTTTGGAGATATGGCTTATAGAGTAATGTCTTGCAGAAAACAGCGAGTTGAGAAAACAGGCTTGAAAGGTTCACTTCTGTGGACTCTAACATTACACCTAGCTACATGTTTAAGCATTTTTTTCATATTTACATGTCGATTTCAGCTCTGACATTTATTTCAGACATGCTCTAGTATGTGTCTGCCTGTGCTATTCACTCATTTTGGATGGAAAAAAAGTTTGTGCGATGGCAGCCCCTCAGTCAAATCTGGTCACAACATCCTCTCTCTCTCTCTCTCTCTCCTCGTGATACCCATCCTCTCCATCTCTCTTTGCTTGTTAAAAAAATAAAATGTATACCTTACCGGTAATCACAATTCTCAAGCTGCCTACCTTCTGTCTCTCTCGCTGTTGAAAACGTCCATCATGGTTAAATCAGATCCAGGATTGACGGGTGCAGGGAGGAGGCAGGTGTTTTCCTGACACCTGCCTCTCCTCAACGCTCCACTGAATGCTATACCTGTCACGTGTGTGTGTGTGTGTGTGTGTGTGTGTGTGTGTGTGTGTTGCACTGACATCTGAATGCAGTCAGTGATTCATTCTTGTATATCGGTGCTGTCGGGTGGAGACCTTGTATGTCCAAAAAAACACTTTAGTTTTCAGGAAATGGTAACTCGAAAGCCCCAAACAAACCACACAAACCATTGACTTTGAACCAGTGTTAATTTTGTCGACTAAAACTAAGACTAATTTCTTTTGTCGACTATACCTAAACGAAAACTAAGCTATGATGACTAAAAACTAAGACTGAATATACTGACAATTTCGTCAACAAAAAGAAAATGGACTAAAATGTTAGGAGGGGACTAGTGGACAAGAGACCCAGTATAAGTCATTTTACACGTGGTTGCATGCTGAAAATAGCCGATCTACAAGCTCTTGCAGATCGGATATTTGTAAATGTAACCATTTTGTCAGCAGTAACATTAGCGCTTTCCCTCAGTCAGTTGATTCTTCATCCTATCCATATTGGCGGTGGTGGCTCAGGGGTAGAGTTGCCGGACGGTAACCTGCAAGGTTGCCAGTTCGAACCCGGGCTCCCCCAGAGTTGGTGTCGAAGTGTCCTTGAGCAAGACACTGAACCCCTGATTGCTCCTGATGTGCAGGTTGGTGCCTTGCATGGTTTCCACTGCCACACACAATGTAAAGCGCCTTGGATAAGTATATAAATGCACCATTTACCATAATGAGGGAAACCGCCCGGATGATTTGTTTATTTTTCAAACACAGTTCTTATGTGAGGCGCCCACCCCCCTATAGGGATTACAATGCAAATAAGAAGTACGTGAAAAAGTACAGTACATGACAATGTATCATACCTTCAGCAGTTGTTGCTCTGTACTCTGTATCTGTGGTAACTAATTAGGTGCAGATCACAGGTGACTAGCATCTGTTGCCTTGACAACGGTAAACATTTCCCCATAGGCGACTACACACTTTCTGCTCCGCTTAAGCAGAGGCACGAGCGTGGATGTGCGTGTGTGTGTGTGTGTGTGTGTGCGCCTTCCTTCCAAAATAAGACAATGGAGAAAAAAAATGATAAAGCTGTACTTTGATAATAACTGCCCACACCAGATGACAAATGTATGATTTGTATGCAAATCATCTGTAATTGAGTTCTAGCTACAAACGGTTCCAGTTCCAGTAGTCCCTCTACCTCCTCCCATGACTCGCTCTCTATGCTCCATGTGGTTCTCTGGAGCCCCCCGCAGGTTGCTTTTGTCTCTGCACCCCCCAACACATAACCTGCCTATCTCTCTCTCTCTCTCTCTTTATCTCTCTCTCTGTGATGAGAGAACTGTCCCCCCCCCCCCCCAAAGCAAATGTCAAGTAAAAACAATTGGAAACTAAGAATTATTCACAATTTAAAGGGAATACATGAGTATATGTGTAAACAGAGCTGTGCACATTGCAACTTAGAGAAAACGAATTATCTTACAAACTACAAAGGATCTCTCTCTCTCTCTCTCTCTCTCTCTCTCTCTCTCTCTCCCTCTGTCCTCACACTATGTCCTCACACTATTCCTCTCCATCCCTTCAGTGTTAATGTCAGTGTGACAGAATACAGAGACTGGTTAGGACGGTCATGGTAGAGCCATTGATTAGCTTTCAAAACCACAGGCTTTGTCAATTAGAGTGTGTGTGGTCGTGTGTGTGTGCCTGTGTGGCATCTGTAAGTATTGTGAAATGTGTGTGTGTGTGTGTGTGTGTGTGTGGTCTTCTCCGCCCAGTCTCGTAGGGCCTATAGGGCCGGGCAACTATAACTAAACTTTTATAGACATAATTAAGCTTTGGATTGACAGCACCCGACGACCGTAATTTTTTTTGATTTTGTATCGCATCGCTGAGAATAATATGTAGCTGGTTGTTCTGCTAGGCTGTGTTGTGTGGGCTCCACAGAGTGGGCCTGGACGGGCGGCCCCTGGGGCAGTACAACCATGCTGACACTAGGGGCAGCAAAGGAGTTAAGTCGTCCCCCCCCCGTCCCCCCCCCACACACACACTCTAGTTACACACACCGCCGCAGCAAGCAAGCACACACTGCTTATGTCTCGTCGGAAGCGTTTACATGGCGACAGCGTCGCGGCACAAGGGCACAAATTAAACCACCGAGTGGCGCGCTACGAGCTTGTAGGTCTGCTATTTTTGAAAAATCGAACAACGACTGACATTTTTAGAATCTGATCTCAGGTCAGAATGGGTTCATCAGACCATTGTGTGTCCAGTGGAAACCTCGTATGAATCTGATCTCAGGTCAGAATGGGTTAAAGGCTTCCGTATAGGCATCAACCATTATATAGGCCGAGTCTACGTTGGTCGTTGGGGTACGTATATATATATATATGGACTTTCGATATGACGCCACTTAGCGTCGACGCACGTATATGTACCTGGGGGAAAAAAAGAGTTAAGTATGCTACTTTCTACCACTGTGGGCTTGTAGATTTGTAGATTTTCACAATTAATTTTACTTTAGTTTATACCACGGTTTTAAATTGTAACCCATTTTTTCACTCTGTGTCAATTATCTAATGTAACCCTGGGCGCTACTCTCACTCTGCCAACCTGGGGAGAGCAACGGACTGACCTCATGCTTCCGCCAATGCATTGAGGAGTGAGCAGGCCGCTTCTTAATATCACCTGACAGAGGGGGGGGGGAGTTTCCCCGTTTGGACGTACTGTACAGTAGCGCGTGTAAGGAACGCGTTATTCCAACCAGTTCCTTTCCCCTCCATCAGGCGCCCCGACTGGCCAGGGGGAGGTAGTCTAGAGACCCCGGATTCACAATCCATTTCTTCTCTTGAAAAGTACACGTTTTCCAACCCGACCCCAGCGACGGTTTTCCCCACTCGTTTGAATGTTTCTTTTCCCTCTCTGCACTCGGCACACAAAGTGGTGACAGCCCAGCACGAGGCTGCTTAGAGCCTCAGTGTTCTGAATTGATGTATCCAGCGGTGCACTCTCTTAACCCATTCTGACCTGAGATCAGATTCATACGAGGTTTTCCACTGGACACACACTGGTCTGATCAACCCATTCTGACCTGAGATCAGATTCTAAAAATGTCAGTCGTTCTTCGATTTTTCAAAAATAGCAGACCTACAAGCTCGTAGCGCGCCACTCGGTGGCGCGCTATGAGCTTGTAGATCTGCTGTTTTTCAATAGCTAAAGCATAACATGATGCTGAACACCAAAATGGGTTCCCGATCAGAATGGGTTAACTGTATGGGGTCCCTACCACTTGTCTTGTTATAAAAACCGGGAGTATAGCTGCTTATTATCCACCGCTGCTGTTGTGACAGTCGCTGCAGCGGCACTGTCTGGTGGGAAAACCTCGGTTGTCCTATACACGGTTACTTTTTGACCGGTGCACACCGCTCCAATGAAGGGCCGTCGCGAGACATGGCCAAAGCTATTTCAGGGGGTTTTTCCCAGACCAAAAAAAACGGTCAAATGAAAATCATGTCGTCACTGGTCACTTGCGAGACTATAGTCTTGCCCAGAGCCATCTAATAGAAGAGTTATGATATTGAGGGGGCAGAAACCGAGTACTCGAGCGCTGTTCGTGCAGCCTGAACTGAGATGAACTGGATTTGGAACTACATTTGCGGCGCAAATAAGAGCTATTTTAACACATTATGCGGCCCTTTTAATCTTTCAAAATGGCGACCCAGGATGCCCACATTTTAGACCCACTTTTTGACATTTTTTTTTAAAGGAAAAAAAACAACAAAAAAATCATGACAACTGTTTTAAAGTATCGTACAGTAACAACTAAAGTCTCTGTAATGTTTATGTTGTACGATTACTACAAAACAATCTAAAATAAAGGGATTTAAGACCATTAAAGCTGGGCTGTTGCCCTGAATCCAATGCATTTCTGTCTACTTCCGGTCCAGGACTTGTCCCAGTTGGTTGTCCCCATTCTCAATAGAAGTCTATGTAGAAGAGCCGCCATTGGACTGATGGCCCGATGGAGTGAACGCAGTTTGCGTAACTCTATCTATGTCTTGCCAGACTGTTTGATCCCACAATTTTCAAATGCTTCTGGTCATACAGTCTTGGGACACGGAAGCTCTTTTTAAAGCGCGGAAGCGGATGCGAAGCCTCCTCCCCACTATAAATAACTTATCGTTGAAGCATATATAGTTTGCTGCTTGGCAGAAATGGGACACGTAAAGATATTTCGAAATATATTTTCGCGAAGGGAAATGACGGCTTCCGTTTATCGTATGTCGTGTAGGTGTATAGTTCCAGACTCTATACAGTATATAGCATTCAGAGATTATAGAATAGTGGTCTGGCTATGCAGGGCGATGTGGAAACTCTTCCTTTACCATCATTATTGAACTACTAAATAAATGAGTGAAAATAGCCGATCTATAAGTGCACAATGTGTCACGATGTGGCGTCCTGTGAACGTGTAAGTCGGCTATTTTGTGTGACACGATTTGGAGATCCACCGACAGCAGCTATATTCAAAGTCCAATATAGGTGCACGGTTAATAATTAATTAGCAGTGTGGATGTACATGAAATGCTTCTTGTTGCAGCTTAAGGGAAAAACATATCCAGCGATATATAAAAACGCCAACAGATGTTATGAAATCACGGATTCATGTGCGTGGAAGTTAAAATGACACCTTCGGTCTCGATGTGATTCATTTTTTGGTTGATATCTCATCATCCCCTCGCGAAGATGTACCTCTCTCTCTCTCTCTCTCTCTCTCCATCTCCTGTGCTTCCTCATTGCGGTCACCATTTCCCCACACCTCCAATGTCCTCATTATTACCTGCTCCTCTCCGTCTAGCTTTCTCATCTTTTATTTTATTTTTTCGTTTTCATGTCCCCCGGCGTTGGCCACAACGAATGGGATCATTTAAGCAGCTGGCAGATTGTGTGTGTGTGTGTGTGTGTGTGTGTGTGTGTGTGTGTGTGTGTGGTCACGCGCAAGCAAGCGTGCATAGAAGTGTGTGCGCAAGCGAGCGTGTATAGAAGCGTGTGCGCAAGCGAGCGTGGGTGTGCAAGCGGGTGTATGCGCAAGTGCGTGTCACTGTGTGTGTGCGTGTGTAACAGCAGGGAAGTTGGGGTTTTAGCAGGAACGTCCCTGAATTTCTGGCCGGCTTCACACACATAGACAGGCAGGCAGGCAGGCAGACAGACAGACAGGCAGACACTTTGAAACAAACAAACAACCATAGTGGCTCTCAACCTTTCTGGATCAGGGCCCACTTAAAAAAAAAGCACTGACCACTGTTAAGGTCATCGTAACCTTCATTTAAACTCTTGAGTACAATTGAGGGGCATTTTCAATTTCAATTTTTTCAATGTAGCCGAATAAGGTGTCCGATGGGTGGGCTGCATGCTTTTTCAGGACAAAATGACGATGAATGATATTAAATACGGCATACGAGTATGATTTTGAAAATAATATTAACATTCCCCCTCTCTCTCTCTCTCTCTCACTCTTTCTCTTTCCTTTTCTTTTTTTTCCAGCCCTCCAAAGCCCACTGTCATTGTTTCTGGAGTCGTCACAAAGGTAAGACAGAGACACACACACACACACACACACACACACACACACAGAGACACACACAGGGATACACACTCAGTGATATTTATTATAGTGGTGTAATATGTCCCCGTATTAAAATGCTACCAAAGTATTACATTTGCAATGACTTCATAATAATAATACCAATGGATTATTTTACTTTATTTGCACCTAAGTTTTAGCATTTTCTACATGAATATATAATAACCATATAAGATAGATCAAACACGTGCACGCTACATTTAGTTGAGAATGACTCATTTCATTTAGCCTGGCTCCAGATCACTAGCCTCGCTCGCATTCAGGGACTGTCCCACTTTGGCCACAGCTCTCCCTCTCCGAGAAACGGAGAGGCCTTGGAGACTGGAAAAGTGAAAGAAATAAATTTAAATGCAGACTGGGTGTCGGGGCTACATTTCATTAGGACTCACTCCATGAATTTCCCTCCTGGCCTGGGACTCATGGAACGCCCCCGGGACACGTCTAACAGACCACCCTCGGGTCCCAGCCCAGGACCCATTACATTGAAAACCTAGCTGTTTGTGTGTGGGTTTGTGTGTGTGTGTGGGTTTGTGTGTGTGTGTGTCATTGTGCACCTGGAAAAGTGTCCTTGAGAGGGTCAGCCTGCCAGGGTTATCCGCGTGTGTGTGTGTGTGTGTGTGTGTGTGTGTGTGTGTGTGTGTGTTTGCACACGTGCCTGCGCACATGCACCTGGGGAGTGTGCGCGGGCAGATAGTGTGAGAACTGTGCTGATATGGACACAGCAGCAGAGATCCCCTTTATCCTGCTGTCGCCCCATTTCCACCTTATCACACCATCAAAGCCACAGGCTTCCGCCCAAAAAGAGGGAGAAAAAGGACAAAAGCCTTGAAACTGTGTGGGTTTTCTATGTCTTTATGTGTGGGTCTTTTTTTTATGGTAAAAGGTCAAAGCACTATAATCTGTTTAGTAATCAAAATGGACCCTTTAGAGTCCATTTGGTTCCATTTGTACACCCTCAGAGTTAAATTAACATTGATTTTACAATATTAAATTAGGGGTCCCAGTGATAGAAATGCCATTAAATGGGGGTCTGTGAAATTAACCCATTTTGGGAGGGAACCCATTTTGGTGTAACATTAATGTTTTTTTTCAAATTTTCAAAAAACATGGGCTATAACCCATCGTTTTTTTATTTTTGTCAAATCATCAAAAATGATGAAAAACGGCGCGCTATAGTATGCCGTACGATATAGGCTATAGCCCATGGTCCAAAATGATGAGAAACGAGGATAACTTTTTTTATCAAAATTTCAAAAAACATGGGCTATAACCCATCGTTTTTTTTCATTTTTGACAAATCATCAAAAATGATGAAAAACGGCGCGCTATAGTATGCCGTACGATATAGGCTATAGCCCATGGTCCAAAATGATGAGAAACGAGGCTAACTTTTCTTTTCAAAATTTCAAAAAACATGGGCTATAACCCATCGTTTTTTTCATTTTTGTCAAATCATCAAAAATGATGAAAAACGGCGTGCTATAGTATGCCGTACGATATAGGATATAGCCCATGGTCCAAAATGATGAGAAACGAGGATAACTTTTTTTTCCAAAATTTCAAAAAACATGGGCTATAACCCATCGTTTTTTTCATTTTTTCATTTTTGTCAAATCATCAAAAATGATGAAAAACGGCGCGCTATAGTATGCCGTACGATATAGGCTATAGCCCATGGTCCAAAATGATGAGAAACGAGGCTAAGTTTTTTTTTCAAAATTTAAAAAAACATGGGCTATAACCCATCGTTTTTTTTATTTTATCATTTTTGTCAAATCATCAAAAATGATGAAAAACGGCACGCTATAGTATGCCGTACGATATAGGCTATAGCCCATGGTCCAAAATGATGAGAAACGAGGCTAACTTTTTTTTTCAAAATTTCAAAAAACATGGGCTATAACCCATCGTTTTTTTTTTCATTTTTTAATTTTACATTATGTGTCGCATGTCGTTATAGGTGAGCCGTACTGTACTGTACATTATGTGTTGCATGTCGTTATAGGTGAGCCGTACTGTAAACATTATGTTATAATTTTGCTTTTGAAAAATAGCAGATCTACAAGCTCATAGCGCGCCACCGAGTGGCGCGCTACGAGCTTGCAGGTCTGCTATTTTAGAAAAATCGTTAAAATGTGGCGCAAATCATTGAATATATATATTTCAGAGCGAACATTTTTAACTAAAATATTTGCTTTTCGAGGGTCCCTGGAACTACATATTTTGAAATGGGGGTCCGTGGCCCAATCGAGATTATTCTGGGGGTCCTTGACATGAAAAAGGTTGAGCACCACTGACATAGAAACATGGGTTTTTCAGAAGAAATGTAGGATTTCGAAGCAGGTCGATTAAAGTTGAGAGTCACTGCTAGAGTCGTAAAAATCTTCTCTTGTGGGGGTGCCTGGCATATTATCCACATGTCCGCGGGGCTAATTCATGTCAATCTAGGGGTCCTTGACATGAAAAGAAGTTTTGGAACCACTGGTTCCCAAAGTGGGGTCTATTTTGTTCATGTTCATAAAGTGCTAAAGTGTTTAAAGCAGTGGTTCCCAAACTTTTTCATGTCAAGGACCCCCAAATTGACACTACTTAGCCCGTGGACCCCCATTTGAAAAGATATGCCAGGGACCCCCATAAGAGAAGACGTACACATTTAGACGTCTACATTTAGACGTCTACATTTAGACGTACACATTTAGACGTCTACATTTAGACGTCTACATTTATGATGAAAAATGATGAAAAACGGCGTGCCATAGTATGCCGTACGATATGGGCTATAGCCCACGGTCCAAAATGATGAGAAACGAGGCTAACTTTTTTTTTCAAAATTTCAAAAAACATGGGCTATAACCCATCGTTTTTTTCATTTTTTCATTTTTTTCAAATCCTCAAAAATGATGAAAAACGGCGTGCCATAGTATGCCGTACGATATGGGCTATAGCCCACGGTCCAAAATGATGAGAAACGAGGCAAACTTTTTTTTCCAAAATTTCAAAAAACATGGGCTATAACCCATCGTTTTTGTCATTTCGTCATTTTTTTCAAATCTTCAAAAATGATGAAAAACGGCGCGCTATAGTATGCCGTACGATATGGGCTATAGCCCATGGTCCAAAATGATGAGAAACGTGGCTAACTTTTTTTTTCAAAATTTCAAAAAACATGGGCTATAACCCATCGTTTTTGTCATTTCGTAATTTTTTTCAAAAATGATGAAAAACGGCGTGCCATAGTATGCCGTACGATATGGGCTATAGCCCACGGTCCAAAATGATGAGAAACGAGGCTAACTTTTTTTTTCAAAATTTCAAAAACATGGGCTATAACCCATCGTTTTTTTCATTTTTTCATTTTTTTCAAATCCTCAAAAATGATGAAAAACGGCGTGCCATAGTATGCCGTACGATATGGGCTATAGCCCACGGTCCAAAATGATGAGAAACGAGGCTAACTTTTTTTTTCAAAATTTCAAAAAACATGGGCTATAACCCATCGTTTTTGTCATTTCGTCTTTTTTTTCAAATCTTCAAAAATGATGAAAAACGGCGCGCGATAGTATGCCGTATGATATGGGCTATAGCCCATGGTCCAAAATGATGAGAAACGAGGCTAACTTTTTTTTTCAAAATTAAAAAAAACATGGGCTATAACCCATCGTTTTTGTCATTTCGTCATTTTTTTTAAATCTTCAAAAATGATGAAAAACGGCGCGCTATAGTATGCCGTACGATATGGGCTATAGCCCATGGTCCAAAATGATGAGAAACGAGGCTAACTTTTTTTTCCAAAATTTCAAAAAACATGGGCTATAACCCATCGTTTTTGTCATTTCGTAATTTTTTTCAAATCTTCAAAAATGATGAAAAACGACGCGCTATAGTATGCCGTACGATATGGGCTATAGCCCACGGTCCAAAATGATGAGAAACGAGGCTAACTTTTTTTTTCAAAATTTCAAAAAACATGGGCTATAACCCATCGTTTTTTTCATTTTTTCATTTTTTTCAAATCTTCAAAAATGATGAAAAACGGCGCGCTATAGTATGCCGTACGATATGGGCTATAGCCCATGGTCCAAAATGATGAGAAACGAGGCTAACTTTTTTTTTCAAAATTTCAAAAAACATGGGCTATAACCCATCGTTTTTTTCATTTTTTCATTTTTTTTTAAATCCTCAAAAATGTTGAAAAACGGCGTGCCATAGTATGCCGTACGATATGTGAACGGTGGATTTGTGCACTGCCTGCCTACAACCTCAGCGGTGGTGGGCAGGCACTTTACCATTGTGCCACCCTCTTTCTATACTTGTGGGGACATTTGGCTCTCACACACACACACACACACACACACACGCAAGCAGCAGCAGATGAGGTGTGGTTGCATGTATGTGTGCGTAAAACCCTCCATCTGGCTTCCCTTGGTCTCATAAATGCATGAGTCTGCCATCAATCATCATTCATACATGTACAGAATGCGCTGCTTAATAACGTTCCGCAACATTAGCGTTAATAAACAGAAAGCCAGACTGAGGCTTCAACTAATTAGCTGTAATGAAAAACCATAATGAAATAAAAGCATGATTCTTGCATCAAAGTGTGACATCTCTAAATGCTAATCCATTTACGTTATGGCAAGATAATGAAGAGGTACGAGGCACGCCGTAAGCTTGTAGATTGGATATTTTCACCAAATGTTCACCCCAGATGATGGGTTTGTGTGGGTTAAAGCAGTAGTTTTACTACTGCTTTAACCTGGTCCTCGGACGGATATATGGCCATGGACTGCCATCTGAAACTGTTTTGTGCCACTTTCAAGATTTCTCCACAATGTTCAACAATAGCAGATACATGCAGGTCGCGGCAGCGCGGCACTTTAGAATACATTTTTGGTTACTGCATTGTCTGTTTCTCACCTAATGGCTTCTCACTCTTAACCTTTGTATTGCCATCTACGTTTATAAACGGTCCCCATTTGGGACCTGTTCTTGCCAACTACGCGTATAAGCGTAGCCAACCGATTAGTCCATATATGGACGCGCTGTCCATCTGTTTGCATTATAAATGTATATCCCCCTGCACTGCATGCATTCAGAGTTCATAGTTTTAATGAATGTATAGAATGTGCTGTGCAGAATGTTATTTGACTATAGATGATTAGATGTTTAAACCAACAACAATACTAGTCACAGTGTTACACGTCGCAATGTGATGCATTGTGAGCTGGTACATCTGCTATTTTTGACAATTGTGGAATATTTTTGAAACATTTAAAAACACAAATCTGTCATGGGGGTCACTGGCCCAAAATATTTTTGGATTAGAGTCCTTAGTTGGGCAAAAACATTCATCTGGGGGTCCTTGACATGGAAATGTCACTGACACTGTGTGAGGATCACTGGTTTTAAACGACATTAGGAGAAAAGCCCAAATAAGCACTTTAGAAACCAGAAAAGCAACCACAACTAACAATATTTACAAGCAACTTTACAGAAAAAGAAGCCCAACATCGCTTATAATAAACAGACATGGCAACACTGCTGAGCAGCGCAGAGATGGCTCTTGTGTCAAATCAGATGTTGCTCTTTGCATTTAAGATGTGGTCAGACCCAGGTGTAATCGGTATGCGCGGAGTGTTTTTAGGTCAAGGGGCTTAATAGCAAATTGCGCAAAGCGAATATAAATTAACATATGGACACTCCCCCAATGCTAAAATATGCAGGAACGTGGTATGCCATATGTGTAGTGTGTGCGTTCAGCACGGCTTCCATAATACGAAAGGGCGCAGAGCGAGGCCATGATATGACCAAATTCTGTATTACCGCATGGGATTTAGCACCTTGATAATTTAACTGTCTGTCTGTCTGTTTCTCTCTCTCTCTCTCTCTCTCTCTCTCTCTCTCTCTCTCTCTCTCTCTCTTCCTCCCCCCCCCCCCCCCCCCCCCCCAGGGGGACAAGGACTTCACCCCTGCGGCTGCGCAGGTGGCCCACCAGAAGCCCCAGCCCTCCTGCTGTAAGATGCCCCCCAGCCAGCACACCAGCCAGATCCACCAGCCGCGCAAGTGAAGCCTGAGCCCCTCCCCCCAGCTCAGCCCGAGCCACCATGGCTCAGCTCAGCCTGCCACACAAAACGCTGAGAACGGACCACACTTTTAACCCCCCGACCACACACACACACACACACACACACACACACACACACACCTGAGTTCAAGGTTATTTTTTTTTGTAATTGTTTTTGTTTTATCCTGCTTCCAGTTACCCTCTGTTGTTCGTTGAGGGCGTTCTAACCAAATGGACCGCAACTCTGGAGAGTTGCACAAAATGGAACGATTTGTCTCAACTCTCAACGTAACAGGGTTTTTTTTTTTTTTTTTTAAACGTACGGTTTATACGTAACGAGTTTCAGCCAGTTGGCATCATGCCGTCAGGAATTGCATGAGGATGTTTGTGTCGGGGACAGAATTCCACCTTTTTACATTCTCTGCTGGCGCTGTACTGTATAATGCTTAAATCTGTACTTGTTCGCTTGACAATCACTTATGTTTCCGTCCTACGGACAGAATAGTTTTTTTGGGGGGGGGGGTTTATTTGTTTTTTCTATCAGTTAGTCACCCCATGTAAGCCTAGAATTCATGGAGAATGTTTGTATTGTTCTCGTCACGTTCCTGAATGAAGAATACAAAGATGGAGATAATAGGAGGTCCGTGTTTAACAACGACCGCCAAATTAATATCAAAATAATAATTCATGTAACCTCCAGCACTTCTGAGGGTACAGTGAAAGTTGTTTAATCGACCTTTGATCTAGGTTTGCTGTCAAGTAAATGTATCAAAAGATTATCACGAGTCTAATAAAAAAACATTCTGACCCGTACTTCGACCCTCGTCTAAGTAACCGTCTAAGTAACTCGGTCTAAGTAACCGAAGTTCACAATGCGTCGCATTGTGACACATTGTGAGCATGTAGATCTGCTATAATTTATTCCAGGGGTGTCCCTGGTATAAAATGTTTTCCGTGGCCAAATACTAATTGATTTGGCGGTCTAAACTCCTGTGGCAAGCTCGTTTTCCTTGAATGTGTCACAAATAATATCCTCTTCATTTTTCTTTTTTTTTCTTCATTCAGGAATGAGATAAAAACAAAATCTCCATGATATTCAGCACTTTTTGGAGTGAAAAGACTAAAGAAAAACATGACTGTGTCTATTGAGTTTGGGGCTGTAATGCAATACAAGCACATATATAATGCATTACAAGGAATTATAACATTGGACCACAAAAAAACTAACCTCCTCACCAGGCTTCCCACCTCGGAGGAAAGCCTGGTCTCTGTTCCAAAACACCTTTGACAGCACCCAACACGCCAAGTATCTCTTCACAGACCAAAAGAGCCAATCAGCAGTTTAGGCATTAGAATAATTCTAATATTAGCCAATCACCTGCCACTACCAAGTCCTTTTATTTATATACTGGGTTGCACACAAGCAGCGCAGATTGGAAAATTAGACCATCCAAACAAGCTCACAACGCATCGCCCCTGAGCTTATAGATCTGCTATTTTTTCCCCGGTATGATTTGGTGTATTGTGAACCAAACGAGTTAAACTGAAAAGAAACCTCCGGTTACCATAGCAACTCTGACAAGCATTCCACCCACCCCCTCCCCGCCCATTTTCCTGGAACAAAATTAGTATACCAATGATTAATTTCACGCACGCACGCACTCTCACACCCTCTCCTTAATCACCCACCTCCTTACCACTCAAGTGTCGTTAATTGCAACACTAATTAACGCTCAGGTGTCCAAGAGGAAAGAAGAAAGACAGAGATTAAAAAGTATATATATTCAATCTTTGCCAAGGAGTAATTGCCTGTGTATTTAAATAAATAACGTTTAAAAGAAGGAATAAAGAATAGTTTTATTATGTTGTTGTTTTTTTGCTTACTCAGTTTTCTTGAGTAAATGGTTCAAAGTGTACAAATCTTTTGTCAGTGAGTGGACTTAGGTATTAGGTGTGGTTGTAATGATGGTGAATAAAGATTTATCATGGACGAGTCACTTGTTCTGCTTCTCATCTGTATCTAGGATCTGGATGGATGCAGTGGTGGTGGACAAAGCATATTCTCAAGTACATACATTATAGGGCTTAGTTGGACCAGTGTTTTTTTTTGTCGACTAAAACTAAGATGAAAAATGTTCGTCGACTACCTTTTTTCACTGACAAACTAAATGAAAACTAAGCTATGATGACTAAAACTAAGAGTAATTGTATTGACAATTTCGTCAACGGATAAAAACTAGACTAAAATGTTAGGAAGGGACTAGTGGACAAGAGATCCCGTACAAGTCATTTTACACTTGGTTCCATGCTGAAAATAGCAGATCTACAAGCACTTTCGCAATTAGATCGCAATTAGATCGCAATTTCTGCAATTTCCATTTCCGCAATTACGATTTCCGCAATTTCCGCAATTCCCCAATTTTCCATTTCCGCAATTTCCGCAATTTCCATAATTTCCATTTACACCATTTCCGTAATTTCCGCAATTACCATTTCCGCAATTCCCCAATTTTCCATTTCAGCAAATGCAATTTCCGCAATTTCCATAATTTCCATTTCCACCATTTCCGGAATTTCCGCAATTGCCATAATTTCTATTTCCACCATTTCCGTAATTTCCGCAATTCCGCAATTGCCGCAATTACCATTTCCGCAATTTCCGTAATTTCCGCAATTTCCGCAATTACAATTTCCGCAATTCCCCAATTTTCCATTTCCGCAATTCCGCAATTTCCGCAATTGCAATTTCCGCAATTCCGCAATTACGGAAATGGTGCAAATGGAAATTATGGAAATTGCGGAAATTGCGGAAATTGCGGAAATGGAAAATTGGGGAATTGCTGAAATGGTAATTGCGGAAATTGCGGAATTGCGGAATTTCCACCATTTCCGTAATTTCCGCAATTCCGCAATTTCCATTTCTGGAATTTCCGCAATTACCATTTCCGCATGGTGGAAATGGAAATTGCGGAAATTGCGGAAATGGTGGAAATGGAAATTGAGGAAATTGAGGAAATTGCGGAAATGGTAATTGCGGAAATTGCGGAATTTCCACCATTTCCGTAATTTCCGCAATTCCGCAATTTCCATTTCTGCAATTTCCGCAATTACCATTTCCTCATGGTGGAAATGGAAATTGCGGAAATGGAAATTGCGGAAATTGCGGAAATGGAAATTGAGGAAATTGCGGAAATGGTAATTGCGGAAATTGCTTTTCACTTATAGCTATCTATTTTCAGGTAGATTGTTTTATTTTACTCAGTCAGCCATATCACTACTCGTTTTTTTTCATGAAAAAGGTCATAGCTGGGTAATCTATTTTCAGGCAAATTGTGTTTATTGTATTTTATTTTACTCAGCCATAACAATTTATTTTCTGTTAATATAACCAACTTGCTGGCTGGCAGGCAGGCAGACAGCTACTCATAGACAGGCAGACAGACAGCTACTCATGGACAATTGGACAGGCAGGCAGGCAGACAGACAGCTACTCATAGACAGGCAGGCAGACAGCTACTCATAGACAGGCAGACAGTAAGACAGCTACTCATTGACAGACAGACAAATAACTACTCATGGACAGACAGACAGACAGGCAGGCAGGCAAAGAGCTACTCATGTTATGTTATTATGTTATTATAACAGCTACTCATGTTATGTGCAATAATTTGTGCAGTTATGGAAACAGCTTTGTGTTTATGCAAGAAAGTGGGGCCCAGATGGACATGTTAGCTGGGCAAATAGTCCAATAAAATAGTATAGCACCAATACATTACATAGCACGACATGGCGTACAAACAAACCCTGAAAACCACCTAAAATCCCTAACAAATATAAAACCATTAAACACACAAATGTAAAGTGCATCACTATAGCCTGCAGCTTATTCCATAACAGTATTGTTATAGTACGGCATACTATAGCACGCCGTTTTTCATCATTTTTGAGGATTTGAAAAAAATGAAGAAAAAAAAACGATGGGTTATAGCCCATGTTTTTTGAAATTTTGAAAAAAAAAGTTATCCTCGTTTCTCATCATTTTGGACCATGGGCTATATCGTATGGCATACTATAGCACGCCGTTTTTCATCATTTTTGAGGATTTGATTTTTTTTTTTTAAACGATGGGTTATAGCCCATGTTTTTTGAAATTTTGGGGTAGTAGGTGGTGGTGTAGACGTTGGTCTGCTGCAGCGCCGAGGGGTAGAAGTTGGACCTCTCGTCCGGGAGGAGGTTGTTCTTGTTGAGCGTCTGAGGGAAGAGACAACAGTTAGGAAGGGAGATAAGAGAAATGAATTATCTATATATATCTCATTTCAAAACCCCTAAAATAAGACTGATCTGCTTATGGCCAAAATCACAATAACATGATATTTGTGACTAGATTTGACTGAGAGCCTGCCATCACGCAACCTGCTGCCGTCGCGCTTTTCACCAGAGGAGATTTTTTTTTGGCAATTTTTCCGCAATTTGCTAATGTTTCTCATCCTCCGCAACACAAAAAAACGATGGGTTATAGCCCATCGTTTTTTTAATTTGTAAGTGTCACATCCAGAATATATTTTTCAATTGATTAGTTAGTTCTTAAACAAATAAACTCATACAGTTTTCCCCCAGTGAGATCAGCCTGGGAGTCATACGGTTTTCTGTACCTCATTTGACCTGCTGAAATCCGGTTCCATTTGTACACTGTCAAAGTCACTAACTAATACTATCAACATCCATCTATTCTATATACCCTCTACAACAGTGGTTCCCAAACCCTTTCTTGTCAAGGATCCCCGAATTTACACTT
This sequence comes from Protomyctophum bolini, assembly GCF_963924005.1. Classification (NCBI taxonomy): domain Eukaryota; kingdom Metazoa; phylum Chordata; class Actinopteri; order Myctophiformes; family Myctophidae; genus Protomyctophum; species Protomyctophum bolini. The sequence continues at coordinate 30,080,864 of NC_137882.1, forward strand.
TATTAGCCCGTGGAACCTAACCCTAACCCCAACCCCAACCCGTTTTTCCAGGCCATGGTCTCGGAGTGATTTTCGTCATTTTTTTCAAATCCTCAAAAATGATGAACCCTAACCCTTGATCGTAGGAGATGGTAATGTAGGACTCTACAGATCAAGTGCTATCCAGTCATAAAGTTGGGCTATAGCCCATATCGTACGGCATACTATAGCGCGCAGTTTTTCATCATTTTTGAGGATTTGAAAAAAATGGGGAAAAAAATCCGCAATTACCGCAATTTCCATTTGCGCAATTTCCATTTGCGCAATTACCATTTCCGCAATTTCCGCAATTTGACAAAAACGATGGGTTATAGCCCATGTTTTTTTAAATTTTGAAAAAAAAAGTTAGCCTCGTTTCTCATCATTTTGGACCGTGGGCTATAGCCCATATCGTACGGCATACTATAGCGCGCAGTTTTTCATCATTTTTGAAGATTTGAAAAAAATGACAAAAACGATGGGTTATAGCCCATGTTTTTTGAAATTTTGAAAAAAAAAGTTAGCCTCGTTTCTCATCATTTTGGACCGTGGGCTATAGCCCATATCGTACGGCATACTATAGCGCGCAGTTTTTCATCATTTTTGAAGATTTGAAAAAAATGACAAAATGACAAAAACGATGGGTTATAGCCCATGTTTTTTGAAATTTTGAAAAAAAAAGTTAGCCTCGTTTCTCATCATTTTGGACCGTGGGCTATAGCCCATATCGTACGGCATACTATAGCGCACAGTTTTTCATCATTTTTGAAGATTTTAAAAAAAATGACAAAATGACAAAAACGATGGGTTATAGCCCATGTTTTTTGAAATTTTGAAAAAAAAAGTTAGCCTCGTTTCTCATCATTTTGGACCGTGGGCTATAGCCCATATCGTACGGCATACTATAGCGCGCAGTTTTTCATCATTTTTGAAGATTTGAAAAAAATGACAAAATGACAAAAACGATGGGTTATAGCCCATGTTTTTTGAAATTTTGAAAAAAAAAGTTAGCCTCGTTTCTCATCATTTTGGACCGTGGGCTATAGCCCATATCGTACGGCATACTATAGCGCACAGTTTTTCATCATTTTTGAAGATTTGAAAAAAATGACAAAATGACAAAAACGATGGGTTATAGCCCATGTTTTTTTTTATTTTGAAAAAAAAAAGTTAGCCTCGTTTCTCATCATTTTGGACCGTGGGCTATAGCCCATATCGTACGGCATACTATAGCGCGCAGTTTTTCATCATTTTTGAAGATTTGAAAAAAATGACAAAATGACAAAAACGATGGGTTATAGCCCATGTTTTTTGAAATTTTGAAAAAAAAAGTTAGCCTCGTTTCTCATCATTTTGGACCGTGGGCTATAGCCCATATCGTACGGCATACTATAGCGCACAGTTTTTCATCATTTTTGAAGATTTGAAAAAAATGACAAAAACGACAAAAACGATGGGTTATAGCCCATGTTTTTTGAAATTTTGAAAAAAAAAGTTAGCCTCGTTTCTCATCATTTTGGACCGTGGGCTATAGCCCATATCGTACGGCATACAATAGCGCGCAGTTTTTCATCATTTTTGAAGATTTGAAAAAAATGACAAAAACGACAAAAACGATGGGTTATAGCCCATGTTTTTTGAAATTTTGAAAAAAAAAGTTAGCCTCGTTTCTCATCATTTTGGACCGTGGGCTATAGCCCATATCGTACGGCATACTATAGCGCGCAGTTTTTCATCATTTTTGAAGATTTGAAAAAAATGACAAAATGACAAAAACGATGGGTTATAGCCCATGTTTTTTTAAATTTTGAAAAAAAAAAGTTAGCCTCGTTTCTCATCATTTTGGACCGTGGGCTATAGCCCATATCGTACGGCATACTATAGCGCGCAGTTTTTCATCATTTTTGAAGATTTGAAAAAAATGACAAAATGACAAAAACGATGGGTTATAGCCCATGTTTTTTGAAATTTTGAAAAAAAAAGTTAGCCTCGTTTCTCATCATTTTGGACCGTGGGCTATAGCCCATATCGTACGGCATACTATAGCGCGCAGTTTTTCATCATTTTTGAAGATTTGAAAAAAATGACAAAAACGACAAAAACGATGGGTTATAGCCCATGTTTTTTGAAATTTTGAAAAAAAAAGTTAGCCTCGTTTCTCATCATTTTGGACCGTGGGCTATAGCCCATATCGTACGGCATACTATAGCGCGCAGTTTTTCATCATTTTTGAAGATTTGAAAAAAATGACAAAAACGACAAAAACGATGGGTTATAGCCCATGTTTTTTGAAATTTTGAAAAAAAAAGTTAGCCTCGTTTCTCATCATTTTGGACCGTGGGCTATAGCCCATATCGTACGGCATACTATAGCGCGCAGTTTTTCATCATTTTTGAAGATTTGAAAAAAATGACAAAATGACAAAAACGATGGGTTATAGCCCATGTTTTTTGAAATTTTGAAAAAAAAAGTTAGCCTCGTTTCTCATCATTTTGGACCGTGGGCTATAGCCCATATTGTACGGCATACTATAGCGCGCAGTTTTTCATCATTTTTGAAGATTTGAAAAAAATGACAAAATGACAAAAACGATGGGTTATAGCCCATGTTTTTTGAAATTTTGAAAAAAAAAGTTAGCCTCGTTTCTCATCATTTTGGACCGTGGGCTATAGCCCATATCGTACGGCATACTATAGCGCGCAGTTTTTCATCATTTTTGAAGATTTGAAAAAAATGACAAAATGACAAAAACGATGGGTTATAGCCCATGTTTTTTGAAATTTTGAAAAAAAAAGTTAGCCTCGTTTCTCATCATTTTGGACCGTGGGCTATATCCCATATCGTACGGCATACTATAGCGCGCAGTTTTTCATCATTTTTGAAGATTTGAAAAAAATGACAAAATGACAAAAACGATGGGTTATAGCCCATGTTTTTTGAAATTTTGAAAAAAAAAGTTAGCCTCGTTTCTCATCATTTTGGACCGTGGGCTATAGCCCATATCGTACGGCATACTATAGCGCGCAGTTTTTCATCATTTTTGAAGATTTGAAAAAAATGACAAAATGACAAAAACGATGGGTTATAGCCCATGTTTTTTGAAATTTTGAAAAAAAAAGTTAGCCTCGTTTCTCATCATTTTGGACCGTGGGCTATAGCCCATATCGTACGGCATACTATAGCGCGCAGTTTTTCATCATTTTTTAAGATTTGAAAAAAATGACAAAATGACAAAAACGATGGGTTATAGCCCATGTTTTTTGAAATTTTGAAAAAAAAAAGTTAGCCTCGTTTCTCATCATTTTGGACCGTGGGCTATAGCCCATATCGTACGGCATACTATAGCGCGCAGTTTTTCATCATTTTTGAAGATTTGAAAAAAATGACAAAATGACAAAAACGATGGGTTATAGCCCATGTTTTTTTTAATTTTGAAAAAAAAAGTTAGCCTCGTTTCTCATCATTTTGGACCGTGGGCTATAGCCCATATCGTACGGCATACTATAGCGCGCAGTTTTTCATCATTTTTGAAGATTTGAAAAAAATGACAAAATGACAAAAACGATGGGTTATAGCCCATGTTTTTTTAAATTTTGAAAAAAAAAGTTAGCCTCGTTTCTCATCATTTTGGACCGTGGGCTATAGCCCATATCGTACGGCATACTATAGCGCGCAGTTTTTCATCATTTTTGAAGATTTAAAAAAAATGACAAAATGACAAAAACGATGGGTTATAGCCCATGTTTTTTTTAATTTTGAAAAAAAAAGTTAGCCTCGTTTCTCATCATTTTGGACCGTGGGCTATAGCCCATATCGTACGGCATACTATAGCGCGCAGTTTTTCATCATTTTTGAAGATTTGAAAAAAATGACAAAATGACAAAAACGATGGGTTATAGCCCATGTTTTTTGAAATTTTGAAAAAAAAGGTTAGCCTCGTTTCTCATCATTTTGGACCGTGGGCTATAGCCCATATCGTACGGCATACTATAGCGCGCAGTTTTTCATCATTTTTGAAGATTTGAAAAAAATGACAAAATGACAAAAACGATGGGTTATAGCCCATGTTTTTTGAAATTTTGAAAAAAAAAGTTAGCCTCGTTTCTCATCATTTTGGACCGTGGGCTATAGCCCATATCGTACGGCATACTATAGCGCGCAGTTTTTCATCATTTTTGAAGATTTGAAAAAAATGACAAAATGACAAAAACGATGGGTTATAGCCCATGTTTTTTGAAATTTTGAAAAAAAAAGTTAGCCTCGTTTCTCATCATTTTGGACCGTGGGCTATAGCCCATATCGTACGGCATACTATAGCGCGCAGTTTTTCATCATTTTTGAAGATTTGAAAAAAATGACAAAATGACAAAAACGATGGGTTATAGCCCATGTTTTTTGAAATTTTGAAAAAAAAAGTTAGCCTCGTTTCTCATCATTTTGGACCGTGGGCTATAGCCCATATCGTACGGCATACTATAGCACGCAGTTTTTCATCATTTTTGAAGATTTGAAAAAAATGACAAAATGACAAAAACGATGGGTTATAGCCCATGTTTTTTTAAATTTTGAAAAAAAAAGTTAGCCTCGTTTCTCATCATTTTGGACCGTGGGCTATAGCCCATATCGTACGGCATACTATAGCGCGCAGTTTTTCATCATTTTTGAAGATTTGAAAAAAATGACAAAATGACAAAAACGATGGGTTATAGCCCATGTTTTTTTAAATTTTGAAAAAAAAAGTTAGCCTCGTTTCTCATCATTTTGGACCGTGGGCTATAGCCCATATCGTACGGCATACTATAGCGCGCAGTTTTTCATCATTTTTGAAGATTTGAAAAAAATGACAAAATGACAAAAACGATGGGTTATAGCCCATGTTTTTTTAAATTTTGAAAAAAAAAGTTAGCCTCGTTTCTCATCATTTTGGACCGTGGGCTATAGCCCATATCGTACGGCATACTATAGCGCGCAGTTTTTCATCATTTTTGAAGATTTGAAAAAAATGACAAAATGACAAAAACGATGGGTTATAGCCCATGTTTTTTTTTATTTTGAAAAAAAAAGTTAGCCTCGTTTCTCATCATTTTGGACCGTGGGCTATAGCCCATATCGTACGGCATACTATAGCGCGCAGTTTTTCATCATTTTTGAAGATTTGAAAAAAATGACAAAATGACAAAAACGATGGGTTATAGCCCATGTTTTTTTTAATTTTGAAAAAAAAAGTTAGCCTCGTTTCTCATCATTTTGGACCGTGGGCTATAGCCCATATCGTACGGCATACTATAGCGCGCAGTTTTTCATCATTTTTGAAGATTTGAAAAAAATTACAAAATGACAAAAACGATGGGTTATAGCCCATGTTTTTTGAAATTTTGAAAAAAAAAGTTAGCCTCGTTTCTCATCATTTTGGACCGTGGGCTATAGCCCATATCGTACGGCATACTATAGCGCGCAGTTTTTCATCATTTTTGAAGATTTGAAAAAAATGACAAAAACGACAAAAACGATGGGTTATAGCCCATGTTTTTTTAAATTTTGAAAAAAAAAGTTAGCCTCGTTTCTCATCATTTTGGACCGTGGGCTATAGCCCATATCGTACGGCATACTATAGCGCGCAGTTTTTCATCATTTTTGAAGATTTGAAAAAAATGACAAAATGACAAAAACGATGGGTTATAGCCCATGTTTTTTGAAATTTTGAAAAAAAAAGTTAGCCTCGTTTCTCATCATTTTGGACCGTGGGCTATAGCCCATATTGTACGGCATACTATAGCGCGCAGTTTTTCATCATTTTTGAAGATTTGAAAAAAATGACAAAATGACAAAAACGATGGGTTATAGCCCATGTTTTTTGAAATTTTGAAAAAAAAAGTTAGCCTCGTTTCTCATCATTTTGGACCGTGGGCTATAGCCCATATCGTACGGCATACTATAGCGCGCAGTTTTTCATCATTTTTGAAGATTTGAAAAAAATGACAAAATGACAAAAACGATGGGTTATAGGCCATGTTCTTTGAAATTTTGAAAAAAAAAGTTAGCCTCGTTTCTCATCATTTTGGACCGTGGGCTATATCCCATATCGTACGGCATACTATAGCGCGCAGTTTTTCATCATTTTTGAAGATTTGAAAAAAAATGACAAAATGACAAAAACGATGGGTTATAGCCCATGTTTTTTGAAATTTTGAAAAAAAAAGTTAGCCTCGTTTCTCATCATTTTGGACCGTGGGCTACAGCCCATATCGTACGGCATACTATAGCGCGCAGTTTTTCATCATTTTTGAAGATTTGAAAAAAATGACAAAATGACAAAAACGATGGGTTATAGCCCATGTTTTTTGAAATTTTGAAAAAAAAAGTTAGCCTCGTTTCTCATCATTTTGGACCGTGGGCTATAGCCCATATCGTACGGCATACTATAGCGCGCAGTTTTTCATCATTTTTTAAGATTTGAAAAAAATGACAAAATGACAAAAACGATGGGTTATAGCCCATGTTTTTTGAAATTTTGAAAAAAAAAGTTAGCCTCGTTTCTCATCATTTTGGACCGTGGGCTATAGCCCATATCGTACGGCATACTATAGCGCGCAGTTTTTCATCATTTTTGAAGATTTGAAAAAAATGACAAAATGACAAAAACGATGGGTTATAGCCCATGTTTTTTTAAATTTTGAAAAAAAAAGTTAGCCTCGTTTCTCATCATTTTGGACCGTGGGCTATAGCCCATATCGTACGGCATACTATAGCGCGCAGTTTTTCATCATTTTTGAAGATTTGAAAAAAATGACAAAATGACAAAAACGATGGGTTATAGCCCATGTTTTTTTAAATTTTGAAAAAAAAAGTTAGCCTCGTTTCTCATCATTTTGGACCGTGGGCTATAGCCCATATCGTACGGCATACTATAGCGCGCAGTTTTTCATCATTTTTGAAGATTTAAAAAAAATGACAAAATGACAAAAACGATGGGTTATAGCCCATGTTTTTTGAAATTTTGAAAAAAAAAGTTAGCCTCGTTTCTCATCATTTTGGACCGTGGGCTATAGCCCATATCGTACGGCATACTATAGCGCGCAGTTTTTCATCATTTTTGAAGATTTGAAAAAAATGACAAAATGACAAAAACGATGGGTTATAGCCCATGTTTTTTGAAATTTTGAAAAAAAAGGTTAGCCTCGTTTCTCATCATTTTGGACCGTGGGCTATAGCCCATATCGTACGGCATACTATAGCATGCAGTTTTTCATCATTTTTGAAGATTTGAAAAAAATGACAAAATGACAAAAACGATGGGTTATAGCCCATGTTTTTTTTTATTTTGAAAAAAAAAGTTAGCCTCGTTTCTCATCATTTTGGACCGTGGGCTATAGCCCATATCGTACGGCATACTATAGCGCGCAGTTTTTCATCATTTTTGAAGATTTGAAAAAAATGACAAAATGACAAAAACGATGGGTTATAGCCCATGTTTTTTTAAATTTTGAAAAAAAAAGTTAGCCTCGTTTCTCATCATTTTGGACCGTGGGCTATAGCCCATATCGTACGGCATACTATAGCGCGCAGTTTTTCATCATTTTTGAAGATTTAAAAAAAATGACAAAATGACAAAAACGATGGGTTATAGCCCATGTTTTTTTAAATTTTGAAAAAAAAAGTTAGCCTCGTTTCTCATCATTTTGGACCGTGGGCTATAGCCCATATCGTACGGCATACTATAGCGCGCAGTTTTTCATCATTTTTGAAGATTTGAAAAAAATGACAAAATGACAAAAACGATGGGTTATAGCCCATGTTTTTTGAAATTTTGAAAAAAAAGGTTAGCCTCGTTTCTCATCATTTTGGACCGTGGGCTATAGCCCATATCGTACGGCATACTATAGCGCGCAGTTTTTCATCATTTTTGAAGATTTGAAAAAAATGACAAAATGACAAAAACGATGGGTTATAGCCCATGTTTTTTGAAATTTTGAAAAAAAAAGTTAGCCTCGTTTCTCATCATTTTGGACCGTGGGCTATAGCCCATATCGTACGGCATACTATAGCGCGCAGTTTTTCATCATTTTTGAAGATTTGAAAAAAATGACAAAATGACAAAAACGATGGGTTATAGCCCATGTTTTTTGAAATTTTGAAAAAAAAAGTTAGCCTCGTTTCTCATCATTTTGGACCGTGGGCTATAGCCCATATCGTACGGCATACTATAGCGCGCAGTTTTTCATCATTTTTGAAGATTTGAAAAAAATGACAAAATGACAAAAACGATGGGTTATAGCCCATGTTTTTTTTAATTTTGAAAAAAAAAGTTAGCCTCGTTTCTCATCATTTTGGACCGTGGGCTATAGCCCATATCGTACGGCATACTATAGCACGCAGTTTTTCATCATTTTTGAAGATTTGAAAAAAATGACAAAATGACAAAAACGATGGGTTATAGCCCATGTTTTTTGAAATTTTGAAAAAAAAAGTTAGCCTCGTTTCTCATCATTTTGGACCGTGGGCTATAGCCCATATCGTACGGCATACTATAGCGCGCAGTTTTTCATCATTTTTGAAGATTTGAAAAAAATGACAAAATGACAAAAACGATGGGTTATAGCCCATGTTTTTTTAAATTTTGAAAAAAAAAGTTAGCCTCGTTTCTCATCATTTTGGACCGTCGGCTATAGCCCATATCGTACGGCATACTATAGCGCGCAGTTTTTCATCATTTTTGAAGATTTTAAAAAAAATGACAAAATGACAAAAACGATGCGTTATAGCCCATGTTTTTTTAAATTTTGAAAAAAAAAGTTAGCCTCGTTTCGCATCATTTTGGACCGTGGGCTATAGCCCATATCGTACGGCATACTATAGCGCGCAGTTTTTCATCATTTTTGAAGATTTGAAAAAAATGACAAAATGACAAAAACGATGGGTTATAGCCCATGTTTTTTGAAATTTTGAAAAAAAAAGTTAGCCTCGTTTCTCATCATTTTGGACCGTGGGCTATAGCCCATATCGTACGGCATACTATAGCGCGAAGTTTTTCATCATTTTTGAAGATTTGAAAAAAATGACAAAATGACCAAAACGATGGGTTATAGCCCATGTTTTTTGAAATTTTGGAAAAAAAAGTTACACATCGTAGAACATTTGTAATCAACATTTGACTATATTAGCCTATTGTTGCTCTATAGTTAGTGGTACCATTATATAATATTTACGTTGGTGGCTTGCTCATTTCAAATAGATTATAGTCTGATGAGGCTGCATGCCGAGTGCATTTCTCATTTCGATTCAGAGTCAGTGGGTGGTGGTGCAGCGCACCAGCGCCCCCTGTTGACGGGCCGCCAAGAAAGACGCCTGAGGGTGAGAAGCACACATCCGCCTGCTGGTGACAGCGCTTTGTCATGGGGGCGGGGGCAGATAAACATAATGGAATTAATTGAATTCTGTACTGGCCATATATGGAGCGTGTCTTGAGTGTACGCTACAGGGTTTGATGAGGTCAGATAAACACATGGAACGTCAGCACTGCATGTCAGTTCCATATACAGTGTATATACATCCGAAGCACATGACGGCAGCGTGCCATAACAGCTGACCCAGCCAGTAGCAGGGGGTCCATTTCGCCGAAACGCAAAGTGATCCGTCCCTGGGCTGTGGGTTTGGAATCGCTGAGCAAGCCCTATGACGCTTTATAATCTCAAGTTACAATCTAAGCCAGCAGCTGTTACAGCTAACATGATGACCTAAATATTATCTGATGCATGCAGCGCTAATACAGCAGCTCTGCCTCTCTCTCTCTCTCTCCCCCCTCTCCCTCTCTCTCTCTATCTGTATGCCCTTCCCACCCCCTCTCCCTCACCATCTCTATCTGCGCTGTGAGCTTAATAACAACAACAACAACAATAACAATAATGTATTATTATTATCGGAACCACTGAGCGTCTCGCTCAGGGACATCTCCCACACATTGCCGGGGTGCAGGGATCCAGTCCATGCAGGGGACAGAGTCTGGGGATCGAGTCTATTGGGGATCGAGTCTATGGGGACCTTCAGGCTCTCTTACCAGGCACGTGCATGAGTGTTAGAGAGGCAGGGGCTGAAATCCCATAAGAGGACACTTTTGGCCCAACATAGCAGATCTACAAGCTCACAACGCGTCGTGCTGCGACGCGTTGAGAGCTTGTAGATCAGCTATTTTGGGGGCGGGCAAACCCTGCACTCTTTATCTACTGGAGATGCGGTGTGTACGACATGGATTTCAAAACAAATTAGTTCAGGAGACTTCGGAGAATAAAAAACAATTCTCCTGAATGCTGCCTTATTCCGGTATGGCATGGAAAGGAGAGGAAGGGCATATGTATTTCTTTCACCATCAGTAAACGCTGCATTCGTGGTCTGGAGAGGGAAGTTGTTCTATACATACGGGTAAAAAGGGCAGTGGCTGAAGCCCCCTTTGATGTCTATGTGTGCACGTCCCTTCTCTTACCCTCTCTGACCCCGTGCGGTGCGCGACGTCATCGCGTGGTGACGACAAAGTGAGGGAGAGCGAGTGCATTTCCCGGCAGCGGCATCCAGCCGCGGAGTCTCGATCTCCGCCTTGCCGAGCTTGTAGATCTGCCTATTTTTCAGCACGCAAACAGAGTGTAAAATAAGCCATTATTACAACGCCATCACAGCACTGCCAGAATGTGTTTTTGACGACTAAATCAGCTGTAGATTCAGTCGACTAAAATCATAATGATATTCGGTCGCTAAAACATGTGACTAAAGCTAAACAAAAACTTTAGGCCGAGCAGACATGTCTGGGTCTCGAGAGAGAGACCACGGGACTCGAGTGGAGGTAATAATAACGTGCGGTTCGTTCTGCGTTCACTCAATTTACCTCGAGTGCCGAGACGCTGCGAGAGGCTCAGCAGGAATGAATGAATGCCATGGAGTGTGTTTGAAGGAGACATTATGGGATGGATGCTCCTGCAGGGCCCGCAGCGGTGCCATGGCAAATTGACACGGTCAATTTGTGTGGGGAAAACCTGGTATGTCCAACAGCGTTACAGTTTGGAGAAGGAAGGGAGGAAGGGAGGGAGGGAGGGAGGAAGGAAGGAAGGAAAGGAAGGGAAGGAAAGGAAGGAAAGGAAGGGAGGAAGGGAGGAAGGAAGGAAGGAAGGAAGGAAGAGGAAGGAAGGAAGGAAAGGAAGGGAGGGGAAGGGAAGGAAGGAGTTCACAATAGATTCAATATGATTTAGTCTCAGGCTCTGGCTATTATCTTAATCGTTTTAACATTTATAAAATCCACTTTACACTGTTTTAAATAGCAGATCCATACAAGTTCACAATGTGAAGTGGCGTTGCGAGCTTGTAGATCTGCTATTTTTTTGTAAAATTGTGTACAGTAAAAAGAAAAAGAAAAAAAAAATAAGATGAGATGCAAGGTTTCTGGCCGACAGCCAACAGAATCACTATGCATATTAGACATGGACTCTTAACACTTAAACCATTCTGAACGGGAACCCCTTTTGGTGTTTTTAGCATTATGTTATATACTTTAGCTATTGAAAAATAGCAGATCTACAAGCTCATAGCACGGCACCGAGTGCCTCGCTACGAGCTTGTAGGTCTGCTATTTAAAAAGAATAATCTTTGAATATATATTATTTCAGAGCGAACGTTTTTAACTCAAATCTTTGCTTCTAGGGGGGGGGGGGGGGGGTCCCCTGGAACAACATATTTTCAGATGAAAACCTTCCTGTTTCGGAAGGCTTTTTCGCGTTGGAACTGTTGTCGCTTTGCACAGTTTTTTTTGATAACCCTGTTTTTAACCTTTTACGATAGATATGTTTTTAACCATGTAGCACTCTGGGATTCCTTGTGAATGAAAAGTGCAATATAAATAAAATTCATTATTATTATTATTATTCAGATGAGGGTTCGCTGCCAAATACAGATAATTCTGGGGGTTCTTGACATGAAAAGCAGCACTGACACAGAAACATGGGTTTTTCAGAAAGCTGTCATGATTTAGAATCGTCCTCAAGTCAAAATGGGTTAAACTGAAGAAAAAAAGTGAAATTGTCTCACATGACTCTACTGTATATATATGCAGTGCTTTTAACCTCGCAGCAATTTCTCTCAACCGATTATATTTTGTCCCTGCATGGTCTAATGTGCAAAAGGGAGCTGACCTCTCCCTCTTTAATTGCGTGTCTTTTCCGTATCAGCGTGCTCCATATGTCTGGGATTATACTGGCACCCTTCTTCTGCAGAGCAGTTTCTCGGGCTATGGGGTTTGGCTTCACATAACTTCATTTGGGGGAACAAACAATGGTAACCTCATTGTTGTTTTTAAAGGACATCATGTCCAGCGACACACACAGAAATGTCCAGCAATCACCACGTTTAAAAAAGTTACACTATACTTATTGTGTGAATAAAATTAGATATTTTTTTAATGCAATATATATAACTGTGGTGGTTGGTTGTATTTGGTCTCCCACTGCTCTTCTATTGAGACATTTAGTGTGGTAACCTGACTCCGCCAGCTGGTGGCAGGGCTGGGGCGGTATGGGATTTTTTATTACCGCGGTTCAATCCGGTAAAACACCGTGTACGGAGATGTATTGCACCGCGGACCCCAAATGTAAAACATTTATTCGATTTAATAAAGCTCCCGTCCTTTACTTATCACCTATGCTGCTGCTTTACTTTTAAGGAAGCCGGACAATACCTGTAGCCTTCAAAGATTAACAATAAAGAACTTGAAATTTACTTTGAAGTGAACCTCTGTCTTAAAGGGACACTTCACCCTTTTTTCAAAAATATATATGTTAATGATGTTTAGAAGCTTTAGAACACTTTCCTGGGGGTCTTTATGTGTGTAATATGTGGTTTTAGATATTTTAGATTGTAACAGTGAGCACAGTGTCTCTGATGTCATGGACACTGGTCTCACTACCTTCCTGGACTACAATTCCCATTATTCTTTGGTGCTCTGCTCCTCCTTGTGGATAGGGGGAGATCTGTCTTACTGAGACAACATGTAGTCCAGGAAGGAAGTGAGCCCAGTGTCCATGACATCAGAGACACCGGGCTATTACATCGACTCACTGGCCTTGGAACGTCTCGGGATCCCCCCAGGAGGAAGTCACAAATGTTGCACTGGAGAGGGGAAGTCTGGAGCTCTCTGGTGGAGCTGTTGCCCCTTACGACCCGACTATGGATAAGCGGTTGAAGATGGATGGCTGGATGGATTCTTCCGGGTTCATCGTTTCTGCTTGAAAGAGACCAGATCAAGGTAGGAGGAGGGAACTTATGTGAACTCAATACTGCCACAATCTGGCAGAGTGGAGGTTACATTACTGGTTGACAAGTGGTAAAACTTAATTTCAGCACTTGATGCTTGGTGCTTCCATGTTTTAGACAGGGTAAGTTGACTGATCCACAACAGGTTGAAAAAAAATCGTTTCATATAAGCATTGTGGTCCAAAAATAAACAAGCCCGTCTCGGCGTTATTGCCAGGGAGGTGTCTCTGTATCGTTTGCGACAGTCAGTCACTCATACACGTTTCTAACGGAAATTTCATATCCATATGAGTGCATAACGGCCGGGATTATTTTATATGAGATCTAAAATCCCCCTATGGGGATTACAATGCGAATGAAAAGAACATGAACCCGTGGATTTGCGCCCTCTACCGATATTGATGTCAGACTTCGGTGCTCTATGGCCTATAATAGCATGGCCAGACTAGTATCACTGCGTATATGACGTTAGTCTGGATCTTTGGTGTGGAAGACTTATTTCCATGGGGTGGTTATACAAACACATTCCGTTACAGCAGAAAAATAAGAAAAAAATTGAATAGTGCAGGTCACCCACAAATCTGGGGTGAGCGACATTTTATTCAAAACTGAGGAGTCAGTGCCAGACCAATCTCCATGGGGATTCTTTCGTGACCGATTTGTCTGGTTTTCAGGCTAAAGACAAGTTGTAACAGCCATACAACTGACACCAACCATGAAACTAACACGGTACTGATGATGTCCTCACGGATAACTGTCTGACAGCTCATACTACAACATTTTCTAAGACACAGTTGCTCCTGGAAAGAAGCCAGCTCAGGTGGTTCGGGGCATCTGGTTAGGATGCCTCTCGGGCGACTCCCTATAGGGAGGTCCTCAAGGCACGTCCCACTGGGAGGAGACCCCCGGGGCAGACCAAGGGCGCAGTTGGAGGAAACGCATCGACTAACTGGCCTTGGAACGTCTCGGGATCCCCCCCAGGAGGAAGTCACTAATGTTGCTCTGGAGAGGGGAAGTCTGCAGCACTCTGGTGGAGCTGTTGCCCCCACGCCCCGACTACGGATAAGCGGTTGAAGATGGATGGATGGACAGTTGTTACAAAATGCTGAACATCAACTCACCAACACCCTCATGGTACTTAATTAATGTCTCTCTCTCTCCGAAGAGATGAATGAGGATTTCAACTTGGTTAAAAACATATACATCTTTGTTTTTAATTCATTGACAGACTTGTTAAATTACATACTCTGATTACACACACACACACACACACACACACACACACACACATCGTCGCTGTCAGGGAGGAAACCTTGTGTCCAAAACTGTTACTTAACCCATTCTGGGCGGGAACCCCTTTTGGTGTTAGCTGATCTACAAGCTCATAGTGGGATTGTAGGTCTGCTATTTTTTTTTAAAGTGAAAATGTGGCATACATTTTTTAATATATATTCTTTCAGAGTGTAAGTTTATAACTACATTTTTTGCTTCTGGGGTGGGGGGGGGGGGTCCCCTAGAACAACATATTTTCAGATATAATTTTTGGGGTCCTTGACTTTCTTTTTTTCTTTTTCATTTCAATGTCAGCCCTAGACGGGTTTAAAGATCTAAAGATCAACCTAGTCAGAACGTTATAAGTGAGCTTGCAGATCGGCAATTTGTCCTATACTTTTGTGTGACACATGTAGTATGACAAAGTAGAGCATTCATTTAAAGGAGCATTCAGTGATTTAGGTGATTTGGAGAAAAAAAACCCGGTCCGCCCCGGTAACAAGATGTGCACATGCACACTCTATTATTATTAAATAATAATAAAAAGCATTACCGTTTGAAATATGGAGAAACAAGGTTTCCTGCCCGACAACAACAATACATACACAAACTCATCAATCTAATGGTGTGCCACATAATCACATTCATTTAAAGATGCCCACTAGTTATTTATTCCATGGCCAGTGTTAAAAAAAAAAAAAAAACCCCAAAAAGATGAACTTGTAAACAGTAAGGACAATAAGCGCTTTCTTCCCACGTGGGGAGCATTTCAAAGTGTTAATACTGTACATCACAGCAGTGTTTGATAATTTAGTGTTTTAGTCTTACATAAAACATTTTTTTTTCAAAATACAGAATAAATAAATGCTCTGGAAAATGGTCTGAAATAATGTAAAGCATAGATGATGTGAACATGCACGTTATAGATGATTATCAGACGCAGATTTATTCTTCAACTTCTTTGTTTTTTTTTCCTAAATCTTTATCCTACGATTTAGTCACCCATTTTTTTCACCCAGTGTCAATTATATAGTGCAGGGGTTCTCAACCCTCGGGGGGGGGGGGGGGGTCGCCAAATTATTTTGGGGGGTCACCAAATTATATAAAAAAATATATTTATTAACGGTGTATTGTCTCTGTATATTATTATCTATTAAGGTTATTGCCCCCTCCCGACCCGGGTCCCGAGACATTGCCAAAGCATTTACGGGTGTCCCCGGCCAAAACGTTGAGAACCCCTGATCTAGTGTAACCCTCTGCCAACATGGGGAGAGCAACGGACTGACCTCTTTCTTGCTTAGGTGCTCACTCTTCCAGTGACTGTAACTTGTTCTTGACACTGGAAAACATTTGCAGAATTGTGTTGATGGGGTGCCAAAAGTCAAAAGTGTCAAAAAGTCCTTGTCTGAAATGAAACATTAAATGCCTGACATTCAAAGCATCCGGATCTCTATTTATCAAAACAATACCTTTGGCAAGGCAGAATCTATAGGAAAATACATTCATCAAAAATATTGTTGCTCTGTCAGATAGATAGATAGATAGATATTCATTTCTCAGTCAGTATGACATTGGCTTCTCAACAGCATTCACTTTAACCCTGTCTCATACTATAAATGATCACACATTTGGAATAATGTTGGACTCCGTGTTG
This sequence comes from Protomyctophum bolini, assembly GCF_963924005.1. NCBI lineage: Eukaryota > Metazoa > Chordata > Actinopteri > Myctophiformes > Myctophidae > Protomyctophum > Protomyctophum bolini. The sequence goes on from NC_137882.1 coordinate 30,097,095, forward strand.
TTTTTGGCAGCACATTTAGATTTTAGTTTTAGTCAGTCTCTTGAATAGTTTTTTATTTTGTTTTAGTCACATTTTAGTCACCTGGAATGTTTTAGTGTTAGTCTAGCTTTAGTCGACTAAATCTTACAGTTGATTTAGTCGAACAAAAAAATGTTGGCGGGCCTTGATGCCGTCGTTCACTTGCTCGTCGTTCACTAGATTGGCTATTTCACTTGCTGAAAATAGCCAATCTAGCGTGACACGTTGTGAGCTTGTAGATCGGCTACTTTCAGCATATGCACCCAATTGTAAAATGACTTATAGTGGATCTCTTGCCCACTAGTCCCTTCCTAACATTGTAGTCTAGTCTGAACCGAGTGGTGCTGTTGGGGTGTCAGACTATTGGAGTAGTGGGACTGTTGATTGTCGGACTATTGATTGTCGAACTATTGGAGTAGTGGGACCGTTGATTGTCGGACTATTGATTGTCGGACTATTGGAGTAGTGGGACTGTTGATTGTCGGACTATTGGAGTAGTGGGACTGTTGATTGTCGGACTATTGGAGTAGTGGGACTGTTGATTGTCGGACTATTGGAGTAGTGGGACTGTTGGTTGTCGGACTATTGATTGTCGGACTATGACTGTCGTACTATGTAGTCTGTACTAGTGTTGCACGATTATGAAATTATGACCGATATCCGATCTCCGATTATTTGCAGGGTCATATCTGCCGATACCGATTCTGACCAATTCCGATATTATACAGAGGACCACAATGGAAACAAGCCAAGCCTGTTAATAAAGTATGACATCAATCAATAAATAGCCTATGCTCTTTTCTAAGTGTCTGTTTTCACAACTGAATGACTACTGAATGAATGAGTACACAAATTAAATGTAGTATAATGTAAAGTTTATCATATTTGATTTGGCTTTTGTTCTAGACTAGAGGTAGGCTACTAGGACAGTTTTGATTTATATTGAACTCATTGATGATTGTTTACATTTGTCATTTGAAACATTTTTGCTGGTGAAGACCGATTAAATAATCTGTATTATTTTGAGACCGGTCCGATACCAATATGGCATTTTAATGGCCGATATGGCCTATTCCAATTATGCTACCGATTAATCGTGCATCACTGTACTGTACTGTACTGTACTGTACTGTATTGTACTGTACTGTACTGCCTCTCTCCATGCACCTGTGCATGTGCTACACCGTAGTCTGTACTGCACTGTGCTCTGTGCTGGTGTTACACTGAAAACAACTGGTGTTACGCTCAAAACTCAAATTCCCATCATGCACCTGTGCATGAGGTTGTGCTCAACAGCGCCACTGTGTCACCTGGTGGGTACTCTAAACATACAGACAGAAATACATACGTACAAAAGGGACACACATTGTTGATCCTTGGAGTGACTGCACCACTCAAAAAACCCCAAAACAAAGTCTTGACAGCTCCACTATAGACAGTCTCAACATACATACTACAAAAATGCTGCTGCAATTAAGCATCCAAACTGTAAAAAACAGACACCCGATCATATTCAGATTCAGTTCAAAACCAATAAATATGAAAACAACATAAGTTACATAAACATTTCAAGTATCAAATCTCCTCTCCATGGTTACTATGGAAACTCCCAACAGTTCCAGTATTGCTACACAACGGCATGGCAACATCTACTTAAAGGGGAGTTTCACTTTAGAACTCTTCTGGGGTCATTTTAACATCTACTCGCGCATCTGTGTGCAACCCAGACAGCTGTTAAATTGCTTGATTCAATCTTTATATATTTGATATTAATTTTAACATTTGACATTTCATGTTCTCATATAACTCCATACAGTACTTCAAAATCCCATTGATTATTTTAGAAACACCCGCCCTGGTTTCCTAAGTGTTCTGGCAACTGATATTGTCCTAAATGTGTAAATGCAGATGTAAAAATTGACCCCACTGAGGTGTTTTAATGTGAAATGACCTCTTTAAATTCAGCGAAAAGGTTCCAAAATGCTAGAAACCTACAGTTTTCATTCCTCCTCGAGTCCTCGGTGACATTGACCCGCGAGGACGCACCCATTAGATCCCCTAGTGTTAAGTGAACTCTCTGAGAGTGTACTGGTGGACCCCTGAAAGACCCCGAACGCCCGGGGTTATTTAATCCATTAAATCAGAGTGCCCAGCGATGGATAGCAGTGGAGCACATTTAGCGACGGACCGGACGCTATCCCGGATGTGGCTGAAGTAGCTAGATGTAGCCAAAACACTCCCCGGGGGCCAATCGACAACAACGGGGGGCGACGGGACCGCGGTGGGCCGCCTGACACAATCTTTTCTTAGAATTGGAACGGAATGATTTACAGTAAGATCAAGAGATATTAACGGTTTAAGATTTTCTATCTTGTCGGCTATTCGGGGCATTTTCGATGATGTCCCACCGGGAAAATGACATTGAGTATTGCGCGACAGACGCTTCCAGCCTGTGGAGCGATGCGATCAGTTTTGATATCAATAATCTCCTTTTTTTATCAATCTCCGTCCTGAGTGCTGGGCGTTACTAATTGAGCGGAGAACTCAGTCCTGTGCGCTCAGGTGGAACGTTGGTAATCTATTCCGAGTAGGACAACCTCAGACTCGACGTTGCGATCCTGGCTCCCACCAAAACCCCTGGTTCTCAAAGTGGGGTCCCGGCAACAAAAAATAAATAGTCTCTTTCAAGCCAGAGAATAATTTCACCATCTCTCTACATAAGAGTCTGTAACTATAACATACGCCTCCTGAAAGCCGAGAAGAGAAGAGAAGAGAACAGGAGATGTCACCGCTGTCATTTCTTGGTCCCCTCCAGGCTCAGCCTCCTTTTCACCATGTTCTCTGCTTTCTTGCGCTCCTCCTTCACCTCCTTGTATCTCCATTTGGGGACGGCCAGCAGGTGGGCACTCTCTGGGTCTTTGAAAAGACACACAGCAACACAGCATTTTAACCCATGTACTGTAGGCCTAAGTTCGATTCTACAAAATGTCTTCTAAAATCCTGACAGTTTTCAGAAAGTCCCATGTTTCTATGTCAGTGGTTCTCAAACTATTTCATGTCAAGGACCCCGAAAATTATATGTAATTGGCTGCCGACCCCCATCTGAAAATATGTTGTTCCAGGGACCCCCCAGAAGCAAAGATTTGAGTTAAAAATATTCGCTCTGAAAGAATATATATATTCGAAATTTGCGACACATTCCCGATTTCCCAAAAAATAGCAGACCTACAAGCCCGTAGCGCTATGAGCTTGTAGATCTGCTATTTTTCAATAGCTTTAAAACAGTTTGCCTGCCGGGAATTGTTTAATCCAGGTTACTCGCGCTGCTTTTTACGACATTCCCGCCTCTTGTTTTACGCGTTTAATCCGCCGTATTGTAATAAATAAAAAGAAACTGTCTTTGCCGCGGAGCTAGAGACTAGATGGTTTCGTTTTGATGACGAAACCGGAAATCAACACATGCTGTGGGGGCTGCTAGGGCTTCTGGGAAATTGAGGCCAATGCAAATGAATGGGGTACAACGCCTCGTGGAGGCGGGTCTTGTGCTGCGAGATGGTGGATGGTGCGATCGGTTCATAACAAAACCGAGGAACCTTTTTTCGCCGGACTTTCACGGATCAAAAGCCCAAATAATTCAGCGTATGGCTCTAAAGGTAATACAACAATCTCGGCAGCGTATAGGGGTATTTCATTAAAATGCGGGTTACGCGTTTTAAATCAGTCAAACTGTTAAAAAAACACCAGCAAAGGGGTTTCCCGGGGGCCCAGCTTACCTATTTTGCCCATAGCGCTCTTCCGGCGCTTCTGCGCCTTCTCCGGCACGTAGGTGGGCTTGGGGGCCCTGGTCACCGTCACCGTGGGCACGGTCCACTCGGGCCGCACGCTGCTGCGTCGCACCGTGTGGAGCGGCATGAGGCTGGGCCTCCTGGACGAGGTGGAGGCCTCGGGGGAGTGCCCCTGGGGGCTCGGCTGCTTCAAGGGGCTCTGCCTGTGCTGCAGGCTGGTCCTGCGCTCCGAGCTGCCGCAGGCGGAGGAGACCCGGTTGTTGCCCACGAGCGAGACGATGCGGGAGTTCTCGAACAGCCGCTGGTGGCTGCTGCTCCGCTGCGGGTCCAGCGCCTGCAGCTCCTTGGCGCGCTGCAGGCGCACGATCTCCGGCACGGCGTAGCGCCGGACGCCCACGCACGGCGGAGTCTCCGGGCACACCTGTCGACGGATGGACGCAAATGAAAGAAGTCCCCCCCGACCGTTGGTGGAGCTGTTCAGTCAGTCAGTCAGTCAGTCAGCAAGCTCATACAATGGGCAACTGTCGGCCCGTGGGCCACATGCGGCCTCCACCGTCACTTAATGCAGCACCGGCCGCGCGTTAATATCTTTTTGAACTTGTAGAACGGCTATTTTTGTGGTCCTCTGGAGTTGAGTGTGGAAATATAGTGGCCCTCTCCATCGTCAAAGTTGCCCACCCTTGAGTGAGTGCGTGAGTGAGTGCGTGCGTGCGTGAGTGAGTGAGTGAGTGCGTGAGTGCGTGAGTGCGTGAGTGCGTGAGTGCGTGAGTGAGTGAGTGCGTGCGTGCGTGAGTGAGTGAGTGAGTGAGTGAGTGAGTGAGTGCGTGAGTGAGTGAGTGTGTGAGTGCGTGAGTGGCAGGGACGTGCACACATAGACATCAAAGGGGGCTTCAGCCCTTGCCCTTTTACTCGTCTGTAAAACAACCGAGAGACTGCCCTCTCCAGACCACGAGTGCAGCATTCACTAAGGTGAAACAAATGCAAAACGCCGGAAGGCAGCGTTCAGGAGAATTGCTTTTTTCCCCCCTCCAAAGTCTCCTGAACTTGAACACAGTATTCTGTGTTGAACACATTTGTTCAGAAATTCATGTCGTTACACCGCATCTCCACTGGCTAATGAGTGCTGGGCTGCGCCCCCCCATAGCTTAGTTTTCATTTAGTTTCCGTCAGTGAAAAAAAGGTAGTCGACGAACATTTTTCGTCTTAGTTTTTTGTCGACAAAAACAAACACTGCTTCCCGGGGAACGTGCAGCATTGCCATAGTAACGTTATACGATGTGCAAACCTAACCTTCTTCTCCAGAGCAGGTTATGTTGGAGATATTTGGATCAACAGTGTGTAATAGAAGCACCGTCTAGGAGCCAATATCAATTCCACGCGGGGCTCAGTACACAAAAACCCTTTGGCTTTCCCTGACATTTGTTCTATGAGAGATAGAGACTCTCCCCAGAGGGAGGGAGTTATCGCTGTAGGCCGCTTCTTGAGCCGTGAGCTCTTCTTGGCTGCAAAGCGATATGAAAACCATTTCATTGGGCCTTTTGTCTGGGCCCATATCATCCTAGAACACAGACTTACTGTAAGCCTCGGACTATAAATATGAAATAATAGCCTGCTAAAACGAAGACGAAAAATGTCCGTAGACTACTAGTTTTCCACTGACGAAAACTAAATGGAAACTAAATGAACACTAAGCTATGATGACTAAAACTAAGACTAAATGATACTGACAATTTCGTCAACAAATATAAAATCGACTAAAATGTCAGGAAGGTGACTACTAGTGGACAATAGATCCAGCAGAAGTCATTTTACAATTTGCTGCATGCTGAAAATAGCCGATCTACAAGCTCACAACGCGTCACAGCGCAACGCTGGTATGGACTCCCTGGGACAAAACCGTTTTAAAGGTCAAACTTAACCCATTTAGGCCTGACGTCGAAATTAAACACATTTTTTCCTGAAAAACCTCATGTTTCTATATCAGTGGTTCTCAATATTTCATGTCAAGGACCCCAAGAACTATATGTAATATGACCCCCCATCTGAAAATATGTTGTTCCAGGGACCCTCCAGAAGCAAAGATTTGAGTTTAAAACTGAAACTCTGAAAGAATATATATTCAAAGATTTGAGGCACATTTTCACGGTTTTTCAAAAATGGCAGACCTACAAGTTCATGAACTTGTAGGTCTGTGAACTCCGTCCTTACCGTGCGGCAGGCCATGGCGATGAAGGGGCTCCTGAGGGAGGTGGTGGCGACCACCAGGTGGTCGATGGCGCCGTGGTCCACGGGGTTGGTGACGTTGGCGAAGCTGAAGGCGCTCTTCACATGGTCCATGGCGCGCTTGATGAGGCCCTGGCGCTCCTGGGCCTTGTCCACCAGGGAGCGCAGCTGAGGCCACTCCAGACTGCAAAAAGAGAGTGTCGTTTATCATTTTTTGAGCGGTGTTCAATTTACAATTTACAGCCGTGTTGACTAAGAAAGGAAATATTTGTCGACTACCTTTTTTCACTGACGAAAACTAAATGGAAACTAAATTAAAACTAAGCTATGGTGACTAAAACCAAGACTAAATATATTGACAATTTCGTCAACAAATAAAAACTAGACTAGACTAAAATAAGAGATCCAGTATAAGTCATTTTACACTTGCTTGCATGGTGAAAATAGCAGACAAGCTCACAACGCGTCACAGTGAACAATGGGAGAAGGGTGTGGACCCGAGAAAGGCCCTCATTGTGTTGCACCGTGCAGTGGATTCGAACCCACAACCTCCACGCCGGTGATGGGCAGGCACTTTAACCACTGTGCCACCCGAGCACCCAAAGGGTGTCGATTAACTCATTTTGGACGGGAACCCCTTTTGGTGTTTTAAAGCATCATGTTATGCTTTAGCTATTGAAAAAAAAGCAGATGTACAAGCTTGTAGGTCTGCTATTTTAGAAAAATATATATCTTTTCAGAACGAACGTTTTTAACTCAAATCTTTGCTTCAGGGGGGGGGGTCCCTGGAACAACATATTTTCAGATGGGGGTCGGCCAATTACACATAATCTTGGGGGTCCTTGGCATGAAAATGTTTGAGAACGACTGAAATAGAAACATGAGGTTTTTCAGATTTTTTTAATTTCGATGTCAAGTCAAAATGGGTTAAGGATTATTCCCAGTCTATTGACTCATTGGTGCATTAGTGTGCATGGAAACACACAGAGTCTGCTGCATACGGCAGTGTGATTAGTGCATTGTCGCCGTCAGATGGAAACCTTGTGGTGTCCTAAGCAGCGTTGATTTTGACGGCTTTTGATTTCAGTTTTAGTTATAGTCTCTTGAATAGTTTTCAATTTTAGTCGCCTGTAATGTTTTGGTGTTAGTCTATTCCAAGTCAACTAAATATCATACGATTTTAGTCGACTATACAGTTGATTTAGTCGACTAAAATGTGTAATGGCTGATACATACTTACAAAATCAACACTGGTCCTAAAAACGGTTACTCTGTATGAAACGAATATGAAAATAGGCCCATAACATGTGGTTCAATTGATCCAATGGAGTGGGAGTATTACCAGGTGAGGTACCAGGTGGGAGTATTAACAGGTGAGGTACCAGGTGAGATTATTACCAGGTGGGAGTATTACCAGGTGGGAGTATTACCAGGTGAGAGTATTACCAGGTGAGAGTATTACCAGGTGGGAGTATTACTAGGTGAGGTACCATGTGAGAGTATTAACAGGTGAGGTACCAGGTGAGGTACCAGGTAAGGTACCATGTGAGGTACCGTACCAGGTGAGGTACCATGTGAGAGTATTAACAGGTGAGGTACCAGGTGAGGTACCAGGTAAGGTACCATGTGAGGTACAGTACCAGGTGAGGTACCATGTGAGAGTATTAACAGGTGAGGTACCAGGTGAGGTACCAGGTAAGGTACCATGTGAGGTACCATACCAGGTGAGGTACCAAAAATAGTTGACTATTGATACAAGGTTTCGGTCAAGCCCACCACACACCGGCTGCGTCCGCCGCGCGGCGGACACAGCCACCTCCATTATTTTCAATGAAGCTATCGCACACCGGCTCCGTCCGCCGCGTCGTGCCGCGTCGCCTGGCGCGCCGATAGAACACAGTTCTATTTTCCAGGCGGCGCCACGCGGCAACGCGTCGCAGACGGTGTGTGATGGGCTTCAGACAGCAAAGATATTATGTCTTCTCCATTTTTTACTGACAGCATTTATGAAGGGTTTTTATCATTTCCACGCATGCATATTATTATGATCTGACAGGTTATGTTTAAGCCTTGTTGATGTGTTGCTGCAGGCAGGCTGCCTATACTAGACTATCCTTTATGCACCACATAGACGTGTGAAGCAGTCTGTCTGGCAGGCTACGAACCCATTTAGACCTGGGAACGATTCTACTAAATTAATGTTTTCTAAATCCTGACAGTTTTCTGAAAAACCCCCGACCCCCATCCGAAAATATGATGATACAGGGACCCCCCCCCCCCCCGAAGCAAAGATTTGAGTTAAAAACGTTGGCTTTGAAAGAATATATATTCAAAGATAAATTTTCACGATAAAAAAAAAATAGCTGATCTACAAGCTCGTAGCGCGGCACCAAGCTTGCTATTTTGCCAACAGCTAAAGTATAACATAATGCTTAAAACACCAAGGAGTTCCCGCCCAGAATGGTTTAATCTCCACAAATTAACTTCTTCCGCCATAAAAAAGGAACCTGTGCCAAGACTGTCTTTCATTTTTTTTTTAAACAAAGAAATGCTTTTTCAAACGCCCAGACGAGAAGACAATTAAAATTCTACATAGAGCACCTCTCATCACGTTGGGTTCTCATACATTCTCACGTCAAGCACAATGATCGTCGGACTTCCCACACCCACACTGTCTGAAATGAACAATAAGGCCATCACACGGCTAGCACTTTCAACATCAAATGACACTGATCATCCTGTGTATCGCTTTCATTGTTGAGAGGAATATCTTCCAGAGAAAAAAAGAGATGTTGTTCCAACAGAGATTTTTTCAAGTTGTGATGATTCCTGGCTCTGTGGGGGGGTATTTATTTATAGGCCAATAAGACTAAACAATAGGACCCAATGAGGCATTTAGAGGTAAAAAAAAATAACAGAAAAATGTATTATTTAAACTCTTTTCTTTATAAAATATAATTGTTGCTAAATAGCATCGCTGGGTCTTACAGGGTTAACCTCATGCCATCTGCATCTGGACATACAGAACCTTGCCATCGAAAAAAGGTCAGTTTTTGTCCGCTCAGCCATCGCGGCATTAAACAAACTGCCCCGCCGATAGGATGGTTCTGTACACAGTGGGGACCTCATGTTTTTGTATTGTCTTGGTGTTATGTGCTCTGTGTTGTTTTTGATGTGGGAGTTTGTTTGAACAGACTGTGAAGACAAATTTCCTTCGGGACAACAGAGGTTATTATTATTAACATTGTGTTTGGCCGCGGAACGACCTCCATCTCAGTTCTGTGCATAAAGTGTGACGTGATGCCTCTTGGAACTATGACTGTTGGCCTTCTGTTGGCATTGCTTCTTTATTGCCAATGTAGGCCTACTGTGTGTGATCTGTTTGTTTGTAGGCTGTATGTTTTCTGTATCCTGATGATTGCTGTGCACAAGACAAATTTCCGAAAGGACAAATAAAGTATCTATCTATCTGAAAATGTGTTTAGTGTGTTGATAAAATGTTTCACACTTATTCCAAAATGTTCACATTTTAACATCTTAAACAGCCACGTGTGTGTCTTAACCAGCCACGTATGTATCTTAACCAGCCACGTATGTGTCTCACGTATGTCTTAACCGGCCACATAGTGTCTTAACCAGCCACGTATGTGTCTTGAGTTTCAACCGACCGCACTCGATGTGTATGTCGAATACAGGTTGTAGTAGAACGAAAATGTAGGAGCTAGCATAACGAGGCCTGTTTAAAAACCAAGGAGCTAGCATAACGAGGGCTTTTACTAGGCAGCGAGACAGATGGCTCGCTGAGAAGTTAGTCGCTGACAAGCACATTTAGCCAAGTTTTGTGCTCAGTGGGTGCTCATTTAATTAACGAGGTACTAAATTAGAACCACACGTGTAACGGCAGGCAGGTTTGTGTGTGTGTGTGTGTGTGTGTGTGTGTGTGTGCGTGCCCATTAGCAGCCCTATATAGTGCTAATGGGTGGGATCCTAAAAAAGGACACTTTTACGCCAGTCAATCTAAGGTTTGAACCAAAATAAATTGCAATAGTAATCGTTCAAGGTTCTTTTATGACCCTTAGGGTCATCCAAATAACATATTAAAAGTAGTTTTCATTAGTCTCGCATAGCCAGACAACTATTCCACAATCTCTGAATGCTATATAGAGTAAAATATCTTTACATTTTATTATTTCATTTCCTTTTCTGCTAAGCAACAAGCTATAGATGCTTAGATGTTTTCTATTTACTGTATATCAGGGTACATTTGTGCGACTGTAAAGACGAAACGGAAGTGGGGAGGGAGGAGGCTCCACTTCTGCTTTATATTTGACTCGTGACAGCTAGCCCTTCCATTGGTCCAGACTGTATAGTAGTATGATGGAAGCATTTGGTAATTGTGAGAGGCAACAGTCTGGCAACGTGAGACAATTGTAAAACTAACGCTTGGAATGGGTTCAGATTCAGAATCATAAAAAAAACCCCTAGTTTGACACGCCACATCTTACTATAAATGTGCCATGTATCTCTGTGTGTGTGTGTGTGTGTGTGTGTGTGTGTGTGTGTGTGTGTGTGTGTGTGTGTGTGTGTGTGTGTGTGTGTGTGTGTACGATTGTACTGCATGTAACTCGGGAACCGTTTGCCCCACGACTTCTAATTCGACACACATGTCCTTAGCTCACCTGTCCTTTTTACTCTGTACACAAATGAGTGTAGAAGTGGCAACCCGAACAATTACATCATGAAATTCTCGGATGATACTGCCATCTTAGCCCTTCTGGATAAGGATAGGGATTTAGCTGACTATACTTTTCAGAGGTCCAGAACTTTGTAAAGTGGTGTGACGACAACCACCTTATTCTTAATGTTAAGAAGACACAGGAGATGGTGTTTTTGACCACAAGAGTATTGGTGACCACAGGCCATGTGGTTATATAGTATACCTGAAGGCGTCAGACATCTGCCGGGGGCAGGGCCGACACGCCAGGCGAGCCATCACCCATTGCACCTCGTAGCGGCCCGTGAACCACGCCCACTCCCGGGCCGTCAGCTTGCGTCCGTGGTCCCTGGCGTCCAGGTCGCTCCCTGGTGGGGCATAACAACAGACACATGGTCAGTGGTTCGTTTGGTATGTTGGTTCTTCACCACTGGAACGGATCGACCCAGTGGTTCCCAAAGTGGGCTCCGGCGGGGACCCCTCAGGGCTCTTTGAGGGAGTTCCCTAGCTAGATGATAGTTTGGAACCAAATGGACTCTTTTGGGTCTGTAACTCTGAGAGTGTACAAATACACATTTGTACACTCAGTTAAATTAACATTTTACAATATAATTGGGGTCTCAGAGATAGAAATGCCATTAAATGGGGGTCTGTATGTCAAACCTCCCGTTCCTTGAAATTAAACAGGTTGAGAATCACTGCTAAGAGCCGTACAAATGCTCTTATTGGGGGTCTTTGGCATATATTTTCTAATGGGGGTCCGCGGGGATAATTTGTGTCAATTTGGGGGTCCTTGTCAGTACACTTTTCAGAAAAAAAAACATGTTTCTACTGTATGTCAGTGGTTTCTCAAAGTGTTTCATGTCATCCCCAAAAATTGGCTGCCAACTGAAAATATGTTTTTCCAGGGGACCCAGGGGGTCTTAAATAAAATAAATCACTCCCGTGTGAAGCGAGGGGCGCTAATATATTAACCCATTTAGACCTGCGCTCGATTCTACAAAATGTCTTCTAAATCCTGACCGTTTTCTGAAAAACCTGTGTTTCTACGTCGGTGCAGGTGCTCAACCCTTTTCATGTCAATGAATGAATTATCTGTAATTGGCCGCTGAACCCCCATCTAAAAAAATATGTTGTTCCAGGGACCCCTCCAGAAGCAAAGATTTGAGTTAAAAAACGTTCGCTCTGAAAGAATATATTCAGAGATTTGCGCCACATTTTCACGCTTAAAAAAAAAAAGCTATTTTTCAATAGCTAAAGTATAACATAATGCTTTAAAAACACCAAAAGGGTGGCTCTATCCCAGCCTACCTGCGGTCATGAGCGAGCGCACACACTCGACGCGCCCCTGCATGGCGGCCTTCATCAGGGCCGTGAAGCCATGGACGTTCTTCTTCTCCAGGTCCAGACCCGTGAAGTAGTTCAGCAGATAGTTGGTGATCAGCACGTGGCCTGCATGGTGGAGGCAATTATTAACCACAACGTTTTTTTACATTACTGTACGTACGTGTTCCCATTACCCCCTGTGAGAGGGAGGATGACTGATTTAAGCAGTCACACCTGGCCTGAGTCAAACTAGAACTGGACTCAGAGCTGGGTGTGGCTGCGCACCTGTTGTGCCTTGATCAAGTCCATGATGCACAACAGGTGCGCAGCCACACCCAGCTCTGAGTCCAGTTCTAGTTTGACTCAGGCCAGGTGTGACTGCTTAAATTAGTCATCCTCCCTCTCACACCTCCCATTTAGACCCGAGGATGATTCTACGAAATGCCTTCTAAATCAGAAGTAAAGTAAAAGTAAATCAGACAGTTTTCTGGAAATAAAAACCCATGTTTCTATGTCAGTGGTGCTCAAACTATTTCATGTCAAAGAGCCCCACATATATGTAATTGGCCGCGGACCCCCATTTGAAAATATGCTATCTGTTTACAATGACGTTATTTTTCAGAAAGGAAGCCATTGAGGTTAATGCTTCCAACTCGAGTAGAATTATTAATGTTCTGTACAGTACAAACTTGTGTCCATGACAAAGAAAAATATATGATGTGGAGACAATAGAGGGTATGCGCATGCTTAAAGTGAATGGCACATCGAGTGGCAAAGCAACATGCAAAGTGAGTTTAACATTGTTTAATGTTATTTAATGCAATCAGATAGTACCTTTCTGTGTGGATGTATGGGCTGTCAAGGCCAGAAAGTAGTTTTTTGCCACTCAGCAGGCATTCCTGCATAACTTCCGGGTTTGATGATGATACCCTCTATAAAGACTATTATTATCATTATTATTGAAGGTGGTTTCAATTTTCCATTTGCTCAGTACAATATTCCGGGGGCATATTTAGAATGTGTGCAGGGTTGAGTATGTTGAATCTAGTTTGCATTTAATGAGGATTTAGTTGACACAGTGAAATAAAATGGCGCTAGTATTCAGTGTGGTGGCAGACGGCCTGTCACAGCCAGATTTGGGAGACCAGTAGCTTTGTTGTTGCAAGGAAAGCGGTAAAAATGGGACTTTCGTGGCGGTTTTCGTCTCAGATTTAGTCCGACGCAGGAGGACACAGTAGAACACACAAAAGCGACACAAAAGTAGAATAAGTTGGTTACAGTGGTTATTTAAAAGCTAAGGTGCGTAAGGTCTTAAGGTCTTAATTGGTTTAACCCATTCTGACCGGGAAGTGGAACCCGTTTTGGTGTTAGCATCATGTTATGCTTTAGCTATTGAAAAATAGCAGATCTACAAGCTCATAGCGCGCCACCGAGTGGCGCGCTACGAGCTTGTAGGTCTGCTATTTTTTTTAAATCGAAGAACGACTGACATTTTTAGAATCTGATCTCAGGTCAGAATGGGTTAATCAGACCAGTGTGTGTCCAGTGAAAACCTCGTATGAATCTGATCTCAGGTCAGAATGGGTTAAGGAAAGGTGGTTCCCAATGTGGGGTCCCCTTGGAACCGCCCTCTCAACGGCCACGGGAGGTTCCCGGACCTCACTGCTCTAAATAACAAGGAAAAACAGTGCGTGCGTGCGTGCATGTGTTTGTACGTGCGTGTGCATATAGCTCACCTGCCAGCTGTGCAGCAGTGACGAGAGCCGTGCGTGTGTGTGTTTGTGCGTGCGTGTGTGTGTGTGCACATAGCTCACCTGCCTGTGAAGCGGTGATGAGAGCCGTGTTGCCCTCGAGGTCCTGCCAGTTGACGTCCAGGTGTGGACACTGAGACAGCAGCATGACCACGTCAACGTAGCCCAGGTAGCACGCCACCATCAGCCCTGTCTGAGGGACGGACAGACAGACAGACAGACAGACAGACAGACAGACAGACAGACAGACAGACAGACAGACAGACAGACAGACAGACGGGGGGGGGGGGAGAAAAGTAAGAATAGGTTTTAGTGTAGCATGAAAAACAGAGGAATCAACCACAAGGTGACTGAGGGGGCCTATATATAATATACAGGTTTAATGTTTGTTTTTAGTTCAATGTTTGTTTTAAAAAATGCCATCGACAATGAAGGGAACATTTCATCTCGTCGCCAACACAAACATTAGATGCCATTGGCCCGGTTTCCCCAAAAGGTGTTGCATATGCTCAGTTGCTCCTCTAGGCCACACACAGAAGCCTGTGGACACAGACATTCCGAAAATGTATTTAACAATATTTGGAACATTTGGAATTAAATATTCTGTGTGCGGACTAGAGGACTGCAACACCACTTCTTACACCACGGTGTAAGAGTTTGTCCTTCGGGAAACCGGGCCATTAACAATAAAGATAAATTTGCACCGTTTGTTTTACATCACCATGACATCACCTAATCAACATGAGTTAGACTTTAATATATTAGCGCCCCTCACTTCACACAGGGCCGTGATGGTTTACTCAGTACTTTTAGTAGTACTACTATTGTAACTCCCTCCTTACTGGCCTATACTGATCTAGGTTTTAATCAACACTGCTTCAGTACAATTCTGAATACAGTAACTTCTACATGTAAATCTGAATACCGGGAGTCTCAACCACATGAATCCTGGTGAGATGAAAGCAGTGTCACCAGATGGCGAGGCATGCATAAACACATGTATCATAATCAGTCCAGTGTCACAACCATGCATGTCGTCTATGTGCCTTCCAGGAGATCAGTGGAACACAGTGTTGTTTTTGGCATAGCTTTAGTCATAGTCTCTTGAATAGTTTTCATTTAGTTTTAATCACATTTTTAGTCACCCAGAATGTTGTATTGTTGGTCTTCTAAATGTCGACTAAATCTACATTTGATTTAGTCGGCTAAAAATGTATTTTGGTGGGCGTTGATGCCGTCGTAATGACTTATTTTACACTTGGTGACAATAGCAGATATACAAGCTCACAATGCGTTGCAGCGTAATGTGCTTGTAGATCTGATTTAGTGTTCGTCAGTGCAAAAAGGTAGTCGACAGTTTTAGTCGACAAAAACAACACTGAACAATATGGAAAGCATGCAATAATGTCACATTTCAGGACCGTGGGGATGTGAAACTTGTCCAAATAGATCCAATGCAGACCCTTATTTAGTCACATGCTCTTGTCAATACTTTTCATTGGTTGAATATTTATTAAAAAAAACACAGGCATACCATACCTAACCCATACAGGACGGGAATGGTGTTTTAAGCATTATGTTATTCTTTAGCTGCACAGAGTGCCGCGCAACGAGCTTGAAGATCTGCAATTTTTTAAAATGAAAATGTGGTGCAAAAAAAAGGTTTTTAACTCATATCTTTGCTTCTGGGGAAGTCCCTGGAACAACATATTTTCAGATGGGGGGCCGGCGGCCAATTACATAATTATAATTGTTGGGGTCCTTGACATGAAATAGTTTGAAACCGACTGATATAGAAACACTTGACGACATTTGTAGAATCTGGTCTCAATCCAAAATGGGTAAAAAACTTCCCAACATTAAAAAAAAAAAAAGGAAAAATAGCTAAAGCAGCCGAGCTACAAGCTCACGGCGCGCCGCAAAGTGGTGCCTCGTGAGCTTGTAGATCGGCTATACACATGCACCATAATGCCACCATGTGGGGGAATAAACAATGGCATATGGAGATAGGAGGTTTCTGCCCCCGACAGCAACAATAAGACATGTGTTCTGTCTTCAAGGAGCTTAGTGAACTGTCCTGACCCCGTTGGAAGTATTCAGAACCCCCTCACCCCTCCCCATGCCGACTAGTGTTTTTTTTTTATGGGAGCATTTCTGTGTCGACCTGTGTTCATTCATGGCAGCATAGTTGCTCTTTTATGTGTGTGCTTGTGCGTGTGTGCACGCGCGTGCGTGCGTGCGTGCGTGCGTGCGTGCGCGCGCGCGCGTGCGTGCGTGTGTGTGTGTGTGTGCGTGTGCGTGTGTGTAGGTGCCTAGGTGGGCATTCATATATGGGCTGTGATGTGTACACAGGGTCTGGAAAGTCCTAAAAGTTGGGTGTTTTCCCGGAAGACGAAGCCTCCATCAGCCAAAACACACACACACACACACACACACACAAGCGCACGCACGCACACACACACACACACACACACACACAGCCCTGTGACCATCTCAATCCTCAAAGTCCATGAAAAGTAACAAAATCAGCCCCAAAACTACCGTTAATTCACTCACTTTGTGGAAGTCAACATGCATGGATCTCTTGTCCACTAGTCCCTTACTCCCTTCCTAACATTTTAGTCTAGTTGTTTTTATTTGTTGACTATATTTAGTCTTAGTTTTAGTCATCATAGCTTACGTTTTCATTTCGTTACCATTTAGTTTTCGTCAGTGGAAAAAAGGTAGTCGACGAACATTTTTTGTCTTAGTTTTAAGTCGTTGAAAACAACTGGGTGAGAGTGTCCGCGCGGACATTTGGGAGGTCAGGGTTCGGTTCCCCGGCCAGACCATATCAAACTAATCAAAGACGATAAAAACGGGACCCAGTGCCTCTCTGCTTGGCACCAACGTGACATACTGGCGTTATTTCCAAAGGGGTGTGCTTTCATAATAATATTAATTTTAGTATTATTAAATGGTGGTAAGGGATAACTAGTAGAACATCGTTAAACATGTATATATATTCTAAGTCCGTTTTTCCCGAAAAATGTCCGTAGACTAAAAAAATACCAATAAAACGATTCAAGAGACTGACTAAGACTAAAATCTAAGTTTGGTGTCAAAATCAACACTTGACATAACGACGTCTTCACTGCGGACGCCGTTGATAAATCATGTTGATTTAGTCAAGCGGAAGAAGAAGGAAGGACTGGAATCTGGATCCGCAGGTCCGGATAAGTAAAATCAACAGGAAATCCCAGCCCCCCCACCTTCCACCAACACACACACGCACGCACGCACCCACGCGCACACGTACATACGCACGCACACACACACTGAGGGTTGGGACAGAAGCAGACAGAAGCAGAGTGAGAGAAGCACGGCGAGGGAGAGTCTCTCTTTAATGAGCTCAGTCACAACTTGTACAAATCCGTTCTGCCGTGACAACACTGTAGTGTGACCTGTGATGCTGCACCGTGCACTCTGCACAGCTTACCCATGGTCAGCGGAAAACTTCACTTCACTACGCTATAGCGCATGCAGCTGGGATGAGGCAGCCTTTTGCTGCAAATGGCAATATGGAACCAAGGCTTTTCTTTTTTATATGGTTTTTATCCCACGATTTTGTAACCCATTTTTCACCCCTGTGTCAATTATCTAATGTGATCCTGGGCTTTACACACCCTCCGCCAACCTAGTCCCCATTATATGGGGGACACGGGGAGAGCAACGGACTTGAACTCCTTCATGCCTGAGTGTCCAAGTTGCTCTTTTACACCTGACAGGGGGGGGAACCAAGGCTTTTAATGGGCCCCGACGTTGAAATAAAAAAAAACGTTCGCTCTGAAAGAATATATAATTCAAAGATTTATGCCACATTTTCACGATTTCGTCCATATCTCCTATTCCTTGTCCCAGATGGCATTTTTGGTCAAAACCAGGTTTATTCCACGGCCCAGAGCCGGCGATGTGATCCTTCTGCATCATGTTAAAGCAGCACCCGTGGCAAACATGGAACGGTGTTGCATTGGCACACACCCCCAACATAAGTTCACAACATCCGGTCTAGATTTTTGGCTCTTCAAAAAAAGAGCTCAACAGGGACAAACGCTGGCATGAATTATATCATACTTTATCAATTAATGCTATAGTGGTCTAAAGGTCCCCACACACCGGGCGCGATTTTCAGATTTCTAGCTGCGTTTCTCCATCGGTTTTCCGAAAAACGCGTCCAGTGTGCAACCACCTTAATAAGAGTTAATACTTTTGTACTTTTGTTTGTTTGTTGGTTTTGTGTACGTCCACTGAAGTAAATTTAGAATTCTAGACTTTTACTTCAGAGTATGTACAGTATACGTTGCAGTTAAATTAGGTAAAAAGTAGTAGTAATGGAGGCCCGGGTTGTCAATCTCGCGGGACATTCTAACCGCTACTGCACACGTAGCATGATATACAGAGACATGCAGCCAGAGAAAGAGAGAGAGACAGAAACAGAGACACAGACAGACAGACAGACAGACAGACAGACAGACAGAGCAAGAGAGACAGAGAGAGACAGAGAGAGAGACAGAGAGAGAGAGAGAGAGAGAGAGAGAGAGAGAGAGAAAGGTGTGAAGCACACAGACACACAGCGGAATATAATAGGATAAGTTTTCTAAGAACGGCATGCCTGATTAGTTCACGCACGCACAGGGGCCTTGTCGTGGCTTTCAGAAGCCTGCACTGTACCCAGCCAAATGCACGCCACACATTGTCCTCACAATGTCTGTGTCTCACATTCTAATACAATCCTGGAGACATTTAGCCCCCCCCCCCGCAAAGATGCAAAATAATATTATACCAGTATACAGTATATCTGATTGACTTTCATACCCCTTGACACAAAGTCTTCTGAAAGATTATATTATATTCAAAGATTTCCACGAAAGCATTTTCACGACTTTTCTAAAATAGCAGACCTACAAGCTAGATCTGCTGTTTTTCAATAGCTAAAGTATAACATAATGCTTAGTTAAAACACCAAAAGGGGTTCCCGTCCAGAATGGGTTAAATGGTATAAAAAGATTGGTTCCTCCAGATCATGTACATTGAGCCTATCTGACACATTGGAAAGAAGCAACACAAAAGCACAAAAGCAGAGTAAACTAGATTGCTATCTGGCCCTAAACAGAGAATAAACAGTGGCAGAATACCTGAGCACCGTGACCGACCCAAAACAAAGACAAATCTTAACTAGGTACAGACTCAGTGAGCACAGTCTCGCGATCGAGAAAGGCCGTCATAGGCAGACCTGTATCCCGAGAGAAGACAGACACTGCACACAAAATGAAGTGGAAACCGAGCTACACTTCCTAACCATCTGTCCATTGTACCAAGACCTCAGAGACACATGTATACTTCCCACAGATTACAACCACACACGGAGATTTTGAAAACATGACCAATGACAAAAAACTCCCATATCTGCTGGGCGAAGTACAACAATGTGCAAACACAGCAGCAAGATGTGTTAGTTGCTGTGATAGGAGAAGGATATCAAAAGGAACACAACCGCCCTAAAGACTAATCATTGTGTATATTCCTGCACTATACCTACATCGACTGATCTTGGTACATAGACGTTGATCTATTGAAGATTCTGACCTTCAAAGTACATCATTTTTGTTTTGATTGTATTGCTGTATTGTTGTATTGTTCTTTCTGCTTTGGCAATGTAAACGTATGTTTTCTCATGCCAATAAAGCCCTTTGAATAGAATAGAATAGAATTGTGTGTGTGTGTGTGTGTGTGTGTGTGTGTGTGTGTGTGTGTGTGTGTGTGTGTGTGTGGACTGTGGAAGAGAGAGAGAGAGAGAGAGCACTGCGCTTTACTCCGTGCTGACAGAAAATAGTCACAGTCACAACACGTTAAAAGTACTTCGTTTGTTGTACTTACTAGAAAAGAAGGAGGAGCAGCCACGCATATCCATGATAAGTTCTGGGATAGAAAATTGCACTAAATACTGTTATTCATGACGGTAGCAGCTGCAGCCTCTGCATGCTAGCCAACTAGCAAGCTAACTGCAAGCTAACTAGATATCCAAATGCTAACCAAAACAAACTGTTGACCAGGGTTGCCACATTTCTTGAATGTGAGAAACAAGCAACCAGGTCTATAAAAATGTTAATAGGCCAGATCAAAGGCCCCACTAAAATCAGAAAATTAGTCTAGAATAACCAACTATACTAGGGCTGACTGTCAAACTGTGTTGGCCAATGTTTTAAAGCAACTTTACAGATAAACAAGTCCATATAATGATTATAATGATCAGACTTGGCAATATATTATATATAATTATACTCCAAGAGCATACAAATGGAACCAAATAGACCCTGATTTTCAGAGTTAAATTAACACTGATGATAGTGTACTCCCAGAGAATGGTATCAAATGGGGGTCTGTGGCCTAATGCATACTACAGGCTACTAGTGTGTAAACTGTGTTGTATATGCTATAGGCCCCTCTTATTTAGCTGCTACAGTATTTATTTACTCTTTGAGTGAGAAGTAAAAACAAATTATAAGCCTTGAAAAGTCATTGGTTTAAGAAAGCAGGGCTGTCTGTACTACTGTCACTTTGTACCTTTTGCATAATCATATCGGTGCAAAGTCTTTGCACAATCCTCACAGAAAAGGCGTGTTTTTATTCCATTAAAAAAAAAATCACTATCGGTTGCATAACGGTTATCGGTGATTGTTACCCCTCTATCGTATCGGTCACAAAATTCCATATCGGTCGGTCTCTACTCTAGACATTACATTTTGTTTGGCTCCATTCCACAGATAAATATTGTGGAAAATAGCCGATCTGCACGCTCACAAACAACGATTACTTGTGATGCCGTAATGGTCTTTTTTGTTTTTCATTTTCATCCTTAACCTCTGGCACTGTCGGTGGCTCTGTGTAGGCATTTAATCTCTGCATAAAGGTTGAAATGTCACACGTTCACACACAGTAGAGTACAGTAGAGTACGTGCAGAAGCACACACGATGCATGGCTAACAGTACAGTATAGACCGAGACAGAGACATCTGCACGCTCACAAACAACGATTACTTGTGATGCCGTAATGGTCTTTTTTTTCCATTTTCATCCTTAACCTCTGGCACTGTCGGTGGCTCTGTGTAGGCATTTAATCTCTGCATAAAGGTTGAAATGTCACACGTTCACACACAGTAGAGTACAGTAGAGTACAGTACAGTATAGTACGTGCAGAAGCACACACTATGCATGGCTAACAGTACAATATAGCCCACCCGTCAACTGTACTCCAGGCTAAAAATAACACCTCTTTCCTGACAGCACAATCAACAGGAGAGGCACTTCCAGAGGTGGGTGTAGTACTCTGTGTGTGTGTGTGTGTGTGTGTGTGTGTGTGTGTGTGTAGAGGCAGAGAGAAACAAACCAAGACAGCGTACACCAGTGTCCTGTCCTTTCCTGACCCCAAGCGACTCCGGAGGACCCATTTCCATGGGCCGCACGTAAAATAGCCGATCTACAAGCTCAAAACGCGTCGCAACGTGACGCCTTGTAGATCGGCTATTTGCGAGCGTAAGAAATCGGCCATTACGACGACATCAAGGCACGCCGAAATACATTTTAGTCGACTAAATCAACTGTAGATTTAGTCGACTAAAATCTTATGATTATTTAGTCGAACTAGACTAACCCTAAAACATTCCAGGTGACTAAAACTAAATGAAAACTATTCAAGAGACTATGACTATATATATATTTTTTTTTATCTAAATCTGCTGTCAAAATCAACACTGCTCGTTTCCACGACAAGAACCAATAAAGCCAACCGCCTAATTATTGCTGGAGAAATGGAGACAACTTTGGCGGTTAATGGCGGAACGACAGCGGTGGTTGTTGTTGTTCGATTGGATAAATGCTTGGATTGAACACACACACACACACACACACACACACACACACACACACACACACACACACACACACACACACACACACACACACACACACACACACACACACACACACACACACACACACACACACACACACACACACACACACACACACACACACACACACACACACACACACACACACACACACACACACACACACACACACAGTAAGCCATGGGGCAATATCTAGGGCCAGGAATAGAAAGGCTTAGCCTTATCAGTCACCTATGGCTGAATGAATGAATGAAAGAAAGAGAGAGGTATTGATCTCTCTCTCTCTCTCTCTCTCTCTCTCTCTCTCTCTCTCCAAGGTTGTGTCCAAACCCCATTATGGGGTCGTGGTCCGGTCTATGAAAAACAACAAAAATGCAACTACCAATATTTACAAGTCACTTTACAGAATACAGCAGAGAAGAACATATACGCCCAAAGTCATGGTGACACCGTCTCCAATGCTCAGATCAATCAGTCCTAGTCACTCCTCTAAGTGAAGAAACCATCTGATTGCCTTGATTAGGCTTCTTGGTTCTAATGGGTTAGCTCCTGCGAGCGCGCACACTCCTCTAAACAAACAAAACAAGCCAGTATGCTAAGCCAATGGGAGACGACTAGCCCTATACAGCCAATGGGACACTAAGCCCCACGGCCAATGGGACACTAAGCCCCCCACGGCCAATGGGTCACTAAGCCCCCACGGCCAATGGGACAGTAAGCCTGCTCTCCTCTCCCCCGCCGCACCATGACTATAGAGACTGCTACAGAAAGCCCCACTAAGGCGCAATATGCAAGAGAAATATGGAATGCAAGCCGATATATATATATAATGACTAGAGTCATTTCTTGTTTTTTTGAGTGGTGCAACCACTCCAAGGAACAGCAATGTCCGCGTTCACCTATGTGTCCATGTGACGTTAATGAGCACCAGTATATGACCGAGTACCAGTTGGGCCGCCAGAAACAGAGAGAGGGATAGTGCTGCACTGTTGCCTGCTAATGAGAGAGAGGTGGGGGGGGAGTTGCACCACTCAGTTCACACGGGTGTGATTTCTTTACTGCAAATAAAAGTTAGCCTTCATGATTTTCCAGCCTGATTCACTACACGTTTCATGGATTTTCGAAATGACCCAAAACAAATCCATGGAGCATAGTTAACACATCATGGGCGAGAAATGTTTAAAGTTTCATTATGTTATGCTTTAGCTGTTGAAAAATAGCAGATATACAAGCTCATAGCGCGGCACTTGTAGGTTTTTTGGAAAAGAAACGTGAAAATGTGGCACAAATCTTTGAATATATATATTCTTTCAGAGCGAACGTTTTCAACTCAAATATTTGCTTTTGGGGGGTCCCTGGGACAACATATTTTCAGATGGGGGTCGGCGGAAATCACATATATTTGTGGGGCTCCTTGACATCAAAATGTTTGAGAACCACTGACATAGAAACATAGGGTTTTCAGAAAACTGACATGATTTAGAAGACATTTAGTCTAGTTGCCCCATTGTGAACCCGGACATGTTGAGTACACCAAAGTTTGATGTTAGAAATGTTTAGTATGGGTCCCCAGCATGTGTCCCCAGCATGTAGAAACTGCCGGATGCTAACTTACATAATGAGCAATTTTCATAATGTGACTTTACCATTAACTACCTATAGAAGGCAAAAATGTCCAAATTTCATCATGCTTCATGTAGCATCTGATGTGTCAAACTAGGAGGTTTTCATGATGCTGAATCCATTCCAAGCATTAGTTTAGCAAAAAAAAACACTCCTTGGGCTACTTACTGACATCATCACATTTGTGATTACAGCTATGGCCGTTTTAGCCTAAGTAGTGTATTTTGTGCAAAACTAATGCTTGGAATGGATTCAGCATCATGAAAACCCGCTAGGTTGACATGTCACATGCTACATAAACCATGATTTCCTTATAGGTTGTTAATGGTATGGTCAGGTATTATGCCAATTATGAAAATTGCTCAACATATGCAAGTTAGCATCCGGCAGTTTCTACATGCTGGGGACCCATACTCAACATTTCTAACATAAAAGTACTCAACATGCCCGGGTTCACATTCTGGCTACTAGACTAATTTGTAGAATCGTCTTGAGGTCTAAATGGGTTTTAACCAGGCTGGGAACCAGGCCAAGTACAAGTTAGTAGAAACACACGCTGTAGCAGCAAGCAAGCAAACATGCAAACAGAATATTTCTGTTCCTGTCAATAGCCTGTCTGTTTGACTCTCTCTCCCTCTCTCTCTGTCAGTCAGTCATCCAATTTAATGCATTACTGAGAAGCTTCCATTGATTTCATGTGTTTGCTGGCATCAATCAATACATATTCTGAACTTCAATGAAGTTCTATCTATGTGGCATCTGTTATTCGTCTAAACCTACACTGTCTCTCTGCCAATGGGTCTCCTGACTGTTGGTCTGTCCGTCCAACTGTCTGTCTGTCTGCCCGTCGGTCTCCTGACTGTTGGTCTGTCCGTCTGTCTGCCCGCCCGCCCGTCGGTCTCCTGACTGTTGGTCTGTCCGTCCAACTGTCTGTCTGTCTGTTCTTCTATAGCGTAGGTAGGAGAATCTGAGTGTTGTTGCTGTGCTATTCGTTCATCCGCCGATACGCCTCCGTGTACTTATACGGTCTATCCCCGGTAAGTACGTACGCAAGTAAGCCTTGCCGAGCCATGAGGCCTATAGGGGGGGCGGGAGCCTATCTCCCGATTCTGTAGCGTGAGGCAGCTTGATGTACAAACTAAACCCCATGAAGTACACCGTCAATCCAACGGGGCGCAGGTGCTCAGATCGGTGAACCTATAGGATCCACCGTCAGTTTATTCGACCGGCACCCGCTGCCCCCTCTAGACCAGAACCCACACAGTGACAGGACCATTAGGGATAAGACAACTCCCCTCTCTCTGCGGTCTATTTGTGAGCAGGCTACACTAAAAACAGGCTCAAATAAAAGTGATGTCAGTGATGTTACCCATGTTTTAAAAACGGCAAGTTTGTGCCTTCTGGGAGAATTATACAAAGAGTTTCAGCTAAGATGTTGAACGAGGCTCTGAAATGTGTGGCTGTATATAGCTGGAGTGAAAGTCCAAGACAAATGTCCCTTGTGGACAATAAAGTTGACCTTGACAGGCTGCGGGCCAGGCTAATTTAGGGCAGATTCAAACACCGTGATCCCGGGTGCGCACTCGGGACCACGGGGCAGATGGTATGAATGAATGCTGCGTATACCGTTCCCGGGAGTGGATCACCAAACCTTTCCCCCGCGGGACCACATGGAGGAAGTCTCAGGACCGATTGATTGATCCGTACTCGGATATACGGATCGTTGCAACGTGAAAGCGTTGAGTACAGTCGAATGAAGTGCACTCGGATACGGATTGTTGCAACGTGAAAGCGTTGAGTACAGTCGAATGAAGTGTCCTTGGGTGCGGAAGAATCAAGGTCACTGTGAATCATGGCCAGTGTGGACCAGGCAATCATATTGGGGAAGAGTTTTAATCAAACGGATTCAGTATGAATCTGCCCTAAGTCTCTCATGTCTAGCTTGCTGTGTATATTGTGTGTTGTATAATGCGAGGCTAATGCCTATAGTGTATTCAACTGCACAGGTCTGCGTTGCAGTGTATAGCTTTGTATAACAGACTCAGTCTGTCAGCAAATGGGTTGTGTGTTGTGTACCTTAAGCTGATGTTCTGATTAAGGAGAAATCAGATTATCAGGACAACTAATCATTGGGTATTTGCTGGAGAGGGGAGAGAGAGAGAGAGAGAGAGAGAGAGATAGAGAGAGACAGTAACAGGGATGGTATGGCCTATTTTCAGCTGATGTAACTGTGTGTGTGTGTGTGTGTGTGTGTGTGTAGCGTGCGCTATATGTTATTGAGTTTGTGTGAAAATGACAGGCAGTTTATCGAGTGGAGCAAGTGAAGGACACACACACACACACACACACAATACCGGCGTTTGTCGGACAGAAGTTCAGAAATTAATCCAATGTAGATATTATATTATATTATATGGTCAAATAAAATAATATTTCCATTAGATCACCAATCAGGTGTCAGGCAACATATCCATGTTTAAAATGTTTTATTCTTGTGTAAATGAATGACCGTGTCCACAACCAAAAGGTACTAAAAGACTTTCTTTATTTCTGACTGTCCTACTTCATCCTACAAGACTGTCTTTACAACAGTCTCCAATCTCCATTGTAAAGGGATCTAGTGATCGATAAAATATAAAATAAAATACCAATTGGTACTATTAGAGGTGGGCAATAGGTGACCAATACGTTTAAAATAAGTGACCCATATACTGAATGTCAGTCTCCAGGTTTTCTTCACAATATGTATATGACACTTATTTACTATGAAACTATTGCATATTGAGAGTCCAAATATTACTAGTGTCTTACTTGCAACTTTGCAAGGACCCCTTAACCCATTTAGTTAGTTAGTTAGTTTAATTTATTGTCCACGTGTGGAAATTCGTCTTCGGTCTCAAACAGTAAAAAACAAACGGTTACAACAACGGCAACAACACTTAACACAATTATTTTCTCATGGCAAAAAAGTGCAGGACAACAGTGGCAGATACATTGGAAAACAAACAAATCTAGCGAGACATGGTATCATTTAGTGCCTTAATGGCATTTGGTATGAAATAATTTTTAAAAAGGTTACGGTTAGCTCTTGGTACTTTGTACCGTCTACCAGAGGGAAGTAGTTCAAACTCCCTGCAGAGTGGATGAGAGGGGTCGTTTGCTATCTTGATAGCTTTTTTACGAAGTACCTCCTTGTAGATACAGCCTAATTGTTGCCGTCTCTTCCCAATTATTTTTGAGGCTAGGTTTACTATTCGCTGCAGCTTGCTTCTTCCTTTAACATTTAGATTGCCAAACCACATTGCCATGTTAAAAGTCAAGATTCCCTCTATCAGGTTTTTATAGACTGTTTCCATAATATGCTTGCTCACTCTAAAGGAGTTGAGCTTGCGTAGTAGGTGGAGGCGTTGGTTACAAGTTTTAAAAATCTGGTCAGTATTTTCACTGAAATTGAGTTTGCTGTCAATATATGTGCCTAAGTATTTAAAAGTGTCTACTACCTCCACTATTTGTCCACCAATTGTAATGGACTGCACAGGTTCCTTTTCATGAATGACAAGTTATTTTGTTTTTGTTAGACCCGAGGACGATTCCACAAATGTCTTCTATGTCAGTGGTGCTCAACCTTTTTCATGTCAAGGACCCCCAGAATTATATGTATTTGGCTGCAGACCCCCCATATGTAGTAGAAAATATGTAGTTCCAGGGACCCCCGGCCCCAGAAGCAAAGATTTGAGGTAAAACGTTCGCTCAGAATGAAGAATATATATTGAAAGATTTGCGGCACATTTTTTTTACGATTTTTCAAAAATAGCAGATGTACAAGCTCGTGGCGCGGCACTCATCTGCTATTTTTCAATAGCTAAAGTATAACATAATGCTTAAAACACCAAAAGGGGTTCCCTTACAGAATGGTTTAACTCTGAGTGTATAAAATGGAACAACAACCATTTGTACACTCTCAGAGTTACTGACCCGTCATGGTCCTATGTAGGCCAACTCTTATTCTCGTATTATGGATATTATTGTCCACTCATTTTGTATGTCTGTGGCAAAAGAAAATATGTTTTTTAACAAAAATGCCCACCACAAACAAGCCTGCATGGCAATGACCCCATGGTGAGGAGTTTATATTACAATTGAAATATGTGGGCGCTCCCCAGGCACAGCCATTACAATAGTTCCACGATAGGACAATGAAGGTCAGGATACCAACTTCATCCAATCAGCAGAGAGAACTCACACAGGACACAGGGGTAAACAAGTGAAATTGGAAGTGATTACACAAAAGATTGAGCAGGAGACGAGAAAAATAAAAAGCTGAGCTGGGACACTAGAAATGGGGATAAATGGGTACTGTCTCCAGATTGGCGTAAAATTGAATTGGCAACGCACCAGAAAACGAATGTTCTGTTTAGAGCTAGAGAGACAGGGAGACTCCTGTTGCTGAACAAACAATGATCACCACCAGAATATAGTGCTTTAACTTCTTTACAAACAACTGATGTATATTTTGATAGCTTATGCCTCTCAACATGTCTCATAATTGTACACAGAACACTTCGGCCTATAGGAGTTCACAATATGCAGAGAAGCCTGAGCGAAGAGGTCATTTAGAATAGCAAGTCACTAAGATAGCCCGGAGCCCTGTAAGAAAGACACATCACAACATTTTGTTTTAACCAATTCAAGGCGGGAACCCATTTTGGTGTTTTAAGCATTACATTATACATTAAAAACTGAAAAATAGCAGATCTGCCGCTGCCATTTTTGAAAAATCGTGAGGAATGTGGTACAAATCTTTGAAAATTATATTCTTTCAGAGCGAACATTTTTTTAACTAAAATCTTTGCTTCTGGGGGAAGAGTCCAGGCTGGAACTACATATTTTCAGATGGAGGTCCACAGCCAAATACGGAAAATTCTGGGGGTCCTTGACATGAAGAAAGTTGAGCACCCACTGGCATAGAAAACATGAGGTTTTTCAGAAAACTGTTTAGAAGCCTCAGGTCTAAATTATAACACTCGGGTGGTGGCCTACGCTATACCTTCTAATGGCTAAAATGTAATCTGCTGTGTGACTATACAGCCAACAACTACTTGATTGAGAGGGCTTCGCAGAATGTGACTCTATTCAGAGTCACAGGGAAGCTTATTTTGATAAGAAGTATGGACTAAAAATATGGTTTACAAAACAAACGTTGTGAGTTTGTGTTCCCGTTCGGAGGGAAGGTCACGAGTTGTTTCTAGCAATGTGTTCTGCACTGAAAAAACAGACGCTATGTCAATCCCCCAGAAAACAATGTTTTTTTGTTTGTTTTTTTCCAAGAGTCCAGCATTATTTAATTGTCTCAAAAGTGACTTCCCTTGGCTTCCATGTTTGTAGCCATGAGTTACTTCCCGTGACACACACACACACACACACACACACACACACACACACACACACACACAGAGTTCTCTTGCTTGGTATAAGGTGCTGATTGTAAAAAGCATGCACACAACGACCCTCTCTCTCCATCTCTCATTGCATGTGGCCCACCCATCTGAGTGAGTGTGTGCGTGCATGCGTGCGTGCGTGCGTGCGCCACAAGACCACTGCAAGGCATTTGCTGCGTCTTGGAAAGTCTCGTGACCCGAGGTTAGTCTTCTCTTGAGTCTAGGGGGACGCGCTCTAGCGTGCACACGTGTGCACCGGTCCGTTCCATTTGTGTGTGTGTGTGTGTGTGTGTGTGTGTGTGTGTGTGTGTGTGTGTGTGTGTGTGAGAGAGAGCAGTGACATCTACATTACAATTACTGTAAATCACTCACAGATCTTTATGCCCTGCATTTAGTCTTCCCAGGAATGTTCATGTGCATACACACATAGAGAGAGAGGAGAGAGAGAGAGAGAGAGAGAGAGAGAGAGAGAGAGAGAGAGGCGGAGACAGACAGACAGACAGACAGACAGACAGACAGACAGACAGACAATCATGCCATTCTAATGATGCAATTTCTACTCTTGCTTCCCTCGAGCCCATATGACCTCACTGATTACACACATGTGCATAGACACACACACACACACACACACACACACACAGGGTGGAGCAGGAACAAGTGAGGGGGAAGAAAAGAGTGGCAAAAAGTGAGCGAGGATGAGAGATAGAGAGAGAGAGAGACAGAGACAGAGACAGAGACAGAGACAGAGATAGTACTGAACACAATAACCAAAACTATAACTCACAGACAGACAGACAGACAGAGAGACAGACAGACAGACAGACAGACAGGATTGGAGGAATAGAGGATAAAAGGTGGAGAGGCTGAATAATGTGCCACACAATTATGCTTTTCTGTGTGTGTGCCTGTGTGTGTGTGTGTGTGTGTGTGTGTGTGTGTGTGTGTGTGTGTGTGTGTGTGTGTGTGTGTGTGTGTGTGTGTGTGTGTGTGTGTGTGTCTGTTCGTGTGCGTGGCGGTGCGTGTGTGTGTGCGTGCGCGTGCGCGTGCGCGCGTGCATTCTGATAACTGGGAGAGACATCATGTTTTTTTTTTACAAGCATTTAAGAGCCCTCGCTGGACTCATAAAGTGAAGCATGGGAACAAGGGCTGAACACGATTCAGTGCAGATCAGGACACGATGGGTAAATGGCATCATTTAAATGCTATTGAACAAACGGATCCTTGGAAAAATAGCCCTGCAGATATTGTTGGGTGCGGTGTAAATGGTACATGGTGCATTTATATAGCGCCTTTATCCAAGGCGCGTATCGAGGGGCTGCCAATTAAACCGCCCCTTTTGAAGTAAGTTGTTTTTGGGCAGTACATTTAAATTTTTTGTTTTAATAGTTTTAATTTAGTTTTAGTCACATTTCAGTCACCTAGAATGTTTTAGTGTTAGTCTAGTTTTAGTCGACTAAATGTCGTAAGATTTTAGACGACTAAATCTACAGTTGATTTAGTCGAACACAATGTATTTTGGCAGGCCTCGATGCCGTCTTAATTAGGGTTCGGATCAGATCGTGGTGATCGGAAATCGGCTCCGATCACATGATTTTCAAAAGATCGGAATCAGTATGCCCATATGATGACCACGGATATGGTCTAAAAGTGTGAAAAACGTCTTTTTCATTTCACTGCGCCTTTAAGCTAGTTGTTTTCCTTCTGGTCCACTCCCAGTCAGAGATCATCAAACAAAGACTAGTCAATTCAATTCAATTCAATTCAATTAAAAAGGCTTTATTGGCCCTTTGAATTTAATTTAATTTAATTAAATACACTAGTCACATGCAACCCCCTATATGTACTGTATGATGGCATAGGTGTCTGTGGTACTCTCTCTGAATGAGAGAGATACTCTTAAGAGGTTTAACTTGACTTCAGTTCTATAAGCTGTATAAGCTATTTTTCCAAGGACCCGTATGTTCAATAGCATTTAACCCATTAACCCATTTTGAGTTGTGAGCTTGTAGATCTGCCCTTTTCAGCATGCAACCAAGTCTAAAATGACTTTTTAGTTTCGTTTTTATTTGTTGACTAAATCGACAGTATATTTAGTCTTAGTTTTAGTCATCATAGCTTGGTTTTCATTTAGTTTTTGTCAGTGGAAAAAGGTAGTCGACGAACATGTTTCGTCTTAGTTTTAGTCGACGAAAGCAACACGGCTTCTGTATTCATGGGCCATGTGACAATAAAACCCCAACTTGTGAAACTGTATGCTTTTATTGTGAAGGCAAAACGTTTCTAAACGTTCTCAGTCACAGCCTGCATATCTTCGCGTACTGAAAATAGCTGATTTACAAGCTTACAACGTGTCACGGACAAGGCGCATTGTGATCTTGTAGATCGCAAAAACAACAAGCTATTGGAAGCTATTTTATGTTTAATCAAACAGCAACAAGTTTACCTCCGTGTTTGCGTCGGGACATGTTCTGACTGTGTATGCTGTCTGCTGCGCTCCAGAGAAATTGCAGGGCTGAGAAAGATTCGTTAATTTGGTGTCGGATTTGGGCGTATTGGTGGGTGTTTTAGGGGTGTGTTTTAGCTGGCTTTTCGCCCTGGAAAGACTCTCACTCCTGAACGAAGTGAACTATGAGGTTCACACAGACACACGCCAGGAATTAACTCGTTCACAATAACGCAGAAATACAGTATACGTTCAGTGAAAGTTCACCCAAAACGGGTTCGTGAACGTGTTCAGGGATAACTCTGATAAGGGGTAAGGCGATGTGCATGATAGCCGGGGGCCCTATAGGGGTTTGAATCCACCATGCTGCATCCGGCTTTGTCAAGCGTACATCTACAGGAACACAAAAGGGTATACACACAGAAGAACTCTTCCTATACTTCCGGGCCCCTTCCCTACTTCCTTCCTTCACAGGTGCTACCGATGATACTAATTAAAGCTCTGTTCCATTCCGGTCAGACAGAGTCAGGGTGCTGCTTTTTGTGCATGTCGGCTCGCTGGAAACACAGTGCTACACCAGTGAGTCGGCCTTCAAAGTGTCCTTGAGTGTGGGGTTTCCGAATGGCCCGGTACCGTAATACGGGTGGATACGGAACACGTGAAGAAGTACGGATACAACAGCATCACAGCATGCAGAAATGTAAATGAGAAAAAGGAGGTTGCACATCAGCCATGTGGTTTTCAGTACATTGAAAAAAAAGGAATTTACAAAATAAAAAAAAGGTAGCACATCCAAGAAATGTATAGATGGTGGACAAAGTAGGCCTATACTGTACTTATATTTCCATTTCTTGGCACACACCAAAAAGGAACGCTTACGCATTCCGGCTATGAGCCTTCATCAGAACATGAAGTAGAAATGTGTGTGAGGTCGGAATCAATTGGCATAAGGACCAACACATTGGGAGGAAAAATAACAAATATGTCGTTGGGTGGGAAACCTCATATGTTGTTACGTTTTCAAGGATTGAAATAAAAAAAATATGCTACTTTTGATGCTTGTGTGTGACGCTGTAGTACAGTACGAACAAACTACAAAAAGTTACAATATGGAGGTTTCTGCCCGACAACAAGATATATATTTTAGCACTGCCTAACTGCCTAAAATGAACAGCAATGTCTGTCCGTATGTCTCCGTGTACAGTATATGAGTGTTCGCTTGAGCACGGAAAAACGCTGGGTAATCTAAGGTGTCACTGCCTGCACCAATCAGTGTTTTTGAGCGGTGCCGAGCGCTTCTTTAAGTGCCGGAGTGCGTCTGTCTGTATGCATGTCCCTATGTCCGAGTACGACCTATTGCCCCCGGCAACTGATGCTGATAGGGGGGTCAGCGCGCACGCGCATTGCTATGCCTACTGTACAGCACTTTGGTCATCTCTGTTGTTTTTAAATGTGCTTTATAAATAAAGTTGGATTGGATTGACTCCAAAAGGCACCACTTCACATTATTACGGTTGTGTTTTTTGAGCGGTGCCTCCGCCCCATTATGCAGCTATGTGTGTCCCTATGTATTTGGTTAAAATGGGTAGGGTTTAAAAAAAGGCAAGAGCTTGCTCTGGTGCACTGGCCTAAAAGTGGGTCCTTAAAAACTGCTAAAACTTCTGAAATGTATGTATGTAGGTATGTATGTGTGTATGTATTTTAAAAGGGGGGCTTTTTTGTAAAAATCCCTGCCCGCAATACCTTCATATATTTAAAAGATAATTCAAAAATGGGGTTACCAGTGAAGGGCAAACTGCCTATTCACTGGGGACTATGCAAGGCAGAGGCGTCCACCCCCCTGAGTCCAAGTTAGACTAGACCGCATACCTAAGTGTATGTATGTATGTATGTATGACTGTATGTATGTATGCGTGTCCCTAGGTGTCAGTCAGAACACGGAAAGACGCAACACGATAACGCTGTCATTTCTCAAACCGTTTCGGACGCGGGAAGGCTCACCGGAACCGGGCCGGCCCCCTGGGCACGGTCCTGGGGGTACTCTGGATGTTCCGGGGACCCCCACACGGTAACTCTGTCAAGTGTATTTTCCAAATATCGAAGTACAGTACAATACAGAGCACACAGTACAGTACAGTAACTATAACAATAAATTGCTTTAAATGAGCTTTTAAACACGTACCCTGTCATTCCTGTCGGTCTCCATGACCTCGTCCTGGCCCACTCCCTCTCGCAGCATGGTGCGCAGCATGGCGGGGTGGTTGCGGCTGCACGCCTGGTAGAAGGTCACGGGCCCGGTGGGGACCACGCAGTACGAGGACCGCCGCCGGGAGCCGTAGTCGTAGACGAAGTCACTGGACAAAACGTCGTCGGGCACGTCGTCTGGCGGGTAGAAGGAGTCGTCCGACATGACGCTGTGCATGTCGTAGTCGCCATCGAAGTCCACCTCCTCCAGCTCCTCGCCCTCTTCATCTTCTTCGTCGTCGTCCTCCTCGTCCTTAAAATGGGATTGTGACGTTGAAGTCATGAAACATAAAAGGAAAAAAGATAAAGATAAATGAAAATCAATGTCATGAAACCTTTAAAAAGCGGACCGGTTTTGGAGCAATTATTTTAGAGTCAGCTATTGAGCGTCGCATATCTATATCTGCGAGGGCACCGGACGGACGGAAGGACACACACACACACACACACACGGACGGAAGGACACACACAGAAGGACACACGGACGGAGTGCAAAACATACTCTCCCCCTAGGCCTTCGGCCTGGTGGAGACAATGACAAATCAATGTGTCCAGCCTTCTCACGTGGTCAACTGGTTAGCTAGACTAGAGCAGGTGGTTCTCAAAGTGGGGTCCGGGGACCCCCAGGGGTCTTTGAGGCGGTTTAACCTGCTTTCAGGTTATTATTTGAAAATGTTAGATACTTTGTAGATTTGTATTAATGTTATTATTATTATTATTTATATTATATAAAACACACTATTTTCACACACTCACTTCAGCCCTAATAGCCTATACATTTCGGACATTTGAAAATAGGCCATCTACACTACACGCTCACAGTGCCTTGAAACATGCATTGTGAGCTTGTACATCTGCCATTTTCTAAAGATGCGTATTGAAAACTTGTGAAATGGTGACATTCTGAATAATGAGCTTACTTGATTGATTGACATTGTCATTTCACAGTATTTAGAATGGGTGCATTTCAAACGAAAGCACAGGTCAACTTCATGGACACACCATGATGAAGCACTCACACTTGTTTACAACATGGTGCGGGTGCAGCATTTTCAATTCATCAGAAGTTAGAACATTTAGAGGCGTAGGCTACACATACACTTCTATAAAAACAGGAAAGTAAATAAAGGGAAAGTTTGTACAATGTAGCCTACTTTTACTACTACTTTTACTACTTTCTTCAGATGGGGGTCCTATACTACTCCTATATAGACATGGGAAAAAAAGCCCATATAATATAGACTAGCCTACCTGATGGTCCTTTTCAGAGGTCCTGGCCGGGTGGACCTGAGCGTTGCTCCCCCCACTTCTGCGCCTGTCGTCCGTGATTAGAACCATTTAACTAAAAAATAAATAAAAAATAACATCTAAACGTAATTTATCATTCTAACCTAAAGCACCCAGCCCGCCCCCGGTCCGGTCCGAACCCCCTATAGGGGGCCGGGGGTCACCGCCGTCCACCTCGGGGCCGCAGAAGATAAGAGTGGGACATCATCCTCTGGTGGTGGTCTGTAGCCTACGTCTCTCTATCTCTCTCTCTCTCTCCTTCCCAACTTTAACCAGAACCGTAGCGGCGAGAGAACTTGGAAGTGCAGCCGCCTTTTCGGCAGAGTGAAACCGGGTCCAACATCATCGAACCTACCGCCGGCACCGGCGGGGTACGAGCGAGTTGTTGTGTTGTCAGTCAGTCATTCATACAAACCCGAAACTTTTATGAACGTCGCGGTGTATACTAGCGCCTACGTTCTTCTTGTTTCCCCCGGCCGGACGAAAAGCAAAAAGGTATTCACTTCTGAAGAAAAAAGGCGATAATCCTTAAAATCCGCTCTCACAAACATTTGCGTTTTCATTTGATTGAAAAGACCAGCTAAAGGGGGGGGGGGGTGGAGCTGCTGATCTGTTCGGGTATAGGAAGTGATAACGTGCGGTGCGTAAACACACGCCACACCGTCCCAATGAGAGAGAGAGAGAGAGAGAGAGAGAGAGAGAGAGAGAGGGAGAGAGACCTAGCTGGCTGCCTAATCCGATTAGACAACTCCCCCCTCCCCTCTCTTTGATATAGATTAATTCCAGTCTCGCGTTGATCGCGAGGAGTAAATCATTTTCAGATGATGATGATGATGGTATAGGCGGCCTACTGGGTGGAGTCACTGTCAGACTTGTCAGTCCACATTCTCCACAATAGGTTACACACTTTGCATGTTAAATTAAAGGTAGTACAACAGGTGTTTTTTTGTTCATTGTTCATTAGTTTGTATATTGTTCAGGGTCACAATGGAAACAAGCCCCAATTAAGGGCTTGTACAAATTGCAAACTGTTAATAAAGTAGGCAATCAATCAATCAATCAATGTTTTGTTCAAATGTTAATATTGTGATAGTAATCATTGCTAAAGGGTGCTTGTTCAGAAGGTCTCTCTACTAAACAACTACACTCTCAGGTGGGTCACCACATTTCATCCAATCACGGATAATGGCACCTTTTTGCAAATACCTTTAAAATGTACTGTGAACTTTATAGGCATGTTCTAACAATACAATATAAACAATGAAAATGAATACTTCCTTCAAAAAGATGTTTATTAAAGCTGCACAACAATGTTCCCGTTTCTTACATAACAAACCTGAAACCTGTTTTGATGCTGAACCTCTGGTTTCTTAAAGTGCAATATAAGAACATTGAAACCATGAGCAGCTACAATAAGAGGGGTCAGGGGTCATGAGCAGCTACAATAAGAGGGGCCAGGGGAGTCGGGGAGAACAACCAGAGCACTGATAACTCCAACAGTTGGATTTCATTTCACTGGGAAAATGTATTGAAGTAAACAAATATATAAGAACATATGAACGATATAGCTAACTGTCAGTCACTGGTAATGCACTTAAAGTGCAATAAGAACCTTTCAAACCATTCACCAAAGGGTTGTTCTGGCATGAGCAGCTACAAATGAATAAGAGGGGTAGGGGAACAACATTAAAACAATGCATAGGAGGCAGGCAGTCAAAAGTCTCAAGTCCCTGTTTCACCATCTCTGGCCAACCAGAGCACTGATAACTCCAACAGTTGTATTTAATTTCACTGGGAAAAATTCTAACATGATTGAAGTAAACACATATATAAAGAACATCCCATGAACGATATACAATAGGCTATAGCTAACTGTCACTGGTAATGCGCTCCAAGAAAAAAGTGAAATGCCCAGAATCTGATATGAGATCATTTCAGAATCAATCAAGGTGCTGCTAAATAGAAAGCAAGTACATAACATTTCTCTCCGTAAACATTAACAAAGCAGACTAATAAAGTAAAATAAAGTGCTGCTGAATATAAAACAAAAATAATTTGGAGATCTAAGGGTGGCAGCAGGGGGTTAAGTGCTCTGAGTGTACAGGGTTTGATGAGGACAGATCAACAAAATGGAATTAATTATGTACTGGCCAGCCATTATGGAACGTGTCTTGAGTGTACAGGGTTTGATGAGGTCAGATCAACATAGCTCCATACATGGAGATCTAAGGGTGGCAGCGGGGTTAAGTGCCCTGAGTGTACAGCGTTTGATGAGGTCAGATCAACATATGGAATTTATTCTGTATTGGCCATGTATGGAGTGCGACACGAGACGTGACAGACTGACAGGTTTTCATAGTATACTGCGACCGTTTTATTAATGGCAGTCTATCATAGGGCCCTATTTTGTGAGCTGCCTTATACCCCGCCCGGCCTTATCCCTATAGACGGTATGCGCATGCATAAAGTGAATGGCAAAACGAGTGTCAAAGCGACAGGCAAAGTGAGTTTAACATTGTTTAACGTCATTTAATCCATTCAGATAGGACTTTTCTTTTTGAATGCATGGGCTGTCAAGGCCAGAAAGTAGTTTTTGCCACTCAGTATAGGCGTTCCTGCATAACTTCCTGGTTTGATGATGATATCACACGCCTATACCCTATATACTTATTTGCCATTACTATTTTTATAAAACGTTTAAATATTTCAAATGGCAAATCTACAAGCTCACAACGGGCCAATGACAGATCGGCCAGTTAAAAAATATATATATATATATATATGCCCATCGATGTCTTGGCTTCCAACAATCAATTCAGGATCACAGTACTGCATTCATTTTTGCAATGTTTTAAAACAGTTGACAAGTAATAGCTCTAATATAAAATGTCCAGCAGGTGGCAGCAATGCATCAATATTCAGCATGCTATGTACTGTATGTCATTGTCATTTGAACAATTTTGTTTTGGGGTTATTTTAATGTAATTATTATGTACACATGCATGTAGTCTTTAAATGGATCAGTTTGATAGATAATGTACGGTTTATTTGAGCAATAATCTATAACAGATACAGACATCCTTAATCCATTAAAGGACAATTTCACCACTTTTCAACCTATCTTCATATTATAATAAGTCCACACTAATAATCATGAAAACAGTCTGTGTCTCATAGGAGGGCTGTGGGCAGTTCAGAAACCGTCCTCCAGTTACATCATCGATGGGGAATACAAGCTAATAGAAACCGCAGGCTTTCTAGTCCTGAGAAGTTGCAATGCGAAAATGGAACCCATCGTTCTCACAATAATGAAAATCTAAACATTTTTGTAAAAATAACTTGTTTTAAAAAAAAACTGCCTAATGATTATGTCACTGGAGGACGGTTTCTAAACTGCCCACAGCCCTCCCATGAGACACAAAAATCGTGCCATTTTATCATGATTATTAGTGAGGACCTATTACCATATATGAAGATAGGTTAAGTGGTGAAGTGGTCCTTTAAGGACTAGGCCACATTCTACCTTTTACAGGCCACAGGTTTCTGCGTTACATCTTAAACACAATTATGTGTGATAATTAATAGTCACACCCTGAAGAAGGTGACTTGTTTGCCGAAACGTTGGTAACAATAAAAAAGTATTTTTGGCATTGTGACTACGAGCTGTGCGACCTCTTCTTTCTATTTTAAAGTTTGTCTCCCGTGGCCAGTACCATCCCCACTTTTGGTGTGCGCCTACCTTTTTGTTTGCTTTGACAATTCATATGTAAATTAAAAGAAAACATAAAAACAAAGTTGTATTTTCTTTTCTTCTTGTGAAACTTGCATCATATGCAAGTTTCAAGAAGAAAAGAAAATACATATATAAGAAAAGCTCATATATGCTCATATACTCATTACTCACTACAACATGTTTTTCAGAAAACATTTAGTATTTAGAAGCCTTTTTTTAAAATCGACCTCAGTCTAAATGGGTTAACTGGTTGAAATGACTGCTGAGGTGCACTTTGTGGTTTTGGATTTCCTGTATGCAACATCGGGACCTTTGACCTCTGACAGAGATGGGAAGGAAGTTGACCCCCTCCAGTATGCCCATGTTGATAATGTCTGAACGTGAGCAAAGTCATGTGTGTGTGTGTGCGTGCGCGTTGGTCGCTGTTGCAAAAGCCACATTGACTTCTCACGAATCGCGCGCACACACACACACACACACACACACACACACACACACACACACACACTTGCATTGGTGTTATTTACCTTAAAAAACACGTTTTGTCTCGAACCGACCGTTTGGTGTGGTTTGGGCTGAAGGTGTCTGCAGAAGTGCAGGGTGACACAGTTAACAAGGAAGCGTGTCCTTATCTCCAAATGCATCAAGTGTCAATCTGCTTTTTTTTTTTTGTGTTTCTGCTTTTGACATGGCATGAAGACACTGCTTCATCGCAGGAGAATGGAAGGAGCAGGTCAACAACAGCTTGTCTGATTTTACATCCCGGCCGGACCTGATTGACAGGTGTCCACTGCCCCCGACTATGAAGTTGGAAGCGTAATCAGACATGTTCATCATGTCAGACGTGTCCATCCATGCCAATCCATGCTCCAACTCTGTGATAACCCAGCTAATACACCAGATATTGTTGTGGTTGAGTCTGAGTCTGAGTCCAGAGAAGTGTCTGTATTAGAGATAGCCTGGAACTGTGACCACAGCCTAGAGGAAGCCTTCATGACCACGGTCATAAAATAACAACCACTTCTACATAACATCTCAGAGCTGGACTATATAATAGGTGCAGACTATTTGTCTTTATGGTGTTTATTGTGGTGTCTCTGCTATAATTGGCAGCCTTCATATATGGCGGAGACGCTGCATACAGAGTACTGAGTGACATGCCTGAAAACCATGCCATGATTTTGCAGATGTAACTCTAATGCACCTATAATATGTATCCTTGTATGCATGTCCTTTGTGTGGACATAAACAAATGGTTAAAATGTGTGTGTACGTAACTGTGCACGTATGGGTGATTCTTGAGAAGTCTCCAATGCGCTCGAATTGGTCGCTGTTGCAAAATCGGCAAGCCACAATGACTTCTCAAGAATCACCCATACGTGCAGTTGTGTACCCATACGCACGTACTCTGCAGAAGTGCAGGTTGACTCATGCCGTTAACAAGGAACAAGGAAGCAGTGTAAATTGTGTAATTCAGCTTTTTCACAGTGTATATATACTATGCACCCCTGAGCTGGAGGGCAGCAGAGAAAGAAGTGCCAGTCTCGAGTCAGTGCCCACCTGCACGGCTTCCATCCACAGCGGACTGGAGAACCACTTCCTCCTGAGACCAATCCAGAAGTATCAGCCATCGCAGGTACGCAGTGCACGCAGTGTTGTTTTCGTCGACTAATACTATGACAAAAAATGTTCCTCAACTACCTTTTTCCACTGGCGAAAATGGAATAAAACTAAATGAAAACTAAGCTATGCTATCAAAAACTATTTAATTTTACAATTAGTGTTGAATGTTGAAAATAGACGATCTACAAGCTCACAACGCGTCACGTTGTGTGCTTGTAGATCAGCTACTTACAGCAAGTGAAAGATTATACGACGCCATCAAGGCCCACCAAAATACATTTTGTTCGACTAAATCAGTAGATTTGGACGACTAAAACTTGAGTAAAC
Organism: Protomyctophum bolini; assembly: GCF_963924005.1. NCBI lineage: Eukaryota > Metazoa > Chordata > Actinopteri > Myctophiformes > Myctophidae > Protomyctophum > Protomyctophum bolini. Next base: position 30,137,582 of record NC_137882.1, read on the forward strand.
ACTAAAACATTCCAGGTGACTAAAATGTGACTAAAACTAAATGAAAACTATTCAAGAGACTATGATTAAAACTAAAATCAAAATTTTCTGCCAAAAACAACACACTTTTGGGGTTTTAAGCATTACGTTACACTTTAGCTATTGAAAAGTAGCAGATCTACAAACTCATAGCGTGGCACAGGTCTGCTATTTGTTTTTAATCGTGAAAATGTGGCACAAATATTTGAATATATATTCTTTCAGAGTGAGCGTTTTTAACTAAAATCTTTGTTTCTGGGGGGTCCCTGGAACAACATATTGTCAGATGGGGGTCGGCGGCCAATTACATATATTTGTGCGGGTCCTTGACATGAAAACATGTGAGAGCGACTGACACAGAAACATAGGGTAGTAATCCTGCATCTCTAAACTGCCTCCCCCTGGCCAGCCGGGGCGCCTGATGGAGGGGAAAGGAACTGGTTGGAATAACGTACCACAGGTCTAAATGGGTCAATGTGCTGCAGTGAGTTCCTCCAGTCAGTCTCCTCCGTGTCCTCCTCACAGAAAACTCTTCATCCTCCTCTTCATCATGAAGACTCTGCCTCTGTTGGCTGTCCTCCTGCTGATGCTGTGGACGCCGGCTGAGGGAGGGGTCGCCAACAGCTTTACCGACAACAATCAAGGCTGTCCTCAATTCGCCAACAGCTTTACCGACAACAATCAAGGCTGTCCTCAATTCTTCTTCCCCAACCCGGCGCACCAGAACCTGTCAAGTCAAACTCTATTTCCACTCCAAAGGACATTAAGGAAACAACTCCACGATTTCCAACTCATTCAACTTTTATTTTCCAACTTTTTCATGCTGTGCACAGTTGGCTTAATTAGTTGATTTGGTTGGTTTCTTATCGGTTAGGTTGAAAACCTTTGAAAAACAGAGAGACAAAGATTAACAACAATGCCAATCAACAAATGATAATTCTTTTTAAACACTTTTCCAATCAATAAGTTATTTTTAACCAGTCTTGTTTTTAAGAAATAAAGTATTTTAAACAATGAATGTATTTTAAGCAATCCAATGCCTTATTTAAAGAACTTTTAAACTAATTTAGCAAAGTAATTTTAAGAACCATTTTAATTAAACATTTCAAATTAACCATTTAAACACTTGGAATAAAGAAATTAGATAAATAGCTGATCCAAGAGCTTGTAGATCAGCTCTATTCTAAACAGGCATTTTAAACCTTCAACATATGAACCAGAACCATGAACTGTTCACATTTTTGTTGGTATTTTAAATTCTAAAAGTAAATCATTTCTAACTTTGTCTTATTTTGTAAAGCTATACTTTTGAAACACAAATGAAAGCTTCCAATCATAACATGAAATACTGCAATGTGGTCCTTCTCAATGCATTGTATTATCTGTTATAAAGCAATAAAATAATATGGAAAGACAATTTAAATTGTATATAGTTTTTTCCTGTCCTTGTTTTCACTTTTTGTGTTCGTGTTCACTCGTATGGTGCTGTACATACCAATATGTATTTAATTTGATAATTTCCCTTAATCGTTTTCATTTCCAAATATATTTATCAAGACTGAATTCAAATTGAGGAGAGATACAGTACGTTCCTTGACACCAACGCGGAAGCTTGCCCTGACTTGAGAGCCAGAAGAGGCGTCTGTCTACCTTTCAATGTCCATGTGCTCAGTGCTCACCCCCCCTGGTTTACTCAAAGCCTTAGATATAGACAGAGTTACGCAAACTCTGTTCACTTCATTGGACCAGTCCAATGGAGGCTCTCCTACATAGACTCATTGAGCGTGGGGACAACCAACTGGGCCAAGTCTTGGACCGGAAGTAGGCAGAAATGCATTGGACTCAGGGCAACAGCCCAGCCTTAATGATCTTAAATCCCTTTATTTTAGATTGTTTTGTAGTAATAGTACAACATAAACATTAAAGAGATAGTCGTTACTGTACAATACTTTAAAACAGTTGTCATGTTGCACACATGCTTAAAATAGCTCTTGTTTGCGGCGTATTTCCAACTCCAGCTTGTCTCAGTCCAGGCTGCATGAACAGCGCTCGAGCGCTCGGTTTCTGCCCCCTCAATGTCGTAACTCTTCTGTTAGATGGCTCTGTGTTTACTGAAGTAAAGTTGGGTTCAGCTTCAAAACTTCCTGTGTGCTGTTGCATTCTGGGTGTACGTGTCCCCTGGGCCTTATCTCGACACTACTAGCATACACATTAGACGAGCTGATGATCCGTTTGTGTGTGTGTGTGTGTGTGTGTGTGTGTGTGAGGTCAGCGATGCTGTGACTTGCAGAGCTGTTGTGGTTGTTGGTTCCTCTTCAGAAAACATTTGACATTCTGCCTCTCTCTTGTGTTGTGTGGGGGAGGGGAGGGGAGGGGGCTACTAACTAAATGTCGTATCTTACAGTAAATGCATCTCTGTATACGTACTGTATGTAAAATCCACGTATCTCCAGAACTGCTCGACCGCCCGACTTCAAATTTGCCACGCATGCGTCTCAGACGAACCGAGCTACTGTACTGTATTTATTTATCTGACAGATTTCAACCTTTTCAGGACGCAACCTCCCAATATACAGTGAACTGCAGGGACCTCCCTTCCCACTATGTCAAGGACTTTGAATTGTATAAGAGTTGAGGCATTACATGTAGTTTGACTCGGTTCCATCAGATACATATCTGACGCACCAGTGTTGTTTTCGTCGACTAATACTATGACAAAAAATGTTCGTCAACTACCTTTTTCCACTGGCGAAACCGGAATAAAAACTAAATGAAAACTTAAGCTATGACGACTAAAACTAGACTAAAATGTTAGGAAGGGACTAGTGGACAAGAGATCCAGTATACGTCATTTTACAATTAGTTGCATGTTGAAAATAGCAGATCTACAAGCTCACAACGCGTCGCAGTGTGTGCTTGTAGATCAGCACTTTTAGACTAGTTTAGACTAGTCATTGGTTAGACCAGTCATTACTCCTACAACTACAACCTCTCAAACCCTCACCTCCCACGGGGCAGCACACCTAAACCTCTCCCAACCCTTATGTCTAACCAATGACTAGTCTAAACTAAGTATGCACCCCCATGCAGCTACTTTCAGCAAGTGAAAAAACTGTCATTATACAACGCCATCAAGGCCCGCCAAAATACATTTTGTTCGACTAAATCAACTGTAGATTTGGTCGACAAAAATCTTATGATATTTAGTCGACTAAAACTAGAGTAAACTAAAATAAAACATTCCAGGTGACTAAAATGTGACTAAAACTAAATGAAAACTATTCAAGAGACTATGACTAAAACTACCATCTAAATTTGCTGCACTGGCATGCAGGCACGCACGCAGGCCTGTCATGTCCAAGTCCATAATATCAGGTCAGGTGTGGGTACTGGGTAGGCGTTCTTCTGTGCAGGTATTCGTCAGGTGTGCAGTATTTAACCCATTCTGGGCGGGAACCCCTTTTGGGGTTTTAAGCATTATACGTTACACTTTAGCTATTGAAAAAATAGCAGATCTAAAAGCTCATAGCGCTGCACTTGGCACTGACACAGAAACATTTAGAAGACGATTTAGAAGACATTCGTCCACAGGCCTAAATGGGTCAATGTGCTGCAGTGAGTTCCTCCAGTAAGTCTCCTCCGTGTCCTCCTCACAGAAAACTCTTCATCCTCCTCTTCATCATCATGAAGACTCTGCCTCTGTTGGCTGTCCTCCTGCTGATGCTGTGGACGCCGGCTGAGGGAGGGGTCGCCAACAGCTTTACCGACAACAATCAAGGCTGTCCTCAATTCTTCTTCCCCAACCCGGCGCACCAGAACCAACGCATCATCCCCAGCGTCCTCTTCGGCGTGGATACGACCAACTACGCAACCATCTGCCAGGTGTTTCGCGGCACGCCCTGGTTTGCCACTCTCTATGACAAGAGACGCAGGATTCCTGTGTACTCGGCATACGCCTTTGACCCCAATATTAAGAGTGAAGGAAAGGTGATCAGAGAATGGAAGACTGAACTTCAGGTGAGTCTCGCATGTAAAAAAGTAGTAAATGTACTGTACAAAATAGGTTTACCAGGTGGTCTAGAGACTAGAGTAGTGTCTGTGGGTTTCATAAATATTGAACAGCTGCTATTTTAATTGTTTTGTTTTCATTTCCTAATGGTTTTGGACTGGCATGTGATATTTGACAGTGTATAAAGTTAGGCTATGTAAACAATATACAATGTTCAATTGGTTGACAAACGGATTACGCCATTTTTCAGATGGATAATGATCACCAGGCTCTGGATCGAGACTATAGAGCACATACTAAGATCGGCAGCCATGGTAAAGAGGATTACACCAGAGGCCACCTGTACCCGTGTAGTTATGGAGGAGGCAAAGATGGCAAAGAGTCCACCTGCACTCTCACAAACGCAGCACCACAGCTCAACAGTCATAACGGAGAATGGGCAACGCAGGTTGAGGAGCCACTGCAATTGGAGATAAAAAGCAAATGCAAAGGGAAAGCGTACATGGTTACTGGGGTGGTTCCATCAGCGACCTGGCTGCCGATAAAAAGGGGAACACAGACAGTGGCAGAAGGACTGAACGTGCCCAGTTATTTCTGGACGGCTTACTGTTGTGACGGTAAAACTGTCGGCCGTGTCTCTGGAGCCCGTCTGTCAAAGCATAAGGACGTAGCGTTGAAAGCGAGCGATTTCATGGAGAAGATGAAAGTGTTTGAATTGGAGAACAGGCTTGGTAGAATGAAAAAAAGGAAGAGAGGCGAAGACGCCGTCCCATATAAATTGTTTGGAGGGATTCAGGGGTGTGGTGGTCGTGAGTGACACGCGTAGGGTCATGATCTGCATTCGGCCAATGAGACTGTGGCGTCATGGTGCATTCGGCCAATGAGACTGTGGTGTCATGGTGCATTCGGTCAATGTGATTTAGATTAGCATTGCACGTTTGTCCTAGTCACGACAACGGGCCACACCATATTTGATCTGTCCAAAGATTGTCATGTCATGTGAAAGCAGGGAACCACAGCTTCCAATTGACATATTGGTTGTTCAGTTTAGAGTCTCAGTCAAAAATAAAAAAGGAAAGAATTCAGAATATTATTGTCTCGCCTGATATCATTGAGGATGCGGTAGGACGTGTACACACGTCCATTGCATACATCGATTGTATTCCCTAGGACGTGTGGACACGTCGGATGGACGGAACCTGTTAAAGGACAACTTTAGTTTTTTTCAACCAAGGTTCATGTTTTAGGTTGTTATTAGAGAAAGTTAAAGATGAGCGTTATTTCCTTTTTTCATTTGCTGCTTTCTTTCGTTTTACGGATTCTAGCTGTTTTTGACATGGGGCTGGGGCATTCGAGCATGGCAGTTAATATGTTTTTTTCTTTTTACAAAATGTTAGTTATATATTTTTTGTATTATTTGCTAAAGTCCTTCCTACTAGACCCCAATAAATTACATCTCACACTAGGATCTACTAACTGTGTCTCTGTATCAAAAGGAGTCACATATAGTCTACTGTATAGTCTACTCTGGTTGCACCATCATGATGTCATGAGCACATCATCCCTTGACTGGCCAATAGGATATGTAACTCTTTACTTTACATTTTATTTGACTGAAAATCACAAAAAATAAAATGATCTTTCCTTCATTTGTCGGTGTCATGTCTATTCATTCCTCTACATTATGCTACTATTTGGGTCTATTAAGGTATTTTACATTGTCTATTTTTTTATTTATTTTTTATTTTTCAAAATGGTCTTAAAAGATGAGTCAAATATAAGACTAAACAGATGAAACACAGCGTGAATCAGTTAATCTTACCTGCTGTGTTTCAGTGGTTGAGCTGCTAACAAATTTCCTCCTGCTACTTAACGACAACACTGTTTTGAAACTACATGCACGTTTAAGTTCTTTGTATACGCTGGTGTGCCTTCAGGTGACATGAGCTACTGAAACACTTGTCACAATGTTTACATTGGAAAGGTTTTTCTCCAGTATGGACACAAAGGTGTTTCTTCAGAGTACCTGACTCCCTGAAACAGTGTACCTAGGCCTAGTATAGACTGTATTATTTATTGCTGCTGCTGCTGCTGCTGCTGCTGCTACTACACTGGTTGTTTATTATGATCACATTTTAACAAACAAGCAAAGAGACATTCGACTCGTGTTCCATGTTAAAAGATGAGTCAATAAGTTAAAAGATAAATGTAGTAAAAACACAACGTGGTGAGTTCTTCATCTTTTTACCTGTACCCAGCTAACATTTCCCCGCTAGCTACCGCCTCCCGCTGTCGCCTTCACAGCGTAGCACGCCCGGGCTGGCTTGGCCTTCCCCCCGCTGTCCGCGCGTCAAACGATCGCGATCAGTTACTTTTTAATGCGATCGTGAATTTACAGCGATTTACAGTCCCTCCTCACGCTGACGTAAGGCTTGCCTCCCCCGCCCGTCTCTCTCTCTCTCTCTCAGACAAGGATGTGCATTATATGTATAAAATACATAATTTTTTAACTATTGAATATAATTAAGTGGATTCTTCTTCTACTTCTTCTTCTTGCGGTTATATTTATTATTATTATTATTGTTGTTGTTATTACCTAGCCTGGAGCCGAGGCTTTACCCGGCATGCATTGCAGTGTTGTTGTTTTTGTTGAATCGACGTACGGGGGTGGAGGCAGTCGCAGAAGACAAGACTCTCCAACAAATGCTTATATTAGTTCTTACACAGTTTTTCTCCGGAGAAATTCAGTTGAAAGGTCAGTGTATTTTTATATCCGATATCTACCGTGTGTAGTGTAATTGCACGTGTTAAAATCGTTTCGATCTTTATCTGTGTATGTTTCCCTCTAGCTAGCTAGCCTAGCTACCTGGGCAATCTATTGTTTGGACGAGGGGATAAGGTTAGCATTAGCAAACGTATAACTCATGCTATTTTAACAGGTAACTTCTTATTGTGTTGATAAGTCCTTAAACACAATTATTCGAATTAGATAAGATTTGATACGTTGCTTGTGTAGACTACATAAACAGCATTTAGCTGTAAATCACATTTTTTGTCATTCTTTGTTTTAGAACTTCTCCTATGGTACCACATCAATACAGCATGGGGTCTGTGTGTATGTGGGGTCTGCAAGGCTAAATCTTCGTCAAATGTCTGTCTTGCAAATGTAAAAAATATCACATAGTAGGCTAATGTTTAAAACAGACTTTTTTTGTTATTCTATTATAGGTGCAGATGCAGTGACCAAAATGAGCATTGCCATGCAGGTACGTTCTTCTGAGCCATTTCTTTTACTCTTCTCTCTGTTGTCTCCTCTAAAGGAACTTTGCTAGGCCACAATTGCAAATAAAGATTTGTCTAATTACAACACATTTTGATTTAATTTTTGTCATTTTGTTGTTTTATTCTAAGCCTGATTTTTACACTTGGTTGCATGCTGAATATAGCTGGTCTACAAGCTCGCAGCACATTGTGTGCTTGTAGATCTTCTGTTTTCATCAAATTGATTTTTATGTACATACAATGTTTACCATTTTGTTGTTACTGTGATTTCAGACACAGGACTTGGATCTGTTGGGCGTACAAACGGTAAGAACATTTCTACCACTGAATTAAGGTTGCATGCTACAAGCTCTCTTGCCTCAAGTTTGCTGTTACATTTGAAAGAAATTTGACTTGAATTTGATTTCATTTTACAGACAAGGTGACATGCTGTACAGAGCTGAGACATCGTTCTTTAATTTAAGGTAATTGTTCATTTTACCAAGGACAGAAAATTGGCACCCAACAATGTGTAACTGTGTACCATTGTTACCATCATAAGATTTTAAATGACTGAGGTGTATTATGATGAGTACTGTGGCACTCTGTGCCACACTATGAGCTTGTAGATCTGCTATTTTTCAACAGATAACAGCTTTTTAAAAGTGATGGTAGGTAGGCCTATGATTAAGGTGAAAATAATTTATTTAATTAATTCTGTGATTTCAGACGAACTTTCGCTGGAGGAAGACCTATCGACTTCAAATGCAACCTCTGCTGGAAAGGCTACCACCAGTCGGGTTTCCCTGACCCTCTACTATACGCAACATCCAGACCTCAAGGAACGCACCCAGCTTTCCGTGCTCGGACATACAGACATGGGGACATACATACATTGCTACGCTCAGAAACTCCTGACTCCACTCAGAAGAGAATTGGTGTTTTAAAGACTTAAGCACTTACACTTGAGAACTGATGTCTTCTAAATCCTCACAGATTTTAGTTAAAACATTTGCTGCAAAATAATATATATTTACAGATTTGTGCCACATTTTCACGATGTTTCAAAATTAGCAAATCTACAAACTCGTTTTCAACAGCTTACAGCTTTTTAAATAATGGTTAAAGTGGCTAAAACCAGGGGATCTTGGACTTCAGTGACAGGGACCTGGGGTCTGAGAGCCGGAGACGTTGGACAGGGTGCATTTTGGAACTTCTGCTGGCGGCCACCACCAGTCAGGCTTCATAAAGGAAGGAAACGGACAGGCACGGCAGGCAGCTCATCAAATGGTGGTCCGTGGCTCAAATGCTGAATAACTTTGGCATGAAAAGGGTTCAAACCCACCGCTATAGGGGTTTCATTGAATTTCTTGAATGTATGCTGCACGATTTCTTGCTCAAAAGGTGAATCTCGATTGTGTGTTCTGTTTATTGCTGTGTAACTGTTATTGCAACATTACTGGGCCTACATAACTAACTCCACACAGAATAGACTTGGTGTTTTATAGAAATTAAACTTGAACTGATTCCACAAAATGTCTTCTAAATCCTCGCAGATTTTAGTTAAAACGTTCACTGTGTTTGGGCCACATTTTAGTATTAGCAAATCTACAAGCTTGTGAGCTTGTAAATCTGCCAACAATCTAACAGCTTTTAAAATTATGGTTAAAGTGTTTGAATGGTATGACTGTTTTCTGAAAAGCCTAGATGTTTCTGTATCATTGGTGTTCAAACGATTTACTCCAATCTGAAAATATGTTGTTCCAGGGACCGCGCTACGAGCTTGTAGGTCTGCTATTTAGTTTTATCCTGAAAATGTGCAAATCTTTGAATATATATTGTTTCAGAGCAAACGTTTTTAAACTCATCTTTGCTTCTGGGTAGTCCCTGGAACAACATATTTTCAGATACTGTAGGTGTCTGCGGCCAATTTCATAATATTTCTGGGGTCCTTGACATAACATAATTTGAGAACCACTAATATAGAAACATAGGTTTTTCAGAAAACTGTGGAAATGTGGACACAATCTTATCCAACATGTTCTGGTGGTTTCAGGAAAGTTGGTGTTTTATAGATTTTAGAAGCCAGTGGTTCTCAGAGTGGTCTTAAAGTGCATTCTCAGCAAAATGACATAAAAATCAACCACTTGTATTCTAAACTTGGTTGTTTACATATTTTTTCTATGTGCCTAAATGATTTCATTGTAACCTTTTTTTTTCCTAATAAAGAAACAAAATTAAGTATACATTTGCTGCTTTATTATGTTTCTATAAATATGTGGGAGGGAGGTGAGCATGGGGGAGGATCGAGGATATATGGGGGGGGGGGGGGGGGTGTCATAAGACAGCTCCACGCTGTCCTGCTGCTGCCGTCGTAGCTGACGTTCGAGTCGCGGCAGAGAAGCGGGGCGCCGGCTACACGCGCGTCGGCGCGCACGGCACACGCTGATCAAGAACGACGCGGCCACATCGTGCGACGCGCCCGGCGGAGGACACGATCGGCGGCGCGCGGCGACCGCCTCCCGCAGGCGGCGCGCCATAACTTGCTAGCTGGGTAGCTGTGTTTCTTTCAGTAGTTGAGCTGCTAACAAACAAACGTGCTCCTGCTGCTTAACGACCACACTGTTTTCAAACCGCCTTTTAGTTTGCACTTTGCTATGCATATTAAACTGTCAACAGTCAGACGCCATAATGGTGTTTTAACAAACTTCTTATTGTTGTTCCGTTTGTAGATTTTAGCAGCAGCTGACGAAACTAATACCGAGCGCGAGCCGCCGGAAAACACACATATCATTGTGCACATGCGCACTAGCGCTGCTGGAGCGTACGGTGCACTAAATATAAACAGTCACTAGAGGGAGCAATGGTACAGTGTATTACAGTGGGGAGCAGCTATGGAAAAGCTGCTATGGCCTATATCCAGTCATTTTATAGTAACATGTAGGCTTAGCGGGTGCTTTATCCAGTCATTTTGTGGCATAAACAAGAAGTTGAAGGATCAAATTAAGTCTGATAATGATGTACCGTCACGTCACCACATGGCATGTTCACATCGTGTGTATTTTACATCACTTGAGACCATTTTTCAAATAATAGATTTTAGAACTAGATAGAACTAATTAGAATTTAGAACATTTTATTTTCGCAGATGGTCAATATCAAATTGCGGGACTTTTTGAGTTTAAAACTTTCTGGAAAAAAAGTTATTATTTTCTAATATATTATTATTTTATCTTACAGAGTATTCCTTAGAGATTATGTTTTCAGTAATTGCCAAGCTCAGGCATGTTCTGATTTTAGATATTTAATCAAAAAACAGAGATGGTAACTCATTTTTGGTCAACTATGTTACGGACAAAAACTGTAATTGTCTGTATATGGATAAATGTCAGATTTTTAAACAAATCATTGTTCTTGGAAGAATATGCGTCCGCTTACCTTCATTTTCAATTATAATCTCCAATTATTAACGGAAATGTGTTTTTTTTGCATTAAACCTCCTAATTTCACAGAATGCTGTTACCGGTCCAGATGTTTTCTCCTAAAACTCCTGAAATTCATGATAATTTTATTGAAAAAATTATACTGAGCTACATATTTCACTGCTACTAAGTTGCTAAGTCATTTACTTGGAGTTTATGGAACAACTATATATATGTTTTCTTTAAAAACCTAATGGTAACTTAGTTGACAGCATGGTAACATAGTTGACTAAAGTAACAGAGTTGACTGGACATGAAAAAGTATAATGATTTATTTATCAAATAACCTAATCATGAATAAAATGAATTCATGATTATTATTGTATGTTAGCAAACTGCATATTCCACCTCTTAGTGTATTGAATTAAGACCATTTGATATATTGACAAACAAATACAGATAGTTAACATGGAACACTTGCCAGTTTATTAACACAGATTTTACAGACATTGTAAAATGTGCTCCTAACCTGCAAAAAGAAAACGCCGTGTGAAGTGAGTGGTGCAACTCCGTGGGGGGGTCCCCGGAGGTTTTCGTGCTCAGACGGACACAGACAGCTAGCCAGCCAGCCAGGGACGGACACAGCCAGAGACACACATAGCTGTCTATAGGAGTGGTTGCACCACTAAAAAAACACTCTTAGCTTACCACTATAGATGACTTTCATTCTATGCTTTCACATCGAGGGACAGTGACTGCAGACTACACACTTGTAGACAGATGATTCCTCATGGAGGGCGTCCCCCTGGGATTGGCCCTAGCCAGGAAAGTCACCAGCCTGACAGGGTGGGGGCCCACCCACAGTGACAGGATGACCAGGGGTGTGTAGGACGGAGCCCTGAGGCTTGCCCACATCAACTCCTGAATTTCTTTCTTTCCCTAAGCTTTTCAAACCATTCATACAAGTTTGCCATGTTCTGGTAAGAATCGAGAACACTACGACCATGTGCTACATCAACAGGAAAGGGGGACTGAAGTCTCTACGCCTGCACATGTTTGGCACACAGGCTGTTGACGTGGTGCGACAAACACCTCTTGTCACTCACGGCCTGTCACGTCCGGGACTCCTGAATACAGGGACTGGTGTGCATTCCGTTACCACAACTGGTCCTTTGCAGAGGTGGCGGCCCAGATATGGGACAGGTTCGGGGCACCCGAGGTGGACCTGTTAGCCTCAGAGAAAAACAAGAAGTGTTGACTCCTTTATCTCCCTGGCAGGATCACCAACCCTAGGCCTGGATGCCATGGAACAGGCACTGGCCCAAGGGTCTGCTCTACGCATTCACTATTGGACCCGATTCCTCCCGTTCTGGCCAGTGTGAGGACTCCAGCCTGGAGGCAAGAAATATTTCCCCTCCTTTACGACCAGCCTTGGTGGCTCCTCCTATGGAGGGACCTGCTCACGCAGGCAGGGCGCAAGATCTTCCACCCACATCCACAGGACCTGGGCCTCTGGGTCTGGCCTGTGAGGGGTCAAACCTGAACGCAGAGGGCCTGCCCCCGAATGTCGTCGCAATGATTCTAGGCGCCAGGGCCCTGGCGACTATAGACAACAGTACAGCATCGCTTGGAACATGTTTGAACGTTGGTGCTCGGCTAGACCTCATCGGGTGGTCCCGTTCCAGGCCTCGGTGTTGCACATTCTGACCTTCCTGCAGGAGATCCTGGATAGAGGCCTGGAAGGTCAACTTGGCAGCCATTTCGGCATACCACGTCGGCATAAAGCAAGATGGTGGTTCGACAGTTCAAGAGAGGCGTCAAGCGTGCCTGTGCGGTTTCCAGATCTCTGGTCCCGTCCTGGGATCTGACTCTGGTACTGGCCCTATCACATCATTCCTTTGAGCCGCTGGAGAAGGTGCAGGACCTGAAGTTCCTTCCACTCTATTGGTTGCCCTGACAACTGCAAAGCGTGCTAGTGACATGCATGCACTCTTGGTCAGCCCGAGCTGCATGAGATTTAGTGGGAACTCAGGGTGTCTATTAGGCCGAACCTGGTTTTCATGCCTAATAATTTCCCCTCTGTGAGTGCTCCAGTCGACCTAGTGGCGTTCCATCCGCCTTTGTTCTCCTCGGTGGAGGACAGGAGACTGAATCTACCCGGTTAGGGCATTTAAACTGTATGCGGACAGAACTGCTCCCTTCAGGAAGGGTGATAAGTTATTTGTGGCATGGTCAAGGGAAAACCCATATCAAAGGTAAGACTTTCAAAATGGATTATGGAGCCATAGAGCGGAATATAGCCCCCAGAGGGTCTGAGGGCACACTCTACTATAGAGGCATGTCTGCATCCTGGGTATGCCTCCCTTTTTGCAGGGTCGGCATCTCGCCGGGGACAAATTACCAACGCTGCTTCTCTGCAGGTGATAATCGTGACATTTTCCCGAAAAACATGTTTGTCTTTTATTATATTTATTTATTTAATATTTAAAACAGTGTTTTTATTTACTGTACAGTTAGAATAGTAAATTAACTGCTGAAAACTATAAGAACATGACATGAGTGTCAACTATGTTACTCTTAGTCCACTAAGTTACCTATACAAGGGTAACATAGTTGACAGTAACATAGTTGACATATTTGCTGTTTTCTGGTCTAAAAATCAACATGGCTGCCTATCACCAAACACCACATGGCATTTTTACAGAAAGATTCTTCTAAATATTAGATCCACGTTTGAGAAAAGTTGAAATTAAAAGTTATTTATAACAATATTGTAGTAACACTGTTGACATGCGATAATTCCACACATGACTCACACACTACTTCATGTTAAATATTGAAGAAAGAGGAGAAAGAACATACATTGGAGCCATGCCAGTCTGTTCATCAGTAGTTAATGACATCATGTGTAGTAGGTCATGTGATTTAGAAATGACACACCCCCTTGAGAGGTGCTTTTGTAATGGGTAACTTAGTTGACAGTGACTTCTCGGACACGGATAAAATGTGTTATTTTCCATATAATAGTTGATATATTGCCAAAAACATTATATATGAAATGATTATCTTAGCCGTATAAAAATAAAATTATCAAAACAATTTTTGATTAAGCTCATTTTATTGCTGTTTAACTAATTAGAAGATGGTTGTTATTACATTCGGACAGTAACTTAGTTGACATTTTAGTGATATCCAGCCATTTTTGTATTAATTAATGATAAAATTTGTATAAATAAGTATAGTATTTGTAAAGACAGGATCATAATGATCATAAATAGCATTAGTTTTTTTTATTTTACTAAAAGTACATACAAGTTACATCCCTCGGACTTCAAAACTCCCGCAATTTGATATGGGACCGAGGCTACTCATCTACTGCTTCTGGTTGGTGCAGTGCTCGCTGTCTGGTTGGTTTTGATTGAATACATTATGAACAGTTTGCAGAGGGGGGGAAAGCACAGGGTTCAAGTACAGTTCAATACTAAGGTATCCCCCATCATGTTTATTCAGCTTAATTCAGTTACAAACATAGGCTATCTAATCAAATTAAAGTTTGAATTATTATTATAATAATATAGTTCTAATGCAAATAAGTCAAATCAGGACATCACATGATGAATGAGTACAAGTATACACAACAAGCATTGATATGGCGTACGGCTACTGTATATTCACATCACAAATTAAAATAGGTACTTCACGGTACTTCAAGGTACTTCCCCGAAGATCCACGCATTTCAGATACACTGTAGCCTACACTCAAGACATGCTCCTTATATGGCCAGTAGCCTACATAATTCATTCCATGTTGATCTGACCCCCCGTGCCAAAGCGCCAGAGCTCGCCCAGCAGTCTGCCGTCACCTCGCGCTTTATGGCGTCTTACTGGTAAAGATTGCTATTTCACAAGCAGATCAGGCTGTATGGCGCAGTTTCACCACTGAACACTGAACTCAATTGTCTCTCCTCCCTTTTTTTGACCTCCAATGTCTGGCTTATTTTTGTCATAATATGGCACTTGGCACGGGACTTTTAAATGTTTGTTTAGAGCACTTTAAATAAACATTACCAGGCACCCATCACTTAACACGAGTGTGATTATTATTTATTATTATTAACTTTCTGCAACAATGGTGAGATAATTGCTTGATTGAATACTTTAACAACAATGAAGTGGTGCGATTATACAGTGGCGCTAAAAGAGTGACGCAAAAAATCCATAAGGGCTTGTTTCCATTGTGGTCCTCCTAGCAAAGCAGCACTCTAGACTCTGTCAATCAGTTCAAACCGCCTGGTCTGGTTGGGTGTAGGGGGGCCTCTAGTGGGCAAATAGTAGACAGCTCTTCATGAAACCTGCTGCCATCTACAGGTATGGACAGCCATTAGTTACTAGTACTAGTTACTTTGTAGATTTTGATTATTATTACAAAACAGAGGTACATGTCCTATACTGGAGACAAGTATTTTCAAAGTGCAGTAGCCTACTGTTACTTTACTTACTTACTATTAAATATTCTTTTCTGGAAAGGCTGCTGTCCACGACTCCACATTGTCCAAAACATCTAAAATAATTGTAAAAATAAATAAATTAATAAAGTAAAGAAAAAAAGCACGGCCCCCTCATGTATTAGGACAATATCAGTCAACAGAAAAAAGTGTTTGATGAGACTATCATGGTTAAAATGGAGTTTGAAGTTACAATGGGTTTGTATAGAAATGGTCACCCCCTTTCTATACAAACCCATTGTAACTTCAAACTACAGCCAACAGCTCAAATTAATATCAAATATCTAAATATTGAATGGAGCAACTTAAAAACCGTCTGTGGTGTCCACACATAAGCCCGTGTAGACGATAAAATTACCAAAAGTGTTTTTGAAAGTGAAATATCCCTATAAGTTTTGGGTCTGAGAGGCTAAATCTCATCAAATGGTGGTCCGTGGCTCAAATGCTGAATCAATAATAGGCCTTGATATGAAAAGGGTTGAAAGCCACTGCTTTATTGCATTTTTACTTTATGTATAGCATGTTGTGATCCTGCAATCCGTGATTCCCTCTTCTCGTGACGTCTCATGGGTCCATCTCCTTCTCCCGGCTGGACTCTTTGACCACCTGGTGAGGAACCAACAGGTGCATTACTTTACAGTTACACTGTATAGCAGTGGTTCCCAAAGTGGGGTGCAGGGACCCCCAGGGGTCCTTGAGGGAGTTGCAGGGGGTACCCAGCTAAATGAGAGTTTGGAACCAAATGCACCCTTATGGGTCTGTAACTCAGAGTGTACAAATGGAACCAAATGCCATTTGGTTCCATTTTGTACACGCACTTAAATTAACATTGATTTTACAATATAAATTAGGGGTATCAGAGATAGAAATGCCATTAGATGAGAGTCCATAGGCGTCCTTGAAATTAAACGGGTTGAGGATCTCTGCTAGGGCCGTAGAAATCTTCTTATGGAGGTCCCTGGCATATCTCTTCTAACAGGGGGCTAATTAGTGTCAATTTGGGGGTCCTTGACATGAAAATGTTTATATAGAACAGGGGTCTTCGACGTTTTTTCTGACCAAGTACCCCTCCTCAAAAGTCACTCGACATTACCTCTCCATCATGCATCTCCATGGACTTCATCACCTCGTTCTTCAGGGGTCTGTCAGGGGTGTCGTTGGTCTTTCTATAGTCTGAAGGGGTACAACATCATGTTTAAGGCCTGCTGGAAGTCATTTTCACCTTCAACACTGGCTTCAAAAGGCAAAGCTTAGATTTGAATGTTGTTTTCTAATAATGTGTGATTTCCATTTACCTTTATTTAATCAGGGAAGACCAGAACAAACAACCCAATGCTCTAGATTAAGAACTCCACTGACACATGCCTTCTCTATTTGAGCGACCACATCAAACACGAGGTGGATGCTGGAAAATACTGCGGCATGGTCATGCTGGACCTCCAAAAGGCTTTTGACACCGTGAACCACTCCATACTGGTTAACAAGCTTAAAGCTATTGGTTTTGATAGCACATCAGTGAGCTGGATGCAATCCTACCTGGAGGGGAGAGAACAGATGGTGGAAGTGAACGGAACACTGTCCCCCCCCCTCCCAGTGAGCTGTGGCGTCCCACAAGGAAGCATACTAGGGCCTTTACTGTTCCTAATATATGTAAACGACATGACTTCAGCTTGTGACTGCAACTTGTTCCTGTTCGCAGACGACTCAGCACTGCTGGTCTCGGACAGGAACAAACTGCAGGTTGAAAAGACCCTCAGCTCTGAACTCGGTAGAATCTGCACCTGGCTCGCTGATAACAAACTATCCTTACACCTGGGAAAAACTGAATCCATTCTCTTCGGATCAAATAGTAATCTCAAAAAGGCAGATGGCTTCTTGGTTAGAGTTGGTGATGATATTATCACACGGAAGGATCAAATTACCTACCTAGGTTCCATCTTGGAGGCCAATCTTTCCGGTGATAAGATGGCCACCAACGTAATCAAAAAAGTCAATCAAAGAACAAGATTCCTCTACAGGATCTCCTCACTGGTCGACAAAAACACCTTGAAGACCTTAACAGGAGCCCTTGTACAAGGTTTCTTTGACTATGCATCCACCTCCTGGTACCACAGCACCTCAAAGGCCCTTAAAACAAGGCTCCAGACCTCCCAAAACAAACTGGTCAGGCTCCTACTTGGCCTCACCCCCCGAACCCACCTCACCCCTGCCCACTTTGACAGGCTGGGATGGCTTAGGGTCGACGACAGAGTACAGCATCTTGCAATGGGTCTGGTCCACAAGATTAGATACACCACCAAGATACCCATGTACCTGTCTAAATACTTCCTTAATGTAAACGAAGTCCACACCCACAACACCAGAGGGAGTGCAACAAACCATGTACAACCCAGATTCGGCACAAACAAGGGACTAAATTCTTTTCGCTCCTATGCGACCAAAATGTGGAACGCCCTCACCCTAAAAAGTGAGACTGGGCTGAAGTAATATTTAATTAATAAATATGTATTCATGTTGCTTATAAAAAGGACTGTGTGCCGTTTACAATGAAATTGAGCTGAATTAAACGATATAATGCACTGTATTTTACTCAACTTTCTTTGCATAAAATCAGGTAGGAATCACTGAGTAGAATTTAATTGTATTGTTGAGTCATTGCATTTATTTAGGAATTATGTAAGTTTTATTCATATGGGAGAAGGTGTTTTCATACCAATTTTAGTTATTTATGAATTGCATTTACACAATGTTGTCTGAATAAAATCAGCTCTCCATAACTGACTAGAATTTAATTATATGTGTCACTAAAAACGATAGATGTAGAAAATGAGTAGTTTTTACTCATTGGTTGTATGTAGATGTTAATCACTGTCCCAATCAGTTCAACACGGTGCAGGTGTTGGAACTTCTAGCTGCTGGCCTGCTGCTTGTATTTTCTTTCTGTCGTCTGGAACTATATAAACTTGGACCATTTTCCCCAAAGAAAGGTAAGATGTTTATTATAAGTTGCTGTAGCAGCTGAACATTGTTTTGTGTTACTGTCTGCAAGTTTAGTTTAGCCCTGGCTGAAACTGAAACATGTCGTCTGTCACCCGTCTGCTCTGTCATGATTGATGTGACTTCATGTATAATATTTATCCAGTGTGTGCATGTGACTGTGTATTGGTTGGTTTAAAGTTATAAAACCCACCAATAAACCCAAATCCGTCACGAATTTAATGTAATCAATCTATGGAGCGCGCATACAGTCTATATGGGAGCTCGCAGCTCACAACTGGATGATGAGGCTCTGTGATGCACGCAGACAGTCACTGTAGTCACAGCCAGATATACAGCACAAATGAGAACATGTGTCCCGACCCAAAAACACTGAGTTAAACTTGTCGTGCTGAAAATGCGAGCTGATCTACAAGCTTACAACCCGTCACGTCCGTGACACGTTGTGAGCTTGTGGATCACTTATTTTCAGCAAGCAGAAATATGCAGGCTGTGAGTGAGAGCTTTCACAAGTTGGGGGTTCATTTTCCCATATAAAGACTAAATAAATAAAAACTATTACACATTCGGTGGCATTTCACATTGCAAAAGGGTGCAGGAAGGTTGGGCACAGGGCACCTAAATGTTGTGGGCACCTCAGTGTTGGCTATTTTTTCCAAAATGTAAAAATATAACATAAAATTAATAATGATGATGATAATAATAATTAGGAATTAATTTGGATAAGCCCAAAGTGATTTGGGCTTACTTTAAGGTTTGGACTTTATTCTGTGGTTCTATGGCTATGGGTTGTGGCAATAATTTTGGTCTACCTTTCTGAAATTTAATTTAATATCTGGACAGCTGACAGTAGGCAAAACTGTGACCTGAACTAATTTATTTGAAAGTGAACTTTCCTAACACTGCATGTAACATTATAGGCTGGCTGATGCCTTTTAATGGGCATATGCTAATCTACTTTCATTTTTGCAGGACTCTGCTTGTGATTACACCCACCGCTCACATTCTTGTTCTTGGACATGACTCAGGTGAGTAATTATGAATTACATGTGACTGCATTTAATTTCTTCAATTTGTAGACTAAAGTTGCAGCCTACCTATAGCCATAGGTCCATAGACCTATAATGCCGTTTCTGCCATTGCATTAGATTAGAGCTACTGTATGGGGCTTCCGACCTAATGCAGAACAAAAATCACACCTGTGTGAAGTGAGGGGCGCTAATATATAAAAGTCTAACTCATGTTGATTTGGTTTGGTGATGTAAAACAAACGGTGCCAACACAAACATTAAATGCCATTATCAATGAAGAGACATTATGATGTAATGAGTTACATTATGATGTAAATTTTCCCTTCATTGTCAATGGCGTTTGCAAAACAAACATTGAACTAAAGACTAACTAAAGGCTAGCGCCCCTCAAAAATGAATCATATCAATCATATCATCATATCATATCAATAGGTATGTATAATGTACATGCAATTCAGTGGTTCTCAAACCATTCCTGTCAAAGACCCCCACATGAATGTACATTGGGCCGCAGACCCCCATCTAAAATAATGTTAAATTGGCTATTGTTGAAAAAATAATATGTGGTATATGTGGTTTGAACATATACGGTACATCATTATGAGTCCTAGATTTACACTTCAACTTATTGGTTTTGCGCCAGGCTTGACACAGTTCTTGTAGCCATTTGATAAAGGTTAAAGGGATATTTCACTTTATCTTTTGGTTGTCATTTTATCATCTACTCAGGCTTATGTGACCACACCAGACAGTACGGTCAGATGATTTAGCTATCAGCATGAATGGAGTTCATAAAATGGTATTGTATGTTTAGGTAATTGTTTTGTCTTTCAGATCATGGATGAGTTCCTGAGGATAACAACGCTGTCCCTTGAATCAACATTCATGTCCAAGCTCGACGAGTACACTCCTAGTCTAATGGACCTCTTCAACACCAAGGGTGGAGCCATGGGGGTGAAGTTACAGGCCATACTACTCACGGTATTGTTCAAATACTCATTGATTATTATATTTGCTATTTTATTTCAGGCATTTTGTGATCATATTACTATGAGATACGACTGTATGATGCAGGTTGGATTTAAAGATTAATCTACAACCAGGATCATAGTAGCTTCTCATACAAAGTGGAAACGGGGAAACTAGTCTGGCTAGACATACCATTGGTCCGATATCTCAAACCCTCACCCTCACACCTAAACCTAACCGTAACCCTCTCCCAACCCTTAACGCACCCCTCACCAACCTTAATCTGGTCGTTTTAACGCACCCTGGCCTGTCCCTCACCAACATTAATCCAGTCGGACCAATGCTATGTCTAACCAAAGTATGCCCCCCCATAACAAAAGCGGCTCCAACACACCTCAAGCCAAGTTCAGTCTGGGACTCGTAAGTGTAGAAGAAGGAAGGCACTGGTGCAAACTCTGACAATTAGAGCCTGTTTTAATAACATGATTGGAAATTATGTGACTTTTCAAGGTCAATACTTAGGACCAGTGCCTTCCTTCTTCCTAACAAAAGTTGCCTACCAGTACATATAAAGCTCCCTGCTTAACATATTCACGTTTTGTTTGTAAATCCAGGGGTGCCCTAAAGGTAGATCGGCTGTAAAATATATTATTGAAGGGCGCTATATGCAGGTTTAATGTTTGTCTTTCATAAAAATGCCATTGCCAATGAACAGAGTTTAATGTTTGTTTTGTCTGTCACTGAGCAAATCGGCATATGATGTTATGTTATGATATTGCGATGATGTAAGATGATCAGGGTTGGTAGTACCCCTCACTTCACATAGGTGTGATTATTTAAATGTTAAAAGAATAATCTGACACTTAAATTGACAACAAAAAGGGGCTGTCAGCTCAAACCCAAAATGCAATACTTTTCTTTTCAAGTATTTTGAAAGTAGCTCTCAAATCAAAAAAGGGTGGGCACCTCTGGAACTTTAATCCATACAGTATGCAAGATGTAGTGGTTGTAGGAGGTGTATGTGTAGGCTCATGTGCTATACATTTTCTTTATTTACTGGGAACAATGACCTCCTGAAGTCAGCTGGTGTCCTAGACAGAAAAATGACAGGAAGTGTTTTCATTGGATATAGTGACATATTACCTGAATGATTTTCATAGGGGTTTCCTTTTAAGCCTGATATGTTAAGAAGATGCACTTTTAGTTTGAATCAGTGTTTACAACAACTTTAGATCAGTGGAATGTTTTGCATTATGAACTTGAATCTTTGTTTCCTTTTGTAATTTCAGTCTCCAAGCAACCCTGACATCAACAAGACCAGAGAGGTCATCATTCGCTGCTTGATGGTTTATCTGGGAGAAGACACTGGACTACTTTTGAAAGTGTATGATGTAAGTCAAAGTGCATCTTAAAATATAGCATGTGACTTCTGTCTACCTGGCATGTCTTGGTGGTGGGGTCTGCCCTTAAGTCAGACCTCCCGTTAGTAACTGCATAATATAGTAAATTGATTTATCCCTGCAATTCTTGACAAACTGAGTTTTCTTCAGTAATACAGTATAGTTTACATCCTTTGTGTGTTTAAAGGTTTTGTTTTCAGTACTACTTCTGAAATAAGAGGGTTTAAATGCTCATCCTCGTTTAATGTCTATATAATTATTTAGACCCACGAATGTCAGAGTTCCTCCAGACCTTTTACAATAAGGAGCGATGTTGATCCTGCTGAGGATGATTCAAGCATCAGGAATGAGAAGTGCCATATAGAGACTGGTTGACTCCCCCCCTGTCAGGTGAAAAGGAGCAACTTGGACACTCAGGCATGAATGAAGCATGAGTTCAAGTCCGTTGCTCTCCCCATGTCCCCCATATATGGGGACTAGGTTGGCGGCGGGTGTGTAGAGCCCAGGATCACATTAGATAATTGACACAGGGGTGAAAAATGTGTTACAAAATCGTGTGATAAAATTAAAAAATATATATATATAACTTTCCCCTCTTTGACTGTCTGACAATTTCAGCATGCTGATGACCCTGTGGCAGAAGACCTTGATCTTACCAAGATGACCATCTACAGCATCAGAGCTACCTCCTAGGGTCCAAGTAACGTTGGACTTGTCATAGATGGCATCAAAGTAGTGCGTAATGTGGGCAACTTTTCAAGGGCCTGTGCCATACTCATTGGATTGACATACGTTGTCAATTTGGCATATCCCAAAGAGCTCAAATATACATTTGAGTTCTTCCAGAAAGTCCTGCTGGAGCTCGATTCCCTAAAGCTGACCCCAAAGGTGCACAGCCTTGAAAATAAAATAGATTAAGAAGCCCTATGTTCCCTCATGGGGTTTGGGTTAGTGTTAACGTTGATAAATAACCTGGCTCAGGGAACATATACATACTGTATGTGTATAAGGAAATGACTGTATCACATGGTGACTTAAATGTTTTAGTTTTCTGGAGGTGGTGGTTCTACGAAATCTAAATATCTTCTAACTACTAACTTGGGGTAGTGGCATAATATTTTGATTTAATATTGGGACAGGCTTTTGCACCTTGTCCGAAAACACATGAGTGTTTTAGATTTGTTTTTTACATGCCTAGGTTGTCCCGGTAATTTTTTTTTTATATATATATATTTATTTATTTTGTTTTCTTGAAAATGTCTGCCTCTTTCACAGGTCAAATTGTGTGTGTGTGTGTGTGTGTGTGTGTGTGTGTGTGTGTGTGTGTGTGTGTGTGTGTGTGTGTGTGTGTGTGTGTGTGAGAGATGGTTTTATTGTACCATGTTGTATTATTTTTTGTTGAATAAGTATAATGTATATTGTACCATGTTTATAATGTATACATTGTTTACTTGAGTAAACTGCAGTTGTGTTGAACACATTTACAATGGTATTCATATTCATCTGTACCTGCAATGTTTAAACCTGAGTTTTAATATTATTGACACCAAATTACCTTTTGCTTTTTAAATATTTATTTATGAATTTGTTCTGTCCTATTTGTTTGTTAAAAAATTGATAATTGTTTTACTCATCATTTCTTTGAAATTGATTTATTTTTACTTACTATTTCTTGAAATTGAGTATTTGTGTGATTTACATGTATAATGTTTTTCTGAAATTGTTGTTTTAATTGATATCACATTACTTTAAATCTATTATTATAAATGTCACTTTTGTTACCATAGTGTATAATATGCTCAATACATTGAGTAGATTATATACTGTATATGTATATATGTATATATATATATATATATATATATATATATATATATGGTAACAAAATGGACCTTCATAAAATATTTAAAGTACCGGTAATGCGATATCAATTAAAACAATACATTTCAAAGAAAAATATTATAAATTATAAATCAATTATAATCACACAATTAGTAAAGAAATACTCAATTTCAAGGTAATAGTAAGTAAAAATAAATCAATTTCAAAGAAATGATGAGTAAAACATAATCAATTTCTAACAAATAATTAGTAAATGTTAATCAATTTTAAATCAAATAAGGAGTAAATAATAATCAATTTTAAACAAATAATTAGTAAATTTAAATCAATTAAAATACAATAATGAGTAAAAAATAATCAATTTTAAACAAATAATTAGTCAATTTAAATAAATTTCAAATAAATGATGGGTAAAAAATAATCAATTTCTAACAAATAATTAGTAAATGTTAATCAATTTAAATCAAATAATGAGTAAATAATAATCAATTTTAAACAAATAATTAGTAAATTTAAATCAATTTTAAAGAAATGGTGAGTAAAAAATAATCAATTCCTAACAAATAATCAATAAATGTTAATCAATTTCAATCAATTCATGAGTAAAACTTAATCAATTTCTATCAGAATCCAGTCAAATTATGAGTAGAAAATAATCAATTTCAAAGAAATAGTTAGTAAATATCAATCAATATCTACAAATATCTAGTAAATATAACTCATTTTTCAGAGCTTAAATTCTATTCAATGTTATTAGATGTCACACTGTGACAGCATTTTTAATGAGTAAACCCTAGTCATAGTTTTTACAGTGCTACCAACAGTCATTAAGACATGTGAATCCCTTGGCTCCTTCAAAACTGCTCTCAAAGGGCACCTACGGATGGCTGCAATTCGAAACTGGCCTCTGTAAAAGCTGAATTTGTATCTGGATTGTACTATGTTTTTGTATGGACGTGGTGTTGGGTGCCTGCACATATGCACACATGGCATCAACGCATGGTGTTGTGTGCAGGCGCCCTACACTCTGTCTTTGTACTATGGATTGTACTATGTTTTTGTATGGACGTGGTGTTGGGTGCCTGCACATATGCACACATGGCATCAACGCATGGTGTTGTGTGCAGGCGCCCTACACTCTGTCTTTCGTTTTCTTTTCTTTTATCCCCCTGTTCCCCTCACTGTATATATACTTTTTTTCCCTTTTCGCTTCCTATATGATGAATTCCTGTTCTGTTCTTTAACTACATAGAAGTGTCTATTTGTTTGTCTCTAAATGTTTTGATGAATTGAACAATGTGGACCCTGTTGTAAACAAGTGTAAGGCTTAATTGGGTCGTCCACTCACAGTTAACAGTCTTTGTATTGAGTTTGTGCTTGAAATGTACTGTAATTCTGCAAACTGTTAATAAAGATTTCAATCAATCAATCAAGCGTCTGCTAAATGCCTAAATTGTATATGTAATGGCAAATACACAGGTGCTACACAAAGCAGCTATAGTCCTTGCATTCCTCAAGCAGTGCCTTAAGACTTAAATGTCTCTATAGTGACGTTTATCCAGTTTCAGAGTCCTGGAGGTTGTTCCATTTGTCAGAGGAATAAAAGATGAAAGCAAGTCCTTCCTTGTCCACCGTTCATTCATGGAGTGTCAAAGTGTGTAAACGTGTTAGATATCCTGTGGTTTTTGGCTTTAAAAACAAAGTGTGTGATGATGATGATGCAGAAAGAGAGTAATTTTACCCTGTTGGTCACCATGATGCCCCCCAATGTTGTTGCTCTTGCCAGTCTCTCGCATAGGGACTGTATAGGATTGCCTGGAGAAACAAATGGGTTGGGTGTTTTTATTAAATTTGTCTCCTACTCTACTGTGTCCTATAGACCAGTGGTTCTCAACCCTTTCAGGCCGTGACACCCGAAAATGTTGAACCACCCACCCCGATAATCACTTGGAATTCAATTTAGTTTGACTCCGTTTAGTTCAGATCTACAAGGTTGTGAGTTGTTGTGAGCTTGTAAGTCGGCTATTTTTTTGCCCCTTTCTTATATTATTTGACAATTTGGCCAATGTTTGACATCTAAAGTAAAACATTGGCCACAAAGTGAGTTTAACGTAGTTTAATACAAGCAGATTGCAAACGCAAATTGGATGAATGAGGAGTCAATGGAGGGTATTGCAAATAACTACATTATTAAAAATAATCTAGAGTTGCAAATTGCGGCTATGGTTCCAGTCTGCTTTGCAAAAGCAGGCTGGAACCCTGTCTAAAACTCTAAATACCAGTAGCCTGTGTGTTTTTTCCTTATTACTGTGTGCAATCATCCCTCACTTTAGTTCAAAAACAACATAAAAGCTGTAAAATTAAACATTCAACACCTAACTTACACATGACAATTAAACAGATCTTAGGTAAATGGAATACAAACTAAAGAAAACATACCTTGTCCCCATTATTTTAAGCAGGGTGTTAAAAGCCTTCTACTGCTGCAAACATTCTCCTCTCACTGTGAGCAGACAGGTGAAAATCACACTAATCATGGAAACCTCACTCTGAGCTGCAGGCATGGAAACCCTTTCAAAATAAAAGCACCTCACATGTTACACAAAACCAATAACAAAATAAAAGCACAGTGCTCAGGGGTCAAAATCCGAAATTAAGCCATGAATGTAGGTTTTGTAATAATAATTAACATCTACAAAGTAACTAGTAACTAACATTTTGAAATAAATGTAGCGGAGTAAAAGTACAATATTTGAATCCAAGATGTAATGGAGTAGAAGTAAAACAATACTATTTTCAGGAACCTTGGTGGAAAATGTGATTTCCGTGTTGTTTACGTTCGTTTTGTGATAGTGTGTGGTGGTGTTGGTCTATACCTATAGCAATATACTATAGCAATTAACAACTCTCCTGGACAATCCAATCAAAACTAAACTAAAAACCTGAAGACAAAAAGTCCAACAAGTGGAATACAAACTGATGGAAAAAAAGCAATAACCTTGGATTGTGTTGTTGACACACATGCAGGGTGAGGACGGCTGAGGACAGCTGAGAGCCTCAGGCGTATTGCTGCTGCATGTGTCCCCCCATCTACACTCATTCTTGGATTCATAACGCTAATGAATAAACCCGTTCAGAACCTCTCATCTCCATAATTATAATACATGTAGTGAATTATTGACCTATACTTGATCATACCACAGTGTCACACGAAACGAAAGCATCAAAAGTAGCAGATCCACAAGGTGCTATCTTTGAATTTGAATCCTGATAAGTAGCGTCTTTTGGACATGTGAGGTTTTCCCACCCGACATGGGCGATATGCAAATACCACATTCTGAGCCACGTGGCCCGACTCGGCAAACGTCCTCTTATTACACGTCAGCAACAGTCTGTCACACAGCCTGTTACTGAAGCTGTAAAGGTAGCTTAGCTAAATATGTTGTTGTTGGGTATTTTTTATGTTGTTGTTTATGTTTTTTTGATGATGCCAGCATGCCTATACAGTATTTCCTTTATAACACTCATGTTTACGTTTTTATTCGCATGCACAATTAATCTCAAAAGTATTCCAAATGTGCAGTAGAGCTTTAATCGGGCCTAAAATGTTGAGCCCGACAGAAGTTCAGCCCGAGCCTGGCTCGAAGACCGATACATAATTGACAAAGTGAGACCGTCACAGCCCGTCATAAAATCTTGGTAATTTGTTAAGAACATCAGTCATTGTACCCATGTCCAACTGTCTTCATTAAAAAAAGTGCACAGCTTGGACTGGAGCAAATAGTATAATAATGTCAGAGGTTAGCCAACCGAGATCCCAGATGGAAGTTTGTTTCCGGGGCGAGTTCTCTCTGAGAACCCGCCTCGGAAAGTGAAGACTTCTTGCCAAAAGGGGAAGACATCTCGCCAAAGGTGAAGACCAGTCATCCAGGCGAGTAGTCCGGTATTCTTTTGTGGCACCCCTGGACTTTTGTCATGGAGACACCCAGTTGGGAAGACCGGAAGAGGATGTACACAGCTGGTGTAGAGGGGGGTAATGTGATAGGACTAGGCTGATGATTAATTTCATTCAGACGAAGTGACTGGCACACACGCACGCACACATATGCGCGTGCATGAGTGTGTGTGTGTGTGTGTGTGTGTGTGTGAGTGCACATTGTGCTGAAAATGGGGGCTGCCAGTGCCCACCTGCTCAACAGGAAGGAAGTGGTCAAATTAAAGTGTGGTGGGCGGAAACAGACTGCAGTTCGTGTGCGTGCTCGCTAACCTGGGGCTGTAATTACTAATTAGTACATACAGGCAGCAGGCTGTCAGTGTACTTTTCGTGTGGATACCCCCCCACCCCCCTAAACTCTCTCTCTCTCTCTCTCTCTCTCTCTAATTTATGAGTAGGCCTAGTGAATTGATACATTGAATCACTTGCACGGCAACAGTAGTACCGGTTCTGTCCAGCAGAGTGCAGTATGACTACACAACAAACATGGTAATAAAACAGATGCATGCCAAAGAATGAAAGAAAGAAAGAAAGAAAGAGACTGTTTTAATTTATAAAAAAATTGATCTTCTGAGTGACGCTGGAGGAGGTATATTTTCCAAAATAATTATTACAAATAAATTAAAACAGGTGTGTGTGACCTCCAGGTAGCGATGTCAGAGGTCAGGGAACATTAACCTTTCCTTTCCATTGTCACATCATCACCACCACCATGGCTGCAGAGCACGCACACACAGTATAAAATGCTCCCTCTGGATATATTCAAACACTTATTATGATAACGTGCAGAGGAGAGGAGAGAAGAGGAGGAATCATGAACAAAATCTTAATATCTTAATCTTAAAAACCGGAAGCAGCGTCAATTGGAGTTCTCAAACTCTGCCCGAACCCGACCAGGCCCGACCCGACCCGATATTTTAGGGCCGGGCCGGGCCTAAAATGTATGCTAATCAGTAGGGCCGGACCGGGCCTGGGGCTCCATGAAAAAAAAATATATATATTGAATTTGTTTAGAATAATAAAAATAATAGTTTCTGTTAATTAATAATTCTGTCTGTTAGTGTATTTATCTATTATGAAGATGGTGATCAGTTAGGGCCCAGTTAGGGCCGGGCCTTAATTTTCGGGCCCGATGAGAACTCTAGCGTCAATGAGAGCCGTCTGGACCGGCTCGACTATTACACACTACACACACAGAGGATTATATAGGATTAAACTCGATTTCGGCCAAATAATTTAATGACTTACTCCTGACATTTTCTGGGCCATCCATGTGACTTTGGCTCAAAAATTGCCTATTTTGGCCTAAGTCACACTCTTGACATAGGCCATTTTAACAGGGGGCAGAAAACAGCCCAGTCACGTACTCGTTTGGCACTGTAAAGTCTTTATAGGGCTCCATTTTCGTCACCGCTTATCCCTAAACTTCTTTGCCTTTTTTTTTTTACTATTTTGCTAAACATTTTTGAATAGTTAAATGTCTACAAGCTTACAACGTGACACGTTGTCACATAGTTGTCACATAGTCACATAGGTTAGAACGGACATTGCTGTTCCTTGGAGTGGTTGCACAACTCAATAATAATAATAATAACAACGGACAATGAAACGTTTATTTTCTGTGCATTTCCTTCATGTTGTT
Source organism: Protomyctophum bolini (assembly GCF_963924005.1). Classification (NCBI taxonomy): domain Eukaryota; kingdom Metazoa; phylum Chordata; class Actinopteri; order Myctophiformes; family Myctophidae; genus Protomyctophum; species Protomyctophum bolini. Next base: position 30,166,672 of record NC_137882.1, read on the forward strand.
ACATATTATGTTTTTATTGTTATTGTTTTCGATGATGAAGCAGCTTGCGGATCAGACAGGAAACAACAGGACAAGAGGCCGGAGGGAGGATTTGAACCGACAACCCCTCTAGTCTGTTCCCTTTAAAAACTTCCCCCAGCTAACCACGTATATGTAGGACCTTTTCCCCACATCTGTGCCTCCGACACAACATTGAGCTCTCTTTAAGATCCTCAAAGCCCCGGGGGGTGAGGGGATTATGTGTGTGCGCGATTCATTCACTCAAAATTATTATTTTTTGGAACCGTTTGTGTCATGGGTTCAGCACCGGAATCAGTTCCATCACATGTGGGAACACTGTCAGAGTCGGTATGTGGTGGACGATGCATCTTTGCTATACAATCATGCCAGTATAGTTCTCAAACGTTTAAACTTCAAGGACCGCCCATAAACTCTGAGAGTGCACACATGGACCCAAAGCGGAGCCGTATTAGTCCACTTGCCAGAATGTGAACCCAGGCATGTTGAGTACACCAAGGTTTTATGTTAGAGACGTTGAGCGTCGAGTCCCCAGCATGTAGAAACTGCCGGACGCGAACTTACATAATTATGTTGAGCAACATAATTGGCATAATATGTGACCATACCATTAAAACTCATCCAGTGCCACCTGGTGATTACCGGTTTTGGCCCTCGTTGCCACCGAAGCCCATTATAAAGAAAATAAAGAAAATGAAATGCTATTGTGCATGTCATGTGCATGCCATCACCTGCACACCAGATTAGAGGAATTTTCTAAATATGGATTAAATAAAAAAAGAAATAAAAAAATTATATATTTTTTTCTTTTCCAGAAATGCGTCCAAAGGCGCCATTGGCACTCTCGGCCACCAGGGGGAGGCGTCCAAAGGCGTCCAGGAGGCACTTTTTGGCAAAACTAATGCTTGGAATGGATTCAGCATCATGAAAGCCCCCTAGATTGACATGTCACATGCTACATAAAGCGTGATGAAATTTTGACTTTTTTGCCTTCTATACTGTAGGTTGTGAATGGTATGGTCACATATTATGCCAATTATGAAAATTGCTCAACATATCCAAGTTAGCATCTGGCAGTTTCCACATGCTGGGGCCAATTATTTGGGGGGGGGCTATACTTGCAGTACCCTTGTGGCTCACCAGGAGAATTTCAGGTTTATTCGTAACGTTCAGCGATAAAGACACACAATCTTTATTTAAGTGGTTAAATTATTTCCCGCGGCAAATAAAAACATCAATGTCTATAATGAACAAATATTTTTGATGGAAATGACTCGCTGTCGCTCCCCCCCAGTGCGTAAGGACCTTATTTACACTGTAAAATCCTTATCCGTACAAATGTAACCAATGGACCCATAAGCAGGCACGTGCACACTTAGCCATCAAAGGGGGCTTGAGCCCCTGCCCTTTTACCCGTCTGTATAAAGAACTGCCCTCTACGGACCATGAATGCAGCTTTTACTATGGTGAGAGCAATGCAAATTCCCCCATTTCCATGCCTTATCCGAACGCAGCATTCAGGATAATTGCCTTTTTCCAAACTCTCCTGCACTCGAACACGGCAGACAATAATTTGAGCTCTGTGTAGAAATCCATGTCGTACGCTTTCAGTAGCTAAAGAGTGCAGGTTGCACCCTCTAAAATAGCTCTCAACACCTGTAGATCCACTATTTTCACCCAAATTTGGCCAAAAGTGCCCATTTAAAGAATTTCAGCCCCTGCCTCTCTAGCATTCGCTGCACGTCCCTGCCCATAAGAGTACTGGCGGTTAAGTTTGTATACCTATACTCTCGGAGTTACAAAAAGAAAAGACAATTATATATCGCCGAGGATTTTACTGGTGTTTCGTTTCCAGCCAATCAGAATGATTTGAGCTGTCAAACCTGAATCAGAACATTGGACTTGAACAACAACTTTGACATCTTTAGTCCAACAAGAGGTTTTTACAAAATAAAAACAAAATGAAAGAAAAACAACCTCGACCTCACTTTCTACACGTCTTCATAAAGCTTCGTATATCAGGAGGTTGCTGGTTCCAAACCTGAGGATGCGGGGTGAGAGGGGGGCGGTCATCAGTGACATCAATCAAATGGAACCAAACGACATTACAAAAAAAAAGAAAACAGTCAGAAAGGGGGATATAGTCAGCCACTCAGACAAAATCAAAGGCATTGTCAATTAACCAATCAAACCCCATCCCCCGTTTACCGCTTAATCACTACAAGAAAACATGTAGCAACTATACTGTGAACGTACAGCAGACGCGCAAGTTCGCGGCACGGTGCTACGCAAAACGTCGTGAGCTTGTACGTCCGCAATTATTCGTTTTTTCGTTATTTTTTACAAAACGGGAATCTTTCGATGTTTCTTCTTTTGTTTTTTTTCATGACACGCTCAACATTGGGCGCCGGGGTTACAGTGGATAACCAACCAATCAATCAATCAATCAACCAACCAATAAAAAAGTGTGGAGTGAGGGAGTGGGCAGGGCATGTGGTGGGTATACGGTATATATAGCAGGCACACTCTGGGTCTATTGCTAATGAAAGAGAGCCCTTCGATGTATAGAAGTGAGTCTATATATACATATATGTATGTATAGTATATGGTTATCTATTCATAATAGAATCTAGTAGAAATAGAATCCAGACACATCCATCTTTCTCATGTCTTTCCTCTTTTTTTGTAACCTACTCTAGTGTCAATAAAGTTCCCTCAGGCCACCATGAACGTAAGAGAGCGAGAGAGAGAGAGAGGTTGCAAAGGCACATTCACACGTGACGCGATACAACTGCTGTGAATTGTGCGGAGCACACAATTTGCACCGCCTTCCAGAACAAAAATAAGTGGACCAACGTTCTTTAATTGCGTTGACATTTTATCGTACCATTCAGTTCATTTGGCATGGCATCGCATGTGAATGCACCTTTTTAAGGTCGGCTACATGCTTCCAAATAATCCATCCGACGTCAGAACTCTTTTCGGGGGGAGACAAAAAAACAAACAAGTGGCAGACCTCGGTCCTCTCACTAATCTGACCTATGAAACCACAGCTGTGAGCATTTAACCAGGGAGATTTTGAATACCTGCTTATCGGTTCTGATGCACTGTGGCGATATGGGAGATATTTTCTAGTTTGTGTTTATGCACATGGTCACTAGAGGTCACTGGAGAGGGATTTCAGGTGTTTGTAGAGACTATTTAGCTGCTCTCCTTTAAATTTGACAGCTAATTTTGATTTAGTTTCAAGAGTTTAATTTCCCATTTAGTTATAGGCTATTATATCTGATTTTCTTTGTCAGGTGAAACCTGACTTATGAACAGTCATGAAATGTAAGCGACTTACCCTTCATCTGTCATCATCATTGTAATGCTGCCTAAGCCAATGGGAGTCTGACCCCATACCCTCAAACGCCACATAAGCCAATGGGAGTCTGACCCCATAACCTCAAACGCCACCTAAGCCAATGGGAAAACTCTGAACCGCAGTCAGAAATGGCGCCAGTGCAATAGTATCATGGACATTTCTGCACTCTACGACCGCAAGTCGAAGCGACAACAGCTGCTAATGTTATGAGCTAAACTGCCATTGTCACTGTCATTGAACCACGAAGAGAACATCGCAAACGAACGCAAACAACGGCCGCGAGGTTGTGACACAAACATACACGTTACTAAAATAATCACAATACTAATATGACTCACTCACAGACAGATGAGATATTTTCAGAAGCATGTGCATGTGCTAGTTCTACTGGATCTCTGGTCCAGTCCTCCCTAACATTTAACCTTTTTAACCTTGTTTTATTTTATATTTAGGCTACTTAGTCATAGTTTTTGTCATCATAGCTTTTTTAAATTATTTAAAGTCAACGAACATTTTAATCAGTTTTCGTTCGTAGTGGCCTAGTTTTAGTAAAATTAACATGGCTTCGAAACTATCACTGCTTTGAAAAACTATGTAGGCTATGAACTGAAAAACTGATCGTTACTTTCAATGCCGGCAGAACGACGCCTTGCACTGAATGCGCAAACAAAGAATAAACATGTCACGTGCATCCAATCGTACATGTAAGGGAGTGTCCGATAAAAGCGTTCCGACGTTGGTTTGAAGCATGTAGCCCCGCCCCTTCAGATGCAAGAACCTTTGTTTAGACTCTTTGACACGTCATCTTAATAGAAAGACAATTCACTTCTTCCCAGGTATCAAACCGTTATTGCTAAAAAACCCGGTTTGTTTATGCTAGCCTTTTTTTCTGTTTCTCTGTGCAAAATAGATCAATCATCCAGCTTGAATTCCCTTGGCTTCCTGTGTGACGATGGTACACTGTAAAAAAAAAACAGTGTTAATTTAACAAACGGATAAGTTAACACTGAGGACTTTGTTGTAAGCATGCAAAAAAATACCAAATAAATTAATAAATAAATAAATACAAAACTGGTTGATAAATAAAGAAATACATGTGTGTTGGGGCATGTGGTGGGAGGAGTTTCACTTCAACAGGAAATATCCTCGCTCAAGGAAACATGACGTGACATCATGAGAAATCTTCTTTTGAAGGATTTAAAGGTACAAACGTGATTAAAGTCGACAACGACAGTTTGCTCGCTGTCGGATTGTTAAAGCTTAACATTTTTGACAAAACCGTCTTTTATTTTACAAAACAATTTATAATAATAATAATAACCATGCGTTTGTTTCCCAAAAAAGATACTTGAAATGACTTGAAACTCCTCTCAAAACAGAACAGGGAGGAAATAATTCAGCACCAACATCCTGGGAATAAAAATAAAAACTCAACCCTTCAACCCGTCATACTTCTCTAGAAAGCACAGACACCAAGAAACAGTTGAATAAAAAAACAGTTCAACCCTTCATACCTCTCTGGACAGACACTGAACAAGCATTTATTTCAGTGACTTGAGTTATTTTGTTCCTGTTTCGTGGACAGTTATACTTCCGGTTACGCCCTCCCCACGTAGATTAATAGTATAATGAGGAAAGATGAGCGTCTCTCTTCAGCCAGTCAAAATAATGCATTTCGCAGCTGACTGACGTGTCACGGCAAATGAACGACTGGAGGAATCATTAATGTTTGAGGAAAGTGACTGAATTTGTTTGCCCTTCACACTAAATCACTTTGTATGAACCGCACGCGATTGGCACAGTCAGATCGAGTCAACCGGTGAATGCAGTTCAGCAGAGTGAGGGCTGGCAGCTGTGTGCTCCTATTTGACTGACTGACTGTATGTGCGTTTTCCTCCGAAAGGAGCTGAATGTCCTGAGCGAGACAGCTATTGTGCTTAAATAACAGAAGTTGCCTTCTGGACCAGAGAGGACTGTACACACTGCAACCGTAGACTGTAAATAGAGTCTGGGCAGATGTCTCCCCAAGGGGCTCTTGTGCTCCCAACTGCTGCTGAATGTGCTAACACGAAACCGGAGCATTCACGTGGCGGAGGCATTTGTTCGCACGTCAGGGCCAATCGCGCGCCGGGGGGGCATTCATAAAAGACCATCACAAGACGGACAAAAGCATTTGAACGCATTTACAAATAAATGTTTTCATTAACACTTAACTTGCGTTCTACGACATTTATTCCATTGTCCTACCACGCATAGTTTGTTAGATGGTGCCTATGAAAATCCGCTTTTGTCGCGGACATTGTGACGAGGCGGACGTTTTACGATGACGTAACCGGAAATCAAACAACTGCCGGCTTGCAAGGGCTTCTGGGAAACTGAGCCCAATGCAAAGTGAACGAGGGGGTAGAGGGACAATCTTAGCTCGCTCTGCTCTTTTTCTGTGACCCGGATCGAGGAAGTGGCTTTTTTGATCGGCTCAATAACAAATGATGGGAGTGTTTTATCATGGATCAATGGCGCAAATACTTCGGTGTTATGCTCCAAAGGTAGCGACGCTGACGGTATGTTGTCATATTAGACTATACCATTGTGGAATGTGTTAATGATTAATGAATAACTAAGACTAATCTTTTTGATATTTAGTCCACTAAGACTAGACTAGACTAAGATTAAACAATTCCAGATGACTAAATAGGACTAAGACTAAAATGGTGGCGTTATTCAAAAGACTAAGACTACATCCATTTGCTGTCAAAATTAACACTGGAATGACTAAGACCAAAAATACTAAAACACTAAGATTTTGATTTGATTTCGACTAAGGGGACGGATCATCCTGATCCACAACATCTACGCTTAAATGTGATGTACATCAGTGGTTCCCAAAGTGGGGTCGGGGGACCCCTAGGGGTCCTTAAGAGGGAGTCGGACCGTCCTAAAGTGGTCTCTTCGGTGCTACTGAAAATTTCTGACGAGCCAAAATCATTTCGGCACTACAGCGCGGAAACAGCGGTAAAATATGAGTATGACGGGCCCTTATTACCCCGTCGTTAGTTGTCATGGTTTCATAACATTTACTCAGATCTTGAAGTTACTACAAATCTGTTGATACAAGTATCCGCTTAAATGCCCAAATTGTCATTTCTGACAGGAGACAGTGATTGTAGCAAGGAGACACAGATAGCTGATGGCTCTTGCAGACGGGCTGAGCGAATCAATAAACTGCCAAAACGTGGCCTACAGTCACAACAATAACTCCACCTGCACTAATCCAAAGACTGCCACAGTCTGACATCGGAATCAATTGAAACTACACTTGACGACCACAGTTGAAACCTATTGTGCTTTCACTCGAATGGCCACCTATACTTTCGCATTCGATCTGCCTATTTCCGACGGGTATACGAGTCCTGACTGAGCTCTACAGGCAAAGTGGTATTTAAAATATGTTTTTTGCACGGAAGAATGATAACATCGGAAACACGATATGGTTGTATCACCGTGCTCAGCGTGAATGGCGCATATCTCTGGCATATATCTCTCATGTCCATGTTTGTTTGTTTGTTTGTTTTCAGTGAATGCCCTACTTTGTTGTACAAAAGTGTCACGCAAAAGTATCACGCCATTCGTGGAGAAAATATCGAAAGTGAAAGTGGTCGAGCGTGTGTCTGGGTTTGTATAAATGTTGTAGCAAATAGTGCAACACAACCTGAGCTGGTATCGAACCACCAGACGATGACGATATACAGCGTGGGACAAATCAAGAACAACGGGAAATGGGAATACATTTAAACATGGTGGTGTGCAGATAGAGTGCCTCAGGGTTGTTGGGGTTTTTTCCTCATACTCGTTTATTTTGGTATTTATTTATTATTTCTTTCCAGGATGTTGAACGCAAATCAACCAGAGAGGCTTATGGAAAGGTGATGAGGGGAAAAAAATGCGGTTTGAAATCCCACTCCTGAACATGGTGGTTTGCGATTGGTCAAGCATCGGTCGTTGGTAATAATGATCTTGAAAAGCGTTTGCGGCCCTATTTGAAATATTCAACAAAATGTTTCTCAATAGAAAAAGGCTCGATTCCTGCTGGGGACGCTTTGGGTGTGGTTCTCTCCTCCGCGTCATCAGTGCCCATACCCGAGGCGGGACTGGCGAAAGAGCTTTTCTGTGGGGAGTTTGCATGTTCTCCCCGTGTCCCCTACGGTACTGGGTATAATAGGTACCCTCACAAAAAAACATGCAGTAATCCTGGCCTCAAAACTACCTTGATTCCCCTGGCCAGCCGGGGCGCCTGATGGAGGGGAAAGGAACTGGTTGGAATAACGTGTTCCATGTCCGGCCGGGGGAAACTCTCCCCTGCCAGGTGAAAAGAAGTGGCTTGGACTACTCATGCATAGAAGGAAGCATGAGGTCAGTCCACTGCCCCCCCCCCCCCCCCCCCAAGGGATTTTTCTTTTTTAAAGAAAAATAGTTTTTCAAAATAGCAAAAAAATAAAATAAAGGCAAAGAAGAATAGCATTGGCTAAAATAGAGCCATAACAGCTGATTTCAGACAACCCCCCCCACCCCCCCCCCCCCAATGTTCCAGCGACCTGATGCAGACCCTTCACCACCACACACATGCAGGAGGTGGCGCTACAGTACACCGTAACATCCCCAGTGTTCACGTATCTGGTCGGAAACTCAATAGTTAACTCTATGAGTTCAATGAACACTCAAGATGTTACACTGTACTCTGTCCACATTTTTCAGATGAAAAATACAAATAAAAAATAGAAATAACCCCCCCTCGGCCTCAGGTCATTGACAAAGAAACTGACCCGTTAATTAAAATGACAGCAGGTGTGAAACGCAAAAGTGCAAAAAAAAAAAAAAGAAAAAAAAATCATAATAACAATCGTCAACAAAAACACAGATGAAGTCAAGGTTTGGTGTTTCTTCCATTCCCTTTCGGTGGCTGTGCGGGGCGCTCCCACGCCCAAGTTCAAGAGAGAGACATTTTTGTTTTTCTTCAGCTTACTCTAAAAAATATAAAAAATAGTATAATAATTGTACCGCTATTAAAAGACTGGTAACATCAACAAAGTTATATTTTTTTTACTACGAAAACCTCTTTGTTTTTTTGTTTTTTTTTCTCCATATTTGATTCACGTTGTCCTTTTTTTCCATTCTCTCTGTCCTTCAGTCGAGTGAGTCGTTGATCCCCCCTAAGCGACCCCCCGCCACACACACACACACACACACACACACACACACACACACACACACCCACACACACACAAATCAGGAACATCACAGCAAAGTGTTTGTTCGTGTTGATCAAGCGATCGTTCGCATTGATCAACGAGTTGTTCGTATTGATCAAGTGAATCGTTCGTATTTATCAATGAGTTGTTTGTTACGATCAGTGAATCATTTGCGTTGATCCGTGTGAGTCCTTCGTAATGATCAGTGAATCGTTCGCGTTGATCCGTCTGAGTCCTTCGTAACGATCAGTGAATCGTTTGCGTTGATCCGCCTGAGTCCTTCGTAACGATCAGTGAATCAATTGCGTTGATCCGTGTGAGTCCTTCGTAATGATCAGTGAATCGTTTGCATTCGTTGATCCGTGTGAGTCCTTCGTAATGATCAGTGAATCGTTTGCGTTGATCCGTCTGAGTCCTTCGTAACGATCAGTGAATCGTTTGCGTTGATCCGTCCGAGTCCTTCGTAATGATCAGTGAATCGTTCGCGTTGATCCGTCTGAGTCCTTTCGTAACGATCAGTGAATCGTTTGCGTTGATCCGTCTGAGTCCTTCGTAATGATCAGTGAATCGTTTGCGTTGATCCGTGTGAGTCCTTCGTAGCGATCAGTGAATCGTTTGCGTTGATCCGTGTGAGTCCTTCGTAACGATCAGTGAATCGTTTGCATTCGTTGATCCGTCTGAGTCCTTCGTAATGATCAGTGAGTCGTTTGCGTTGATCCATCTGAGTCCTTTCGTAATGATCAGTGAATCGTTTGCATTCGTTGATCCGTGCGAGTCCTTCGTTATGATCAGTGAGTCTCCCCAGACTCACCATCATGTGATATAGTCACTCTGACCGCTATGACCCCTCTAGCAGTAGCGGTCAGTTGTGGATCGGTTCGAAACCCTGCCACTTGGATTCAATGCACCACAGAGGTTAGAGAGAGAGAGAGAGAGAGAGAACAGGGATGTCAAGACTCACAACATCCCTGCTGTCTTTTATTCCGCTAAAAAGGCAGAGCCGCGACGTGGAAGTCGGACAGACGTGATTCGTATTCCCTTCATCGGCGACGCCGTCGTCGTTTCCTTGTCTCGTGTCGCCCGGCAAGGACTCTCCTCAACGAGGGCAGGATATAACAATAACGACGATAGTAATAATAGTATTGTATTAAATAATCCACGCTCGTTGTGACTGAGGACCCCGAGCTTGCGTTATAGCTTTTTGTTCCCTTTGCGTACATTCAGTGAACAAATCCACGTCCGGGGTGGGCGGGGAGATGCAGAGGGAGGGGGTTTTGTTCATTCGTCGGTTCGTTCACTTTGCTTCATTTCCGCCCCCCGTGCAGGGGGGGGGGGGTTTCACCCCCGCCCCACCGCTACGGGACGGGCAGCATCTCGCGGCCCCTCTCGGGCTCGCCTCGGCGCGGCGACTCCCCCCCCCGGGCCCCCCTGGCCGCCGGCGTGGTCGGCGTGAAGCCGTTGGAGGCGTTGGCGTTGGCCGCGCGGGTGGCGCTGTCGTAGGAGGGCGGCGAGGAGGTGGAGGAGGCCGTGGAGAGCATGGTGTCGGAGCGCTCCATGGCCTGCAGGGCCACCGAACACCCCGAACCGTAGTTCTCCCGCATCATGGCGGCGATCAGTCCCTCCTTCTCCGGAGGAGCCGCCATTGCCTCCTCCTCTTCCTCGGCCCCCTCGTCCTCCCCTCCTTCTCCTTCCGGCTGGTGCGGCGGGGTGGTGATCTGCCGGTACAGGAAGGCGGCGGCCTTCATCTGCTGCCGCACCAGGTGCCGTCTGAAGCACCTGCCCGAAAGAAGAGGTATATGAGTGTGTTAAACGGAGTCAAGGTTGCTTTATTTGTCGTCGACAGCAGCAGCAGCAGGAAAAAAAACGAAATTATGTTTCTCCTAGTTAAAAAGACAACACAGACTCATACAAGAATAAATATATCAAGTGCAAGACAAATACTGTGAATATAAATAATTCCTACAAAAAAAACTACAGGAATTCATTAAAAAAAAGCATAGTCATATAAATAAAATAAAAAACGTTTAAAAACTGAACGTAGAGTTCATGTCATCAGCTCATGTCCTATATCTACCAGGGAGTTTAAAAGTCTTCCCAGAGGGCATAAGGGAGATCAGGCTGTGAGAGGGGTGGTGGGTGGCATCCTCAATGACGCCGGTCGCTCTCCTCATGCATCTCTGCCGGTACCGTATATGTCTGCCAGGGAGGGCATGAGCGAGAATAACAGATGAACAGATGATCTCGTGACTTCCACTAATCCCCCTCCCTCCCTAAGTATGTGTGGCCACTTCTTATCGGTTAGTTGGCGCGCACCTCGTTGGTAAACATGGGCGTCCATGTTAGAGCCGTGCCAGTCTACAGGAGCTGTGCCCAATTAATGTATAAGATTATGTTCCTCGGGACGTGATATTTTATGATATATAGCACCCCGATCGCACAGAAAATTGTATACAGTATATGGGTCGCATCACGACGCATTGTGAGCTTGTAGATTAGCTATTTTTAAAAGGCCGAAATGTAGTAACTAGTAACTTAAAGTACAGTAACTTTGAGTAAAAGTAGTTATTTTCCACCACCGCCTACTTTTCCCCCCACCTGCGTGTACCCAAGCCCCCACTAAGGCTATATCCAACGTTGAAGCTGCGCCTACTGGCGAAAAGTGAAACTGCAGCACGTTCATGGAGGTGGACGGACGTTCAGTGACGTCCTGTGCGTAACGTGCGTCATCCCGGCTGCTCTTCCGCTCGCTCCAGCCATCGAGTCATAATGGTAACTCTTCCGGGTGCTTCAAAGCGCCACTGAGCGACTTCTATTGAAATTAATATAGCGGGGAGGAGGGGGCTAGGGCTGTCGCTCCGGTCCTCCCTCTATCATCATCATACAGCGAATGTCTGAATGTCTGAATGTCACTGACAGAGCGTTATCTCATCATTGACTGCACAAATCACTCCCACTTTTCACACAGGCATGGACCATGATTATATGGAGGTCTTAACAGAGCCCTTTTTTCGATTTGACACATTAATGATTAATAATGAATTTATTAGTGGATTAAAACAGCCGTTTACAGCCGTGGTCTTTATTCGTGGTCTATCTCCGACCGAGCCACACTATTAGCACACATCTCTCCATGCCAAAAAAAATCTGCACGCTCCCAGAAGTGACCTAGGCTACTTTTTACAGACGCAACTGTCATATTTACTGTACAAATATTGTTTGTACATCACCACACGATCCCATGGGCAATGCGCCTGGGTGCAGTACCCCCCACGGCCACAAGACGGGGGGCAAATATCTCACAACGGGTAAGGGCTAGTTTATATAACTCTATGCGTGTGTACCTTTGGATGACGCTGGCGGACACGTCCTCCTGCTTCCGCCGCAGGGTGGTGGTGATGGGCTCGTAGGAGATCTTGGAGGGGTTGGCCATCATGAACTTCTCCTCCATCTGCTGCTTCAGGGCGTCCATCTCCCCCGACTCGCCCAGCACGCGCTTGGTGAAGGCGAACAGGATGTCCAGGCAGTGGATCTTGTCGCCGCTGACCATGGGCAGGTCCATGGAGATGAGCTTGATCTTGTTGGGCTTGGCGATGCCCAGCGGCTCCGACAGCGTGTCGGCGAAGTCCGACAGCGCGGCGTACTCGATGAACTGCGTGGCCTCCGGGTCGAACTTCTCCCACACCTTTTTTTTTTTTCCGGGGAAAAAAAAAAAAGCAAAAAGTGAACGTTTAATTTTTCCTCTCGTGCGACGTTCGAGAAAAAAAACACTCATTGGGCTCAACATAATGCAAGTTAGCATCCGGCAGTTTCTACATGCTGGGGACCCATACTAAACATTTCTAACATAAAACCTTGGTGTACTCAACATGTCCGGGTTCATTTTTTGGCTATATAGCCAGGCTAAATAGTAATCGTAATAGAGTCTGCCTGTGACATTATTAAATTATTAAATTTATAAAATTTAGTTTTTTCGCCTCTGGTGAAAAGCTGGAGGTTGCACGACAGCAGGCTCTCAGTCAGATCTGATCACATATATATATATATATATATATATATATATATATATATATATATATATACCTACTGTATATACATACCAGGGACGTCCACACATAAACATCAAAGGGGGCTTCAGCTCCTGCCCGTCTTTAAAACAACTGCCCTTTTCCAGACCACGAATGCAGCTTTTACTACGGTGAAAGAAATGCAAAATGCCACTTCTCTCCTGCCCATCATGCCATACCGGAAGGCAGCGTTCAGGAGAATTGCTTTTTTTTCCCCGAAGCCTCCTGAACTTGAACACAGCATTTTTTTTGCGTTGAACAAAACACAAAACACACGTTGAAAACAAAACACACACAGAAGTGTAAAGCGCGCACGACTCGCGTATATATATATACCTCGTAGAACATCTCGAAGTCGTCCTCGCTCAGCGGCTCCGTGCTCTCCTCCGTGGCCACGCTGAAGTTCTCCAGGATGATGGCGATGTACATGTTGACCACGATGAGGAAGCTGATGATGATGTAGGTGACGAAGAAGGTGATGCCCACCGACGGGTTGCCGCAGTCGCCCCGCGCCGAGGTGCCCGTGTGCGGGAGGCCCGGGTTGCACTCATCGGGCGAGTTGATGAGGATGGGCAGCAGCAGGCCGTCCCAGCCCGCCGACGTGGTGATCTGTCAGTGCAGGGATTGGTTGATTGATTGATTGATTGATTACCATATAGGCCTATTAACCCATTTAGGACTGAGGCCGATTCTAAAAAATGGCTTCTAAAATCCTGAGAGTTTTCTGAAAAACCTCCGTTTCTATGTCAGTGGTTCTCAAACTATTTCATGTCAAGGAACCAAGGAACCAGGAATTATCTGTATTTGGCTGCGGACCCCCCCCCCCCCCCCCCCCCCCCATCTGAAAATGAAAATATGTTGTTCCAGGGACCCTCCCCCCAGAAGCAAATATTTGAGTTAAAAATGTGGCCAAATTTGACTAAAGGAACTGCCATTGGATTATTATTATTATTTTTTTTTTTTCATGTCATATGAAAGCATGGAATCATAGGTTCAAATTGACATGTTGGTTGTTCAGTTTGACCCACCGGTTTTGGAGATAAGGCTTATTATAGAGTAATGTCTTGCAGAGAAAACAGCGAGTTGAGAAAACAAAAAGAAAGGTTGAAAGGTTCACTTCTGTGGTCTCTACACCATGTCTAAGCATTTATTACATATTTACACATTTCAGCGTTGACACTTATTTCAGACATGCTCTAGTTTGTGGAGAGTCTGCCTGTGCTATTAACTCATTTTGGATAAAACAAAAACAAAAGTTAAGCTGGAGGTTGCGCGATGGCAGGCTCTCAGTCAAATCTGGTCACATTTGTCACTGCATGTACTCCTACTGGGGGGTGGAGCCTGTCAGCAGGGAGTGTTGGGGCGGGGGGAGTATGGGACAAAGCCTTTACGTCCTGCCGGTGGGGGGGACGCCCACTGGCAGGTGAGTCAGTACTACTTAGTAGGATACATACAGTACAACAACATTGACAACACACAGACATGTGTGTGGGGAGGAATCAATTAGCACAGTGGTTCTCAACCCTTTTCCACATCAAGGCCTATTCTTTATTTGGCGTTAGAGCCACGGAACCACCATTTGATGAATATTTATAGCCTCGTAGACCCAAAACTCAATGTGTCCCCAGTATGGGGTGCATACTTAGTTTAGACTATAGTCATTGGTTAGACATGGGTTAAGGTTAGGTTTGACTGGTCTAACCAAATGACTAGTCTAAACTAAGTACTGTCTAAACTAAGTACTGCACCCCCACAGTATACCATAGGAGAGATAACAGGCAAGCCTTGATAAAAATAACAATTCTTCTACATTCTCTAATTGTGTAGAACTTCTTGTAAATTAAGTAATGCAGTAATGTTTAACGGTAATGTAACACTTGAGAGCGTATAATGAAAACAAACAGACCTGTATATGTAGGTGCATTTGGTTCCATTTTACACTCTCAGGTAAAGGGTTCATTTGGTTTACCAACTATCCATTTAGCTTTGGGACCACCTGGAACCACCTCTCAAGGACCACTGTTGTGTCCACCGGGCCCACTGGTTGAACATGACAAGTCGGGGATAAAAAGCCGGTTAACCCATTCTGACCGGGAACCCGTTTTGGTGTTAGCATCATGTTATGCTTTAGCTATTTGAAAATAGCAGATCTACAAGCTCATAGCGCGCCACCGAGTGGCGCGCTACGAGCTTGTAGGTCTGCTATTTTTGAAAAATCGAAGAACGACTGACATTTTTAGAATCTGATCTCAGGTCAGAATGGGTTAATCAGACCCAGTGTATGTCCAGTGAAAACCTCGTATGAATCTGATCTCAGGTCAGAATGGGTTAAGAAAAAGGCCCCAAAAACATGTACACTAAAAGTCGGAGAAAAACACACCTGGAACAGACAGAGCATGCTGTTGCCGAACGTCTCGAAGTTGAACATGTCGTCGATGCCGGCGACCTTCCGCACGTAGGCGAAGTTGGCCATGCCGAAGATGGCGTAGATGAACATGACGAGGAAGAGGAGGAGGCCGATGTTGAAGAGGGCGGGCAGGGACATCATGAGGGCGAAGAGCAGCGTGCGGATGCCCTTGGCGCCGCGGATGAGGCGCAGCACGCGGCCGATGCGCGCCAGGCGGATCACGCGGAAGAGCGTCGGCGACACGAAGTACTTCTCGATGATGTCGGCCAGGACGATGCCTGACGGAGGGGAGAGAGAGAGAGAGAGAGACACAAGTACTCAGTGGTGATCAAAGCAGGGTACGCGGGGACCTCCCAGAGGTGCTTGTTGAGGGGGTTCCAGGGGGGGTTCTCAGCCAAATGTGTCAACACTAGAGTGTCTGTGAGGTCTGCCTGACCCATTTTGAGATTTCTATAAGTTGATTATCTTTGCCCGTGTGGAAGCTCTCAGAAGATTCCCTTTCCCACGACTTTCCCTGAAATATCCGATTCAAATCCATCTCGGTTTCGTTTCTCATCTGAAATATTTTCTTTTTTTTCTTTTTTTTTTCTTGATATTTTTTGCGGCTTAAGCCTTTTATTGGTATTTTGAAGGGACAGACAGTAGGCTGACAGGAAACGGGAGAGAGATGGGGGAAGACATGCAGTAAAGGCCGTGTCGGGCTCGGGAGTCGAACCCGCGGCACACTGCGACTGGATTACCAGTCGGGTGCCCAGACGGTTACGCCACCGCCTGGGCCTCTGAAACATTTTCTAAATATTAATTTAGGGCAGTTCGTTTTCGGTTCGAAATGACCCCTGGATGCCCCCCTATCCTCCCCCCACTTCACACCTCCAGACAGCCCATTGTTCATGGGGGGGGAGGTGTCAAAGCGTCTGCAGACAATTTGATTGATTGAAGTATTTATTAACAGTTTGCAGAATTACAGTACATTTCAAGCACAACTCAAGACAAAAAACATTTGCGGAATAAAACCTCCGTGTGAGGTCAAGTGCAGTGGCGACTTGAATGACAAGGAAAATTAAAAAAAATACTAAATTGTTTATTTAGCTGGCATAATGAGTTAACACACATACATGAATGTAATACAACATCTCGTCTGCCTCTGCCACTTTGGCAACACATTACAGACCCTCGGTCGGTGTCCTAATAATGGCCAATCACGTGAATCCTCTGTTCCCCACCAACCAATCACGGTGCCCGCGCGAGGTCATGTATGCTATATGATGATTGATGATGGAGTTTTATGACGGCGTTGTTAATTCATGGACATCGAGTACCAAGCCCCCACTCCTCTGTCTGTCCCTCTCTACACCATCTGTCTGTCTCTGCATCCATCCATCCATCCATCCATCCAACACTAGGGACTTTAAAGGAGAATTCCATGCTAGAATGCTTTCTTATCTTTCTTTGTAGTTATTACGTCCCCACTCAAGAGGTCCTACTTTTTGCTCATTTTCCCTACCATAAGCCCTCAATGAATTGCATTGCATTGAATGGGAATTGAATGGGGCTATGGGGTGTTATGCTAATTCGCTTATTTCCATCGAAAGAAGTAGTAAAGTGTGCCGCTTGGGATATTATTTACATTATGAAGAGAGGATATATACAAAGAAATTATAATTTTGAGCGATGGAAATAAGCGAATTAGCACAACACCCCATAGCCCCATTCAATTCCCATTCAATTCAATGCAATTCATGTAGGGCTCATGGTAGGGGAAATAGCCAATAAGGAGCTTTTGCACAAAATAACACCTGGACCTCTTTGGTGGGGACGTAACAACTACAAAGAAAGGTAAAAAAGCCTTTTAGTATGGAATTCTTCTTTAAGCAATGACGGCTACGGCAGTCCGCTCAGGCAACCAGACATGGATCAGTGCTCGATACATAAACCTGCTTGCCGTCGCAGCCCTTTCTACTACGGCTAACCTACGGTATACACTTACACGTAAAGTGTCTATACAACGCCAAACCATGTTTATTGAAAAGTATAGCGGTCATACATTTACACCGATTGCTCCAGCACCTCTCTTATGCTGTGTGTGATGTGTTGACATACTCTGAATGAAGAAATAACACTAATACCATTATGTCATATTAACGTTTTTAGAATAATGCCCTGCACACACCGGGTGCGCAGAGATTTTGGCAGCTATACGCCGATTGCGTCATAGCCGCTGTACTTCCACCTAGCGGAGCCGTCCCTGAAAACCGTTGTTGCTTAAAGTCCCTACTGTCTGCATGTCTCCTTCTCTGCATGCCTCCATCCATCCATCCATTAATACTGTCTATCTCTACTAAATAGAGATGTCAGCTGCTCCTCTCCTCTCCTCTCCTCTCCTCTCCTCTCCTCTCCTCTCCTCTCCTCTCCTCTCCTCTCCTCTCCTCTCCTCTCCTCTCCTCTCCTCTCCTCTCCTCTCCTCTCCTCTCCTCTCCTCTCCTCATCCCTCCATCCCGGCATGTGTCTGTATGAATTATGGTTCGTAGAATGCAGAAGGGATGGGGTAAATCAAACCCTCTCTCTCTCTCTCTCTCTCTCTCTCTCTCGCGTGCTCGCACACACACACACAGCCTGCACTCAACCTACACATAGACGCACGCACACACACACACACACACACACCATGTCCATCATGTGTGATTTGTCTCTGGGGATTCGCCCTGTGACACCACTGATTACTGCCGTTACCTTCACCCCTCCCCCGCGGCCTTGTCCACACACACACACACACACACACACACACACACACACACACACACACACACACACACACACACACACACTACATAATTGCTCACAGTGCAAGTATAACATGTGTGCACACACACACACACAGCCTGCACTCAACCTACATGTAGACGCACGCACGCACACACGCACGCACACGCACGCACGCACACATTCAGGACCATTAGGTTCCTTCTGATCTGTTGTTTTAGCAGAAGCCTGCTTATCACAGCGATGCAGAGGGCAACATTCATGATTGCATTTAGATCAATTACAACGAAGGCTTATAAACATGTACAACCTGACAATAGAATGCAGAGAGGAGATAGTGTAGGAGAGACAGACAGTAGGACAGCTGAGAGACAGACAGTGTAGGAGAGACAGACCGTAGGACAGCTGAGAGGGAGACAGTTTAGGAGAGACAGACAGTATAGGACAGCTGAGAGACAGACAGTGTAGGAGAGACAGACAGTAGGACAGCTGAGATGGAGACAGTGTATGAGAGACAGACCGTAGGACAGCTGAGAGCGAGACAGTTTAGGAGAGACAGACAGTATAGGACAGCTGAGAGACAGACAGTGTAGGAGAGACAGACAGTAGGACAGCTGAGATGGAGACAGTGTATAGGAGAGACAGACAGTAGGACAGCTGAGAGGGAGACAGTGTAGGAGAGACAGACCGTAGGACAGCTGAGAGGGAGACAGTTTAGGAGAGACAGACAGTATAGGACAGCTGAGAGGGAGACAGTGTAGGAGAGACAGACAGCAGGACAGCTGAGAGGGAGACAGTGTAGGAGAGACAGACAGTAGGACAGCTGAGAGGGAGACAGTGTAGGAGAGACAGACTGTATAGGACAGCTGAGAGGGAGATATGCGTAACACTTGTCAACCATGAACTTGAAAAATGGGATAAACACCACACTGAGCCTCACGCACGACATATTTTGCTAATTCACTCTACGCGCAGGTCGAGACGAATTGGGACGGTTAATTATATCAAAGTTAAAAAGAGAGCGTGCGTTTTATTAAAGCACCTAAAAGGAAATGAGTGACCCAGACACGACGGTCCATAACAGGAGCCCTAGCTCGCACACAGTGGAACGCCCAGAGAGTTTGTCTGGGGACTCCGCGCACCAGTGTTGAACTATATGGAAACTAAATAAAAACTAAGCTATGATGACTAAACTGACACTACTAAATATACTGAGAATTTCGTCAACTTAGACTAAAATGTTAGGAAGGGACTATAGTCAAAAGATCCAGTATAGGTCATTTTACACTTGGTTGCATGCTGAAAATAGCAGATCTACAAGCTCACAACGCGTAGATCTGCTATTTTCAGAAAGTGTACAATTTGCCATTATGACGGCATCAAGACCCGCCAAAATACATTTTAGTCGACTAAATCCCCTGTAGATTTAGTCGACTGAAATCTTAGGATATTTAGTCGACAAAATAATTGTCTACTTGCCAGCCCATAGAGCCCCATTGTGAACCCGGACAAGTTGAGTACATTAAGGTTTTATGTTAGAAATGTCGAGTATGGGTCCCCAGCATGTAGAACCTGCCGGATGCTAACTTGCATATATGTTGAGTAATTTTCATAATTGGCATAATATGTGACCATACCATTCACAACCAAGGCAACAAAATAAATCATCATGCTTTTAGTAGCATGTGGCATGTCAAACTAGGGGGTTTTCATGATGCTGAATCCATTCCAAGCATTAGTTTTGCAAAAAAAACACTCCTTGGGCTAAAAACGGCCATAGCCACTTGTGGACTACATGACTGAACCTTATGTTGCATTTAATTTAAAAAGAGGACAGAGGTCCCTCTGTGCCCAGTTAAGATCTGGTGCTTTACCTCTGGCAGTTGAGGTTGGCAGATATACTGGCGTTACTGAGGAGCAGTGACTGTGTGCTCTCTGTGACCTGGGAGTTGTAGAGGATGAGTTTCATTTTGTTTTCTATATTGTTCACTATACCATGGTTTAAGAAACGTTTTATTTGAAGGAAATCAGGATAAGAACCCAGATCTGTTTTGGATGTCTGAGTGTTTTATGTTAAATCGGTTGTTCAGTAATGAAGTTTTTGTTTTTGGAAAAGTCATAGAGAAGCCATGGCAGTTACGTTGGAGAACGATGTATCCATGAGTAACTGTCTATTTGTGTATATGTATTATTATATATGTACAATTTGGGCCCTGGGCATCTTATGATGTAAGACACTTTAATAAAAACTCTATCTATCTGTGCTATGGCCCAAAATTGTGCTAACATCATCACATTTGTGATGACGGCTGTGGCCGTTTTTTAGCATGGAATGCCGCCGCACGCCGCACGGACACAAGCACGGCCACCAGACCAGAAACCCTACTGTACTAAACTAGATTTTAGTTCAGTCAGTCTTTTGAATATATTTTTTGTGTTTTAGTCACATATTAGTCATCTGAAATGTTTTAGTGTTAGGCTAGTTTTAGTCGACTAAATGGCATAAGATTTTAGTCGACTAAATGTACAGTTGATTCAGTCGACTAAAATGTATTTTGGCGGGCCTTCTCTCTAGGTCGTCCTCAGACGAGCCCTCCATCGTCGTTTCCAGTCATCCCGGTTCTCCATACATCTGGCCAGTTCGTTGGTACTTTGCGCTCCTGCATCGCTCTTGAGTACATCCACGTATGTTAGCGCGGGACGTCCTCGTGATCGATGCCGGTGTGTTGGTTCCCAGAGCACCAGTGTGCTGGCTGGCAGCTCTTGATGCCTTTGGCAGTGTCCTGCTATAGTCTCATTCTCCTGGCTGCTATTTTCTGGCTCACCCCTTGGTAATCCCTCATACAGAGTCTTGTTATGTAGTAACATGTACAGTCTTGCTGATGTTAAGCACTGCATTCTGGTGTAGCACCCGTCAAGGGACTTCTGCAGGGTTGGCTTCAGGGTCCAGCATTCACTGCCGTAACAGACTCCACTGTTGCGTAGAAGAGGCTGAGTTTGATTTGTCGGGGGAGATTGGAGTTCCATACGCTGGTCATGCCATTCAGGGCCCTCCATGCAAGTGCCTTCCTCAATTTCAGATCTTGCTCGATTGAGTTGACCCATGAGCCCAGGATGTCCTTGAGCCACAGTGCCTCCTGTTGTTGTGAGAGCTGGATGTGATGCCGTCATAATGATTCATTTTACACTTTGCTGAAAATTGTGAGCTTGTAGGTCGGCTATTTTCAGCATGCAACCACGTGCAAAAAATGACTTATAGCCTACTGGATCTCGTATCCACTATAGTCTCTTCCTCACATTTTAGTCTAGTCTAGTTTTTCTTTTTTTTGCAAAATTGTCAATATATTTAGTCTTGGTTTTAGTCACGATAGCATAGTTTTCATTTCGTTTTCGTCAGTGAAAATGTCGACGGACATTTTTTGGTCATAGTATTAGTCGACAAAATCAACACTGGGGCAAAAATCAGAGCAAAATGGAATGCTTTTTAGCTCTAAAACTTTGGAAATTCCACGTTTTTCCACGGTGGAATACACAGTGGGCATGATTACCTGAGCACTGTGACTATGGTCCAAAAACCAAGGAAAGGAAAGCCTTGACTATATTACTACTATACAGCATGTACACGGACTCAGTGAGTGAACACATGTCTCCCGACGGAGAAAGGCCACCACAGGCTGATGTGGCTCCCAGGAGAACCCACCGCTCACGCAATGAGGTGGAAACCGGGCTACACTTCCCACCGTATAGCAAGACATCAGACACACACACACCTCTTGCAACCACCCGAGGAGAGTGTTTGGTACAACAATGTGCCAGCAGCACAGACAGAAGTAAGATGAGTGAACTGTTGTGACAGCTCGCTGTGTTCCTGCACTCGGTATACCGATTGACCTCGATATGTAGAAATAATCTATACAAATATACAGCAACTACTATAGGGCGTGCTTTTATACACTAATATCACGATACCATATGATGCACGATATTGGGCACTTATGTAACTTAAATATAGCATTTTATGTAGACATAGCACATACTAGTATATGCATAGTTCATTATATAGATATTCCACTGTTAGTTAGCATGTTAGCATATTTATGATTCATGATGAGTATTTTTATGTTTTTGATGTATTACCTTGTCTTGTGTTCCTGCTTACTGTAAATCCCTCTGGATTAATTGGAGCGTCTGCAAAATGCCTACATTGTAAACCGTGGGCTCACGATATCGATACAATATACAGTATACTGTATATATATATATATATATTATTATTTTTTCAATCAACATTGGTATCATCTTCAGGACCTCCACATACAGATAAAATAAAATAAACCAAACCAGTGGTCTCAGAACGTTTTAGCTCAAGACCCAAGCCAGTGAAAATAGTCTATAGCAGCAAATGTGAATTTTGCTTCCGGTTAATTTTGGGGTCTTCAATACAAAAGTCCCCCGCTTCATCCGGTGGCAGAATAAAGCAATGGTTCCCAAAGTGGGGTCGCTTAGCCAGGGGTCCGCAAAATAATTCAGATTGTTCTCCAATTTCTTTCTTTCTTTCTTTTTTACCAGTGAATTAAGGTATGTGTGATACTGTATGTGAGCTTACCATAATCACAGTAATCCTAAATCATATTCCATCATTCAAGGGCATTTGGATAGAAATGACACAACTCCATGCAGTCAGTCACTTTCAGTTCTAGAGGGCTGCAGAGGCTGAGTGTCTGTGTGACCAGCTGATGGTCGTTGATGCTTAATTGATGCATCAAAAGGCAATTATGTTTCTGCACTGTCAAATAGGTCTTTTGAGAGTCTTTGGAGGTTCGGGAACCCCTGGTATAAAGGACTATTACAGACTGAATCGACGCTGGCAGTCAAAGAGCTTTAAGTACAGCACTTTGCATAGATGTATACTTCAACACTCGCCATATTCAAGTGGGTTTGTTATGAACATTCATCATTCAAAGGTCAGCCAGAAGGACCCCTGCTCCACTGAATAGGCGTCTCTGTCTGTGCCTGTCCGGAAAATCTTTAGATGACCGCTGGCATATATAATGGGCCGCTTGCCATTGTCTGTGTGTGTCTGTGTGTGTGTGTGTGTGTGTGTGTGTGTGTGTGTGTGTGTGTGTGTGTGTGTGTGTGTGTGTGTGTGTGTGTGTGTGTGTGTGTGCGTGTGCGTGCGTGCGCAAGCGTGCATGTAATTGGGGGGCTATAGCAAGGTGAATGGGTGATAGTGAAAACAATTTGGGCATGCATGTGTGTGTGTGTGTGTGTGTGTGTGTGTGTGTGATGTACAGTATGTAGGACCTTGGTACAGTAGAGACATCAAGGCCAATATAGGCTGGCCTCATTCATCACACGCACACGCGCGCACTCACACACACACACACACACACACACACACACACACACACACACACACACACACACACACACACACACACACACACAGCAGAGCAACAATGCATTCTATGTAGTAAATGTGAATGTGTATAAGGATAATAAGTGAATAAGGGCAATTAGTGAATAAGGGTTATAAGGGAATGTGAGTTATATGGTCTTATTTATATTTGAACCGGTGTAATGATTTAATGTGACTATGGGCAATTAGTGAAGATGAATTAGGGGAATATTTTAATTTGAATAGGGGTAAAGGTGAATGTGACGATGGGTAATCATTGAATGTGAACAGAGCGTTGCAGTCCCACCCCCGGCCAGGGCCCATGCAGGAAATAATTCCCCGTTAATTTTCCCCATACTTTTCAAAACTTATTTATTTAAAGACGTTTACGCCGCGGACAAAGCCAACTCTTCATCTCTTCTTGTTGTCACAAATTCATGACAATAAACACAATGTTTTGGGCAGATCAAATAATTAGTAAGAAGAAGGGAAAAAAGGCAGGGTACAACACTTTTTTTTCTTCTTACTACTTATTTGATCGGCCCAAAACATTGTGTTTATTGTCATGATTTTGTCACGACAAGAGTTGGCTTTGTCCGTGGCGTAAACGTCTTTAAATGAATACTTTTTAAAACGTCTATGGGGAAAATGAACGGGGAATTATTTCCTGGGCCACTCATCGTTCTGAAAGGGGGGGGGGGGGGGGGGGGGGCGGGACTGTGACGCTCTATATAGGGGGGGGACCCCCAGGGGTCCTTGAGGGAGTTCCAAGGGGTCCCCAGCTAAATGATAGTTTGGGGAATAAAATTACCCTTATGGTAACTCTGAGAGTGTACAAATGGAACACTCTCAGAGTTAAATTAACATTGATTTTACTATTATACAGTACATTGGGGTCCCGGATATAGAAATGCCATTAACACTTAGAATGCTGAAAGCGTTTTTATACGCTTTATTATACCCACCCGTGATATGCGCATAACGTTTTTATACGTTTTATGGTCCAAAAAACGTTTTTTTATTGATTACTATAGTTCAACTATATTTGCGCCCGGACAACTCATAATGTAACACCGATCGGCTCTAAAAATAGTTAAAACCCCCCCCTGCTGAAAAGAGGTGTTGGTCTGAGAAGCGTCTGGCACCGCCTATTGGTTGGTCTATGCGAGGACGTACGACGTAATGGAGACGGCCGTCCGGCATAGACCAACGCAGATGTCAGGGGATCTAAAATTGATGGGACAATGCTCTTGTGTGTGTGAATACACTCGATTCCCCCTCCCCTCCTGTTTCTACATGGTTTCTCCCGAGGGAGAATTGTGGGGGGGGGGGTCTCTTCCTCTTGGATCGCATTGGCAGTTCCCCCCCCACTCCCCAGCCCACTGCTTTCAACTGCAAGGCTTGCCTTGCACTCTTATTCTCGGAAAAAGATACAACGCGATTTGCTCTCTGCCCGTATATAAACCTGCAACGATCGGCATTTGATTTCATAACGTTTGCCAGACACACGGAGTTAGTCATGGACAGATTGCACATCATTATCGAGGGACCGCCATGACAAGCCATAGCGTCTTCGCCAGCAGACACTATCTATCGGCTGTGATTGTAACCGTTGCATTCATTATCATTTCAGTGATAAGACCGCAATGAAGACGTCTGGGACGTCATTGACCCGTTTGTAATGTATAACGAATACACACGTCTCATCCTAAACTGCGGAGGCCGTGGTGGATAAAGCTATTTTCCCTATAATTGTTGACTGCTTTGCTCGCATCCAACCATCCATCCCCCTTTCTCGTTGTTTTTTTTCTTCCAAACACGTTGACGTGCTGCTTCTGCTGCTGCCGCATCCAACCATCCATCCCCCTTTCTCGTTGTTATTTTTTTTCCAAACACGTTGACGTGCTGCTTCTGCTTTGCTCGCATCCAACCATCCATCCCCCTTTCTCGTTGTTTTTTTTCTTCCAAACACGTTGACGTGCTGCTTCTGCCGCATCCATCCACGATCGTCGTTGGTTTTTTTTCCAAACATGTCCGGACATAATCCGATCCAGTCTCGCGTCTCACCTTATAGATACGCGAGACTGGATCGATGAGGTTAGTGGTATGTCTGGACATGTTTGGAGCGGCACACGACAATCGACAATAATGTTGATTATGCAAGATCATTTCCTCAAAGCCTAGTTGCCCCCCCCCCCTGTTACTGCGATTGTAGCTCGAATCACAGAATGAGTTCAATGAGCGTAGGGAGAGGGCACATATGGGGCTACGATTGAGGCTGATTTATATTTTCTAACAACTTAGGAGAGAGACTGACCACGATGCAGGCAGAAGAAAGTTTCCAAGTCCGTTTTATGATCAGATATGTGCATCAAGACTCTCTGCTTTCATAAGAAAAAAACTAATATTGTAATTGCGAATGCAATGAGCACTTACTATGAGACCTAGCAGATCACGTCTGTCTGTCTGTCTGTCTGTCTGTGTGTGTGTGTGTGTGTGTGTGTGTGTGTGTGTGTGTGTGTGTGTCTGTCTGTCCCGCTTACTGTATATGGGGACCTGGCCCTTTTGTGCCCATATATGGAGCTGAGTGATTTGTGAGTCATGGTGACATGAGTGTGATGGCGTGGTCCTGCTTTGGGGACTCCTTATATGGTTATGGCTGAGTCATGGTGACATGAGTGTGATGGCGTCTTTTGTGACCATATATGGAGCTGGCGTGGTCCAAGCACTAACTATGACACCCTGCAGATCATGTCTGTAATTTATTCTAATTGTTATTGCAATTTACGATCTGCGTTCGCTTTCCGCGTTCGCGCGTCTTACTCGTAATAATAAAAATCACACCCCTGTGAAGTGAGCAGTGCAATGTTGTGAAGTGAGCAGTGCAACATTGCACTGCTCACTTCACTGGGGTGTGATTTCTATTATTATTACAGTATTAGTATTTTTCTTATGAAAGCAGAGAGTATTCTGTTTCATACGGTATATAGTATGTACATGTCGCTATAGGCCTTATTTTGTGAATATTTAGTTGTTAGGTCCATGCTTTCTCTAAAATTATCTTTTTCAGAGAACTTTAGAGATGGCATGGGCCTGAATAACTATTATTCACAAAATAAGGCCTATAGCGACATGTACATACTATATACCGTATGAAACAGTAGACTCTCTGCTTTCATAAGAAAAATACTAATACTGTAATAATAATAAAAATCACACCCCTGTGAAGTGAGCAGTGAAATTGCACTGCTCACTTCACAGGGGTGTGATTTTTCTGGGTGGTATTTTTCTTATGAAAGCAGAGAGTCTACTGTTTCATACGGTATATAGTATGTACATGTCGCTATAGGCCTTATTTTGTGAATAATAGTTATTCGGGTCCATGCCTTCTCTAAAGTTCTCTGGTGGGCGCAAGCTGCATTCAATAGCCAATTAGTGACAAACTGTACATGGGATCAATGTGTATTTGTTTTCCTCCTAAAAGTAGACATTCAGGGCTTTCATTCAGTGTATAGTATGTATATGATATCTTTTTATATCTGTCTGTCAATGTCTGTCAACTTCAAGCCTCCATATCTCTGTTGTTTTTTTTCACGAGCAGCGTGCAGGCAAAAGCAGGTGTTAGAAAAAGGTCAATATCTCCAGAATGGAAGATGGTAGAATCATAATTTTTTTTTTTTAAATTAGTGGACAAGTTGGGCTTTCTTTTGATTTATGCGGTGTGATTCTCGCTATAAGAGGCCCCTCGCTGTGGGCCCCCCGAAAAGTTCAAAAAGCCCATGTTAACCCCTTAGCACCAGTAAGCCTTGGTCCGCTAGAACCTGTAGCAGTTAAAGTGTTAAATGGGGGTCTGTAGCCTAATATGCATGTCAAACTGGGGGCCTAGATTATTCTCGATTATTCCTCAATGTGGACGTGGTGCAACTGGTACAAGTTGCAACAACCTTTGCAGGGAACTATAGCATCGCATTTATTGCACTTTGCATGCTCAGCCTCAGAGTAATTTCCCTCTCTGTTAACCACACTTTGGAGATCTCTTCGACATACTGTCCCACTCGCTCCGCGGTGGTCGCTGAATGCACAGAACAGTGGGGCGTATCCTCCCCGACCCCACTCACTCACTCATGTATTTGGGGTGACATCACCCCAGGCTCTGCTTGCATGCATGCACAGACACAGCGGAGCTAAATGACGACTGATGAGAACCGTTTGGGGAAGCGTTAATACAAAAACGATGGAACCGGCTCCGGATCCGCAATGTCGTAACCGGTTCTGAAATGGACCCGGTTCCGAATCCCAACCCTACTGTTCATTGATATGCTCTGTCCCGTCTAAATAAACAAAGTAAAGTAAAGTTATGCTGTTGATGTAATGTCTTTGTTATGCTCTGCTCTGTGGTTTGTTGTTGATATCAGAGCTGTCGCTCGGTTCACAGATAATCTGAGATGTCAATTGTGATATGATATCACATCAGCAGAGCCACACCGGCAGAGCCACACCGCCAAACTAAATGCAAAAGCTTTGCAATACACGGCTAATGGTCATTCTGAGCTGAAGTGTTTCAATTAACTGACGGACGGACAGACGGACAGGACACTCACCCACGACGGACAGGATGACCACGACGAAGTCGAAGATGTTCCAGCCCACGGTGAAGAAGTAGCAGCGCAGCGCGATGATCTTCACCGTGCACTCGCACGAGAAGATGATGATGAAGACCAGGTTGATGTTGTTGAGGATGTACTCCATGTGCGGCGCCTGCTCGTCCGTCTCCACCATCATGGTGATCATGTTGAGCAGGATCAGCACCATGATGATGATGTCAAACGCCTGCTTCCCCGCCAGGTCGAAGAAGAAGCCCTGCACGTTGTTCTGCAGGGGGGAGAGAGGGCGGGAGGGAGAAGTAAGACAACTAAGTAAGACAGAGTTACGACAAGTAACTAAGACAGAGTAACTATAAGTAACTAAGGTCAGAGTAACAGACAAGACATACTGTTACTGTCTGTTTCTATCTTAAATCCTATTCTTTTAGATTGTTTATTATATAGTATTATAATAGTAGTGTGTAGCGAGCGTGGAAATATAGTGGCCCTCTGGAGCGAGTGTGGAAATATAGTGGCCCTCAGGAGCGAGTGTGGAAATATAGTGGCCCTCAGGAGCGAGTGTGGAAATATAGTGGCCCTCTGGAGCGAGTGTGGAAATATAGTGGCCCTCAGGAGCGAGTGTGGAAATATAGTGGCCCTCAGGAGCGAGTGTGGAAATATAGTGGCCCTCAGGAGCGAGTGTGGAAATATAGTGGCCCTCAGGAGCGAGTGTGGAAATATAGTGGCCCTCAGGAGCGAGTGTGGAAATATAGTGGCCCTCAGGAGCGAGTGTGGAAATATAGTGGCCCTCAGGAGCGAGTGTGGAAATATAGTGGCCCTCAGGAGTGAGTGTGGAAATATAGTGGCCCTCTGGAGCGAGCATGGATATATTGCGGCCCTCTGGAGTGAGCATGGATATATTGCGGCCCTCTGGAGTGAGCATGGATATATTGCGGCCCTCTGGAGTGAGCATGGATATATTGCGGCCCTCTGGAGTGAGCATGGATATATTGCGGCCCTCTGGAGTGAGCATGGATATATTGCGGCCCTCTGGAGTGAGCATGGATATATTGCGGCCCTCTGGAGTGAGCATGGATATATTGCGGCCCTCTGGAGTGAGCATGGATATATTGCGGCCCTCTCCATCATCAAAGTTGTCCACGCCTGATATAGCGGTAGTATGTGGTCTTACCAGAGGTCTAGGAATGGGTTTCTGGGGCTTCTTCGAGCCCAGTTTCTTCATGGCGTTGTAGTACTTCTTCTGTTCCTCCGTCATGAAAATGTCCTGTCCTCCTAAGTACACGCACGCACGCACGCACACACAAACACACACACACACACACACACACACACACACAGTTATCTTCCCCGGAGAGACAGCACGTAGACAGCATCATCAGCCGAGCTCTATTATCACTAATCACACTCACGTGAAGTGAGGGGCGACCACTGTATTTAAATCGGCGACATGAAAAAGTTGAGCAACACGGAGATATAGAAACATGGGTTTTTCAGAAAACTGAAGACATTGTTTCAGAATCGGCCTCAGGTCTAAATGGGCTAAACAAACATAGACGTGCTAGCAGACAATTTACATTCCCTGGAAAGTAACAGTTTTGGGGAAATAAGTGCTGACTGGCCCCGTTTTATTTTAGCAGTGGGAGCAGCGAGGATGACGCGATACCTTTACTTCTCCTGGGTTCACAATGGAAAGAGACAACGGGCACAGAATAAAACCTCTGAGCGATATAAAACCACTGCTTTTCAAAGTGGGGTTCGGGCACTCTCAGTGGTCTGCCAACCAGTGAGGAGCCCCCACCGGGAGGACGTGCTGTTGTACCCCTATACTGGCTCACCTGCCAGTGAGGAGCCAAGTGTGTTTGTATTATAGGCTACATATTTATTTGGTGCTTATCTTTCGTTTCTGCTGGTTGAAGTTGTCGATGATGACTCCGATGAAGAGGTTGAGGGTGAAGAAGGAGCCGAAGATGATGAAGACCACAAAGTACAGATACATGTAGAGGTTGATCTCCTTGATGGGTTGTTCCTCCACCTGCAACGCACGCACACACACACACACACACACAGTTAACTCATGCACTATTGTACAGATTAACAGCTATAGAGTTGGACTGGACTTGAACTTACAGCGCGAGAGTCCACAGCCGCGTACATGATGTCCATCCAGCCTTTGAAGGTAGCCTAGGAAACACATAAGAGCATGTTGTTCATGTCAACAAGGCCTCAATACGTACATTTCATTATTAAAATTTTTACTCATGTATTTATTTATTTCATTCATTCTGGTCTTCTGAGACTGAGACTTTCAGCACTGAGTGCTGAAAAGGGAAACTTCCCTTTTTGCAAAAGAATACATGTTAATGACAAAACTCAGCCCTTCGACGAGGAAACACCGCTTAGCGTTGGTCTTCCCTCCAGCCGCCTACGCTCCGATATCTTCGTCATGTCTGCTTAATTTGTTTTCGTTCTGCTTGTCTTTAGTTTCACTCCCTTCGGGAAGGTAAATGGTAAATGGTGCATTTATATAGCGCCTTTATCCAAGGCGCTTTACATAGATTGTGCATTACATTCACCCATTCATACACCGATGGCAGCGGAAACCATGCAAGGCACCATGAAGGAGTGTTATAGTTTTGTCCCGTTTAGTTCTGTGCAGCTCATGTTTGTTAGGTTCAGTTGTAGTGTTGTATCTGTTGTTCGTTAGGGATTTGAGTTAAGTGTTATTCGTCTGGCCATCATCGCCTTTTCTTTTGTGTTCTGTTCATTCATCACCCTGTAATGTAAGTCAGTCCGTCCGTCAGTGCTCACAGAGCCATTCCTTTGTAATACTTTCAGCAAAAGAAAAAAAAAATATATAATATATATATATTTCACTCTGTCCCAACTCTTGTCTGCCCAGTGTCCCCGCAGGGCCTCCCTAGTGACTCCCCAGTGTCTCCCCAGTGTCTGCCTCCCCAGTGCCTCCCCAGTGTCCCCCCGGGGGGGGGGGGGGGAGGGGGGGTTGGGGCGCCGCAAAATATGTCACATTCTGTCTCTCCCTCAGTCTGTGACTCCACACTGGCCACTCCCATATCCCATTCCAGCACACCCAGTTCACCCAGTTCCATTTACACACCTGTCTTCAACTACCTCATCAGCCCCAATCAACCCACCTCCTATAAGACTGGACTCATTTCACACACTCACTGTCAGGTTATACCATGTCAACCTTGTGTTTGGTCTTGCTTGTTCTTGGACTCTGCATTTTTGGACTTCCTGCTTTACTGCCCGCCATTCTACACAGTAAGCCTTGTATTGTTGGACTGCTACTGTTCTGCCTGCATTCTGCTCTGTAGATTAGCATGTTTGGACTACTGTTCTCCTGCCTGCTTGTTACTGTTAGATTTGCCTATTTTCTGTTATTAAATTCTTAAATCTACTCTGTCTATACTGTGGCTTTGCATCCTGGGTTCAATCTAAACCTCACTCCTGACAAAAATATCCTGCTTAGGACGCCAGATTGCTTAGGACCGGCCCTGCTTACCATGGACTTGAGCCACTTTGTAATTTATTTGTCTTTGAGTATCGAAGGAAGTATTATTCTGTGAGCGTTGTTGTTCTTCCATGCATGTGCATGTTGAGGGCAGGTTGCCCCTAGACTTCAGAACAGTCCGTAGCAAGTATCTCTGATGTCATGGACACTGGACTCACTTCCTTCCTGCAGGACTACATGTTGTCTCAGTGAGACAGCCCTCCCCCTATCCACAAGGAGGAGCAGTGCAGTGCATTATGGGAAGCCCTGATGAAGACCGGTATAGGTCGAAACATGTTTAATCAAGTTTTCCTCCTTTTTAACTATATGCGTTGTGCCCGGATCTCCGCTTTTTTCTATAAAAGCATTATGGGAATTGTAGTCCAAGTGAGCCCAGTGTCGATGACATCAGAGACACTGGGCTCACAGCTAAAATCTAGAATATCTAAAACCACATTTTACACACATAAAGACCCCCAGGAAAAGTGTTCTAAATTCTAAATCTTCTAAACGTCATTAACATGAGTTTGTGTTTGTTGTTTTGTCCTTTCATGGCCACCCTGGCCTGACGTTCTAGGCCTTTCCCAATTCATACTGACATTTATATGGAGTTTCTGTAACAATCAATTTGTCATTAATGAATAATGCACACCTTTTCCGTTAGTGGTGCAGCTGTATACTTTGTGTGTTACTCCTCTTAGCCTCTAGACTCCGCATAAGGTTGTGACACACTCCAATGCATGGCCTTTGAAAATTACATTGCATGGCAGCCAAGTTCCATCATGACAAGGTAACTACACAACCCAAACCTTTACCAAAGTGTCCTTGCCCTTTATATTGACACTGAGGAGAGGGGGGGAGAGAGAGAGAGAGAGAGGGGGGGGGGGGGTTGTTTATGAAACTATGAGGACAGACTGGTTGCCTTGGCAACACTTCAGCCTCCATTGTGATTTTTATCAATGAGACAACAAGCCACGTCCTTTTATGGACTTCCTGTTCCTGTTCTCAGATGCAATCAAAGGACAAACGGCAGAGAGAGAGAGAGAGAGAGAGAGAGAGACAGAGACAGAGAGTGCTTGCGTGCATGCGTGCGTGCGTGCAGAGACGTGGTTGAGTAGGAACTCCAGAAACTTGTAATTTGGTCCGTTTTGAACATCAATACCATTAATCACTTCACCACAATTCAAGTCCCTCTCGGGGTCTGCCAGCAGTCGGGCCCCCCAGGGCCCCCCCAGGGGCACGCACCGTTATCACCAATCCTCACCAACACACTTGGGGGCCACATGTGGCCCCTGCAGTGTTACAGCAGTGTTAAATTACAGTGTCTGACATTTCAAGTGATCATTACGACGGCATCAAGGCCCACCGACATACATTTTAGTCGACTATATCAACTGTAGATTTAGTCGACTAAAACTAGACTAACACTACAAAACATTTCAGGTGACTAAAATTAAAACTCTCTAGCTCGCTGCATGTACTTCACTAGTGTCCACTACTTTGTGTGTGTGTGTGTGTGTGTGTGTCACTGTGTGTGCGTGTGTCACTGTGTGTGTGTGTGTGTGTGTGTCACTGTGTGTGCGTGTCACTGTGTGTGCGTGTGTCACTGTGTGTGCGTGTCATTATGTGTGCGTGTGTCACTGTGTGTGCGTGTGTCACTGTGTGAGCGTGTGTCACTGTGTGCGTGTGTCACTGTGTGTGCGTGTGTCACTGTGTGAGCGTGTGTCACTGTGTGAGCGTGTGTCACTGTGTGTGCGTGTGTCACTGTGTGCGTGTGTCACTGTGTGAGCGTGTGTCACTGTGTGTGCGTGTGTCACTGTGTGTGCGTGTGTCACTGTGTGCGCGTGTGCCACTGTGTGCACGTGTGCCACTGTGTGCACGTGTGCCACTGTGTGCACGTGTGTCACTGTGTGTGCGTGTGTCACTGTGTGTGTGTGTGTGTCACTGTGTGTGCGTGTGTCACTGTGTGTGTGTGTCACTGTGTGTGTGTGTGTGCCACTGTGTGCATGTGTGCCACTGTGTGCGTGTGTCACTGTGTGTGTGTGTGTCACTGTGTGTGCGTGTGTCAGAGACGCTAGAAGGCAGCTATTTCCAGGTGCTGACGGTCGCCGTGGCGACCGGCCAAACACACATGAGGTGAGGAGCTGAGTGGGCTGTCGCTATGACGACACTCTCACCTACCGACAACGCTGAAACTTACTCTCTCTCTCTCCCTCTCTCCCT
This sequence comes from Protomyctophum bolini, assembly GCF_963924005.1. Classification (NCBI taxonomy): domain Eukaryota; kingdom Metazoa; phylum Chordata; class Actinopteri; order Myctophiformes; family Myctophidae; genus Protomyctophum; species Protomyctophum bolini. The sequence continues at coordinate 30,200,270 of NC_137882.1, forward strand.
CTCTCTCTCTCTCTCTCTCTCTCTCTCTCTCTCTCTCTCTCTCTCTCTCTCTCTCTCTCTCTCTGAAATCACTCTAAAAATAAAAAGCTCTCAGACACCGACTGTTTGATTGCAGCCCATCAGAGAGAGAGAGAGTAAGTGGTGCGACGTCCACTTCTGGTGACTCGAGTCCCCCTCTCTGCATTGTGATTATTCATTGACCCACAAAGGATTTAACCCATTCTGACCTGAGATCAGATTCATACGAGGTTTCCACTGGACAACACACTGGTCTGATGAACCCATTCTGACCTGAGATCAGATTCTAAAAATGTCAGTCGTTCTTCGAATTTTTCAAAAATAGCAGACCTACAAGCTCGTATCGCGCCACTCGGTGGCGCGATATGAGCTTGTAGATCTGCTATTTTTCAATAGGTAAAGCATAACATGATGCTAACACCAAAATGGGTGCCCGGTCAGAATGGGTTAACATTGTCTTATTACAATAAATACATTGGGCACGATTCACTATAAGCTGCATATTTTCCAAAGTTCCCAAGTTACAGTACAGTCTAAAATAAGTCATTCTAATACCATACAGCAGGCTTTGGACCCATGCATGTATAAGTCTGCAATCCGAGCAGACTTGACTATAACGTACTATAACGTGGGACGTTTGGAACACGAAGGGCTCCATTTTCGTCACCGCTATACCCCTTTATCCCTAAACTTCTTTGCCTATTTTACTATTTTGCTAAACATTTTTGAATAGTTAAAATGGCCAGTCTACGAGCTCACAACGCGTCGTGCTTAGTGTTTAGTGTTTAGTGTGTAGTGTTTAGTTTAGTGTTTAGTGTGTAGTGTTTAGTGTTTAGTGCTTAGTGTGTAGTGTTTAGTTTAGTGTTTAGTGTGTAGTGTTTAGTTTAGTGTTTAGTGTGTAGTGTTTAGTTTAGTGTTTAGTGTGTAGTGTTTAGTTTAGTGTTTAGTGTGTAGTGTTTAGTGTGGCTGCTGAGTGGACGCCTGGGCGGGGCCTGATGGTGCGGTGCACAAATCAAGGTGAGCCGATGGACAGTTGTGGGGAAAAAAAAACTAAAAGTACTCAATTGTAAAAGTTCGGAATTCAAAACGTACTTGAGTAAAAGTGCAAAAGTATTGGTATCAAAATGTAAAAAAGTGTAAAAAAGTAGTATGTAAGTATGTCCCGTTCAAGTTTTCAAATGTCTAAAAATGCAGCGCGTTGTGAGCTTGTATAGATCAAGCTCCATCGCTCCATCACGCAAATCAAGGTGCGAGATGGAGCGACGTGTGCGAATAGCGAGCGTGACATCAGCCGCCTCCTGGAGCGTGGAGCAGCATTTCACCAGCGCTCCACTCCGCTCACATGCTCCGATTGATGCTTGTCATGCAAGACGAACCGGCGAACGAAGGGGCTGAGTTTTTCTGTCAGAGCGCCTTGACTTCTCGACTTCTCTCCATCGCAATGGATTATTTATGAGTTGTGGACTCGCTCTCAAATTCACCTTTCTAACAACATGAAAACAATGTGGAACTCTGTGGGAAGTGCAGACCGCTTTCCGACCGTCCGTTTGTATAGCATAATATAGTGATGACTGGTGACTTGTGAGTCTTTATGTCCAGTCTACTGTTCACCTACTAGAAGTTGATCAGATGCATTTTGTTGCCCCCCTAAAGGTGCGTTCAGACTTGAATTGAAATATTCACCTCGGTTCATCCCGTTTGTGCCGTGCCAGGTCGCGCCGCGCCCGTTCGCAGCGCTCGTACAACTTCTCGTCTTCGCGTTGACTCTGTATGTAATGGCGCCACTCTAACCGTTCCAAGTCTGAACACACCTTTAGCGTGTTGCCCTATACGCTAAAGGGACAGCGCTAGCAGCAGGCTAGCTTAGCAGCAGCGCTAGCACAAGGCTAGCTTAGCAGCAGCGCTAGAACAAGGCTATAGCTTAGCAGCAGCGCACCAGTCACTCACCACTTGCAGCAGGGCCAGGTAGCCCGCCCCCACGTTGTCGAAGTTGACCTTGACCTTGCTCCAGTAGAACTGCGGGTCGTTGAGGGACAGACACTCGCTCTTGTTGTTGATGAACGAGGCGTTGTAGACGAAGCCCGTTTTGTTCATGCAGCGACCGTACTTCCCTGCAAAAAAATAAGGTCCAGAGTGACGACAAGCACAATAAGCAAAGTAAACACACGCGTGGATTAAAGAGAGACTTCCCAGACACTATAGTGCAGTGGTTCCCAAACATTTCCATGTCAATGATCCCCCAAATTGACACCAATTGGCCCGCGGACCCCCATTTGAAGACATGCCAATTAAGGACCCCCCATAAGACATGTGACGGCTCTAGCAGTGATTCTCAACCCGTTAAACTTCACGGACCCCCCAGTTTGCCATGCATATAGGCCTATCTCACAGCGCGTCCCCACCCCCTTTCCCCACCCCCTTTCCAGACCTAGTGGTGTTGACGTGACGTCAGTCCATAGACATTACATGTTAAAAGACCTACATTCAGAAGCCATAAACAACGCTTTTTCTGAAGGTAAACTTTATTCTATTTGGTTCAGCGGTCTTAACATCTTGTTTTCTTCATGATACTATTGGTCTTTTACATTTTAACACTTGGAAACGGCCTTAAATGGCGCAGAGAAAGCAGGTAGGGATGTAGCTCTGGTCCATAGCCTTATACTCATGTAATGAAATAATCCACATTTTTCGACCGCGGACGAGATCATGGATTTCACACTGCCACGCCAGACTAGTGAAGAAACACGCTGGGAATATTAGAGAGGTCGATGGGTGGCTCTTCCAAGTCAGACTTTGCGCTCTCATTAGAAGGCGGGTGTAAGTGCCACCCAGCCGTTTCTCAAATTTACACACATTATTTCAAATGTCTTTGAAAGTGTCCATGTCTCGGAGCCATGAAATAATAATCATACTATAATTCAGTCAATGTCTGTCTGTCTGTCTGAATGTCTGAGGGTCTGTCTGTCAGAAAACACTGCTGTATCTCCTCACCGCCTGCACCAATCGCTCCCACTTTTCACACAGGCATTGACCATAATAATATGGAGGTCTTAACGAAGCCCCTTTTTCCAATTTAACAAATTACAAATGAATAATGAATTTATTAGTGAATAAAAAATGCGGAAACGCACCCAGGGAGCAGTACCCCTGCGGCCACAATGGGGACGGCAATATCCCACAACGGGTAAGGGCCAGTAATAATAAGCTGTGAGTATAGTACTTCTTCCAACACTGTAGGGTTACATACCGGCAAACAGGTTGACTCCCATGATGCTGAAGATCAGCCAGAAGATCAGACAGACCAGCAGTACGTTCATGATGGAGGGGATGGCTCCAATGAGGGCATTGACCACCACCTGGACGCAATACACACCCATGAGATATATACACACACACACACACACACACACCACCTGGGCGCAATAGAGCACCAAAGTCCTGACGTCACTCGCTCATCCCCATGAAGGGTCTATGGAGAATAACATTGGGTTATCTAAAAATCGTCTCATAATACAACTTGAATTGTGGTCCAAACTGTCTCTGCCAATATCGTCATGGATATTCTGTCTGTATTGTTTACGACAGTCGGTCACTCACAGTCTGTTTCTAGCGAAAATGTAACTAATTCGGCAGCAGTATAAACATTGGCCAGGATGTTTTGTTTATTTTTCAAACACAGTTCTTATATGAGACAATCTAAGATCCACCCTTATGGGTATTATAATACAAATTTAAATACTTCAATTATACACGGACTCATGGAAAAATTGACGTCAGACTTTGGTGCTGTATATACACACCCATGAAATATACACCGACGCAATACACACCCAATGAGAGGAGAGGAGAGGAGAGGAGAGGAGAGGAGAGGAGAGGAGAGGAGAGGAGAGGAGAGGAGAGGGACAGGAATGGACATAGTGAGGACATGGAGGACATGACAGCCATGGGTCAAAACCAGATGCACTAAATATAGAAATGAACACAAGCAGAGAGATGTTAAACACTACATGTAATACTGTTTAATGGTAAACATGCACGCACGTTAGAAGTTAAGGTAATACAATGTGATGATACGTGTTGCCGTTTCAAACACAGTGAGTGTACAGACGAAAACACAGAACACAACAGATTTAAGTTTAATTAACACTGATAACATTTACATTTCTAAAGGAGCACTTCACCCATTTTCAACCTCATCTTACTTGCATATAATTGGTGTCATCTTAAAATGAGCATTAGGTGAGGACCAATTATATGAAGATTGGGGGTGAAGTGGCCCTTTAACACGGTGGGAACACTGATGTTAGACACAAAGGGAACAATTGGTGGAAAAAGTACTCAAATGTTTTACTTAAGTAAAAGTATCAATAGCTTACTGCAATATAGAAAGACTATAAAAGTCCAGAATTAAAAATGTACTTGAGTAAAAGTACCAAATTTTTGCATCAAAATGTATTTAAAAAACTACTCACTATATGCAGAATGTCCCATTTCAAGTGTAGACAAATATTTTGAAAATACCAGATCTACAAGCTCACAGCTTGTAGATCAGCTATTTTCAAATGGCCAAAATGTGTACAGTATAAGGCTGAAGTGTTTAATGTATGAGTTGCAATAACAATGAAAGAGTGACTAGCGTTTTCAAATAAATGGTAGTGGAATAAAAGTACAACATTTGCCTCTGAGATAGTAGTGGAGTAGAAGTAAAAGTATTGGAAATTGGAAATACTCAAGTAACTCACAGATACCTCCATTTGTACTCAAATACCATTACTTAAGTAAAATTGTCTTAATAGTTACTTTCCACCACTGGACACGATATAGACATGACGGGAACACTGACGTCAGACACAACACTGATGTTAGCCGTGGTTGGAACACTGATGTCAGACACAACACTGATGTTAGCCGTGGTTGGAACACTGATGTCAGACACAACACTGATGTTAGCCATGGTTGGAACACTGATGATAGGTGTTGAGACAACACGTTGCTGGAACGTCACCACTGCGACGCGCACGGAAACCAACGCACCCAAACACACCCGAGGCCACAGAACAACTACTGGGAATAATGTCAAATACTTGAATTATGTATATAGCAGATAAAGGGCATAGTATGCAACTTTGCCCCGTGTTTACATGAAACAATATGTCTGTTTGGGTTTTTTTGTCAGGTGAAACCGCTAAATCCCTGGAACATGTGACGCGTTTGAAACCTAAACACCAGTGTGTAATAATAACACCCAAATGTTTATTAATGGTCACAAAATACAGTAGAACACTCAAAACAGCTCACGAGAACACCTAGTGTTCGAATTCTAAACACCTATGACTGACTTTGATTGTACAAACCATAACCAAACACGTTTATGTGTTTACTGGCAAATAAACATGTTCTTCTGTTTATAATCTAAACACTGTGACACGTTTAAAAAGTGTCACAAATAAGTGTTTATAACCTAAACACTGGGATTTAGTGTATAGCCTCGGAACCCCAGACGTTTTTATTTCCAGGGAGAGAAAAAAAAAGTCTGGGGCCGAGTCCACTTCAATTTGGCATACAGTAGCGCAAACGTCGCTCGCTTTCTGCTGATTTCTGATCGGCTGCACCATTGTTAAATTGACGCACACACGCACAAACACACACTCCTCTCTCTCTCTCTCTCTGTCGCTCTGATTAATTAGTCTCATGTCATGCAGCTGTGTGTAGTTTCTCCCAGCGGATGCTGCCTATGCCATATAAAGCAGGTGAGTTCCAGTCTAGGTGAAACCTGACTAATGACTCATGAAATGTAAGCAACCTTGTCATCAATGGGGTGAGCTAATCATCAATGGGAGTCACACCCCATGCCGCCTAAGTCAATGGGAGTCTGACCCCATACTCTGAAACGCCGCCTAAGCCAATGGGAGTCTGACCCCATGCTCTGAAACGCCGCCTAAGTCAATGGGAGTCTGACCCCATGCTCTGAAACGCCGCCTAAGCCAACGTAAGTCTGAGCCCATACTATGAAACGCCGCCAGAAACGCCGCCAGCCAATCGCGTAGTAGCGACTAGAGACCTATAGTCATGATTGGCTGCCTCCTAAACTACACACTCAACGCGGAAGGGCTGCTTTCACCCAACACCCATATGCACACACCGCAGCGAATCGCGGCTAAGGCTATGAGCTAACTGGAGAGCAGGAAAGATGCACAACGGAGACAGCGTTTGTTTCACCTGACATATATGACTATCTTTTCTTTTTGTTGCTTGTTACTCATCATTTCCCTCTATAGCAGCAGTTATTATCATTTTGCTATTTTCACTGTTTGTCTTGGCTTGATCCTAAACAAATTGTGTGCACAGTTTCACCTCAATCGGGCCAACAGGTTCCGGAGATTAGCTGTCCACAGACAGATGGACACTGGTTATCGTACTTGTATAGCAGACGTGAAGTCCACACACCAGCTCTGACAGTGTGATTAAAAATAAAATAAAATAAATAAAGTTTGCCCTACGCACAGTGCGTACTGCATCGCGTATGCCTGGCGGGGGCGCTGGGTCTCCCCCTATACGTAGGTTTTCGGGATTCTCAACCGTATTATTGGGGCCCGGATGTGTTTTGATTGGTTGGTTTTTAATACCGTCTCTCTTACCCTCATCCCTTCAAATCTGGAGAGAGCCCTGAGGGGCCGCAGCGCTCTGAGGGTCCTCAGCGATTTGATGGCTGCAAACTCTGAATAACCCAACGTGTTAGCTACCAGACTGACCAATGACACCTGAGGGGAGAGAGAGAGAGAGAGAGAGATAGCCGAGAGTATTAGCTTGTAGGCTAATCAGAGCTAACCTGTGAAAGAATGCAGGCCATCAGGATTAGAGAGAGGGGGAAGAGGAACGAGAGAGAGAGAGACCTAAAAGACAGATGGAAGAACAACAGAAGATAAGGGGAGAGAGGGAGAGAGCCAGAAGAAAGCGCCAGGAACATTAGCTTGGATGCTAATCAGAGCTAACCTGCAAAATAATGAGGGCCATCAGGATTAGAGAGAAGGAGAAAGGGAGGGGGGGGGTTGGGGGGAGTTGTACGTGGAGAAACACCATGTGCTGCCATCTTGTCCAACTGCTGCAGAACTGAACACTGTTGTATAGGAACATGAAGACAGGCTGAGTGTTGTCCTGTTGAGTTAACAGCTGAAATAACTGCAACACAATCACATGTCACACCCTGCAGTGGAACAAATAAATAATAATGATAAAAACAATAACGTGTTTAGAAGAATTCGAAACTTTGAATTGTTTATGGTTGCAGCTGTGGAGGAGATGATTATTAGTAGGCTATCTTCTGTATACGACACCTGTAGAGCGTGCAATTAAAATTGACCTTTTATTCCACAGCAGCCATTTTGACACAAAATAGTAGGCTATAAGCACGATGCATAATAGCAACACTGCTCACAGCATCAGGGCAAGACCGCCAGTGTTGCCAGACAGGTTAACGAAAACAAGCCCCAAAGGATGTGACTATGTCAGAGAGAGAGAGAGAGAGATCCCTGAAACCAGCCATCCAGCCAAGCAGGAAACCACAGCGTAGCAGAAACGCTGCCTGGAGCTAACACTACTGCTGGGTTTAAGCAGTGGAACGATGCTCGATAGAGGTCTAGTCAGAGAGGTGGCACAAAGTCACTGTTTTGCAAGTACAGTACAGTCAAGTCCCAATAAGTACAGGCAAGTCCTAGTCTCGCATAGCCAGACAACAATTACACAATCTCCAAATGCCATATAGGGTCTGGAACTACACAAGTTTCCATTATTGGTAAGCAGCAAGATATATTGTATGCTTCGATGATTTTTGATTAGGATACATTTCCGCAACTGTAAAGACGAAACGGAATTGGTGAGGGGGCTTTGCACATCCGTTTCATCACTTGATCATTGTCAGAGCATTTGAAAATTGTGGGAGGACACAGCGAGACTGGGCAAGTCCCAAGTCCAAAACTTTTTATATCGAACGCCAATAAGTCCTATTATTAAGCTTGTTGGAAGTCATCAAGTCAAGTCAAGTCTCGATTAATTCTTTTTTAGTTTTGACTCGAGTCCAAGTCTGGAGTGCACACCTCTGCAGTCTATAGAGGGTCTCCAGAGGGTCTCCTTTCGGGGTCTTACCCTCATCCCAGCGAAGCGGGACACAGCGCGGAGGGGCCTCAAAGCCCGCAACGTTCTCAGCACTCTCATGGTGGCGATCTGGTCAACGCTGATGGCATGAGCCAGCATGCTCAGCAGAGAAATCTATATAGAACACCACCCCCGGTGGTCAGGGAGTTCAATGGCATTCAACGGAAGCTATACAGAACAGAACACCCCTGGGCACGGAGATCAGAGAAATTCAATGGAATCTACAGGACACCCGACCAGGGACTTCAAACACGCAATGGACAGTGGCATGCACAGATAGTCACTAGGGGGTGCTGGAGCACCACCTGCCCTTTTCTTTTTATTTTCTTACAGTGTGTGCACTTTACAGTATGTGGACCATGGTGACATTGATCAATTCCTGATAAAAAAGCTTCTAATATATTATTTAGGCTCCAAAATCTATAGATCTCCCACTATTAAGGCAACCGGCTAGTTCCATGCGCTGCCCAATGTGCCCTTTTTTTCCACTTGAGCACCTGCCCCTCTAAATGTCTGTGCACGCCACTGGCAACGGATATACATGTATATAGCTTCTAATGTGGCTGTTGGATAAAAGTCGTATCTTGAAGTTGTTAGAACAATGATATCTACCAGGGCAAGAAATCGAGGATTTTCCCCATTTAAGTCCGTATTTTACGTATGCTGAAATACATTTTCAAATGCGTAAATCACCTTGCACATGGAATGTTGAACACAGAAATAGAAATGACACCCAGTGTGAGTAAGCAGTACCATACGGGGCATTCACTTCTAGTCATTTTTACTAGTTGACTAGTTGTTTAACTATACCTATTATGTAAAAAGAAGTAGTAGAAGTATATTTTTGGAAATAAATATTTGTACATTTAAAAACTGTGTACATTGATTGGTGACTATAACTATAATCTACCTGATCCTGAGGCCCACAAAATCGGGGAAAAAAACTTTTTTTTCCCTCTTTTCCAAACAAGGTCGACTAGTGGATTTACTAGTCAAATTGTTGACTACCGTAGTTGCTTAAAAGCCCAAGGGCTGCATTTTCGTCACCGCTAAACCCCTCATCCCTAAACTTCTTTACTATTTTGCAAAACATTTTTGAGTAGTTAAAATGGCCAGTCTACAAGCTCACAACGTGTCAATGCAGCTAGTTGAACTATTCAAAAATGTTTTCAAAGAAGTTTAGGGATAAGGGTGACGAAAACTGAGCCCCTATAGTAGGCTACCTATACATGGATGACTGGATGTGTGGGTGCTGGTATATTACGCAAAACATGGTATATTCGGGCAAAAGATACAGCTGTAGTGTGCAAGCTCTAAATGAATCTACACCCACTAAATGACATGTTCCCATAATCCAATAATTAATAACTAATTGAAGTTTACAGGAGACCGATCTTAACAAGAGCAATAGCCTACTTACGTATATATTTAAAGTATAGACATTAGACCCTTACTGTACATGTCACCCTATGGGTTTCTTTACAAACACCCTCTCACCTGTAGTTCTGAAATTAATCATCATCATCATCAATTACCTTAAAAGATGAATTAATGAATGAACATACTGTATAACCAACAATTAGAAAGAAAGAAAGAAAGAAAGAAAGAAAGAAAGAACATATCAAAGGGATAATTGTTGGACACATTAGTAGGATTAATCATTATCATTAATAGATTAGAATGAATCAATATCACTTCAGTTCAACCACTTTAGACCCTATAGTCTATCGTTTGAGTTGTGCTGTACTTGGTGCATTCTTTTTCAATCAATAGTACACTAAATCTCCTTGCCAAAAATAGCAGATCTACCTCAAAGTATACAAATATGAAATATGTTAGTAATTTATTTTTACACCTAAAGGGCCACTTCACCCCTTTTGCAACCAGAGCTTAATGAATGATGTTTGGGTAGACAAGAAACACTTTCCTGAGGTTTTTATGTGTGCAATATGTTTAATTTTTTTAAGCGTTCGCTCTGAAAGAATATATATCCAAAGATGTGCGCCACATTTTCACGATAACAAAAAAAATAGCAGATCTACAAGCTCTTAGTGCCGCGCTAGGAGCTTGTAGATCTCCTATTGTTTCAATAGCTAAAGCAAGCATGTGGCAAAATGCTTAAAACTCCAAAAGGGGCCAAAAACAGAACGCTGGAGAACCTCCGATGGAGACTTACATCGACGATGAGGAAGTCCAGCCAGCACCAGTAGTTGGTGAAGTACTTCTTGAAGCCGTAGGCGACCCACTTGAGGAGCATCTCCAGGATGAAGACGTAGGTGAAGATCTTATCGGCAAACTCCAGGATCACCTTTATTACCCGCCTCTGCTCTATGTAGATGTCCTCGAACGCCTGGGGGAGGGAGAGAGAGAGAGAGAGAGAGAGAGAGAAGGTTCAAGGATGTACTTTATTGTTACATCTTGTGTACAGGTACATGAGAATAAATAAAAAAAGATTTCAGACAATGCAGCAGCAGCAAATGTGTAATATACTGTATCATCAAATAGCAATCACAGCGAGCACCGCAGCAAACAGAGGGATAGAACAAAGAGTGCAAGACAGAGCGAACAGGAAAATAGAGAGAGAGTAACATATGTACATGTGCGTATTTTCCATGCAGTAGCAAAGTTAGGTAAACCCATGTGGTCATGTTCCACACTTATAACATGTTTTGGTTTAGGTGCAATTCGAGGCTATGTTCCATAATATACACCAGAACTGACAGATTTTCCCATGCAGGCGGGCTCAGTAACCCCCCCCCCCCCCCTCCTTATGTGCCCCTGCAAATGTCATGTGTGTGTCCTTGGCTACGTGTACGCGCACATGTGGGTGTGTGTGGGGGGGCTGTGTGTGGTGTGTGTGTGTGTGTGTGTGTTTTCGTGCGTGCGTGCGTGCTCACCAGTGCTCCAGAGCTCAGCAGAATCATGAAGATGATGAAGGTTTCAAACCAGCTGTGCTCGACGATCTGGTAGCAAGTCTTCCTCAGCCTCCACCACGCCTGGCCGTAGCCCGCTGCCACGTCCACGTCACAACACGGGCACCTGCGCACGCACACTGACACGCACGCACACACACACACACACAATTTACAATGTACTACATTTACAATTTAGGAATTTAGCAGACGCTCTGTTTTTTTATGATTTTTGGCATATACAAGCATTTCAATAACGTTTAACCAGTAAATTACAGATTGGACCAAAGAAATTGAAAAAACATACAAACAAACAAAACAAGAGACTTACAATAAAAAGAGACAAAACATATCCATCAGAGAAAAAGACAAAAACAATAAAATAATAACCCATTTAGGACCGAGACCAGATTCTACAAAATGTCTTTCATGCAGTTTTCTGCAAAACCTATGTTTCTGTATCAGTGGTGAGCTCAAACTATTTCATATCAAGGACCCCCAGAATTATACTGTATGTTAATTGGCCGCGGACCCTTATCTGAAAATTTGTTGATTGACAAATAAATGAGTTAAAACGTTCACCGTGTAAGAATAAATATTCAAAGATTTGCGCCACATTTTCACAATCTTTCCAAAGAAATTGCAGATCTACAAATTCATAAGGAGGAGTTAAAACATGCGGTAAAACATGAAATACATAAAAACAGTCATCATGAATCATACAACCTTACAGTGGAATATCTATATAATGAATCTATGCGTATACACTAACACTATATACACACACACACGCACACACACGGCATTACTATCTTTTTGTGGTACTTTTTTGGTATCAACACAAATCTTTGCTTCTGGGGGTCCCTGGCTCAAAATGTTTTGACACGGGGGTCCATGACCGAATGCAAGTCATTTTGGGGGTCCTTGACATGACAACTATTTTCTGTCCGCACGCAAGCATGCAGGCAGCCATTCTGGGCGCCATCTTGTCATAGACTTATGTGGCTTTAAACAGTCCTTTGTTGCGATTGGTTGTCTGCGTCCGCCCCATGTTGTGATCCAATTAAAGCTCTGATTACACTGGCCTTAATTTTTTTTTCTCCCTTGGCAACTAATGGGCTTTTTTTCCTGATAGGCCGGCGAAATAATCCAATGAAAACCGGACTTGTAATGTGACACCCACCCAATCAGGTCACTTGGCAAACGTTGTTATCTGTTAATGTGCATGCATGCGTGCATGCGTATAACTGTACATGCCGATGTGTGTGCGTACGTGCGCGTGTGTGTGCATACGTGTATGTGTGCGTGCATATTTGTGCGTGTACATGCGTGTGTGCGTATGTGTGTGCATACGTGCGTATGTGTGTTCGTACGTTGTGTGCGTACATGCGTATGTGTGTGTGGCTCAATTATTACAACATTAATAAACAAACACAAATGTCATTTTAAACGGATTTCCACCAATCAAATTAGAGAGTCCCAAACGAAGGGGTTTCCCTATAGTCTGTCTGCAGGGTTCTCAGTCACTCAGCGACCAATAATAAGCTCCCGGGTCACTCACTCATCAGCCAATCATATTACGTCTGCTGTGACTTATTAGGAAGTAAAAGATAAATGATAATCAGATTACACCTTACTGATTACTGTTGAAAACGACTTGGAAAATACATGGAAGGGATCTAATTACACTAACGAGATTTACTTTGATGAGACCTCTCTCTCTCTCTCTCCACTATAGACCATCATTAAGTCCAACAGAATCACGTGCGCACGCGCACACACACAAACACACACACACACACACACACACACACACACACACACACACACACACAACACACACACACACAACATTAACCAATGAGGTGGCATTTAGACGTCTAATGGAGCAGCTAATCTAATGGCTATACTGTCATCACACACGTCTCGCGTGCGTGCGTGCGTGCGTGCGTGCGTGCGTGCGTGCGTGCGTGCTTGTGTGCGTGCATGCTTGCGTGCGTGCGTACGTACATGTGTGGCCTATAAGGGTGTTTGTGTCTCAGTGTGCACGCGAGCAGAGACAATTTGAATAAATCAATTGTATATTCCCATTCCAACGACATAGACAATGAATATAAACCACTATCCTAGGCTATTCTGATCCAGCCGTTACGTCATTATGCATAATTTATCGTTAGCTGCTAAGACCAATTTTTTTTCGTCGACACTACCTTTTTTCACGTACATTTTCAGCAAGTGTAAAATTTGCCAATACGACGTATACATCAAGGCCACCAAAATACATTTTAGTCGACTAAATCAACTGTAGATTTAGTCGACTAACACTAAAACATTCCTGGTGACAAAAATGTGACTAAAACTAAATGAAAACTATTCAAGAGACTATGACCAAAACTAAAATCTAAATTTGCAGACAAAAACAACACTGCTTAGCTGTGGAAATTTGCTGTGGAAAATAGCTGACCAACAAGCTCAAAACGCATCACAGACGACGTGAGCTTGTAGATCGTCTGTTTTCGGAAGAAACGACACCTGCGCACAACTATAAGCATAAAGGCACTCTGCTCATTAACCCATTCTGACCTGAGATCAGATTCATACGAGGTTTTCCACTGGGCACACACTGGTCTGATTAACCCATTCTGACCTGAGATCAGATTCTAAAAATGTCAGTCGCTCTTCGATTTTTCAAAAATAGCAGACCTACAAGCTCGTAGCGCGCCACTCGGTGGCGCGCTATGAGCTTGTAGATCTGCTATTTTTCAATAGCTAAAGCATAACGTGATGCTAAACACCAAAATGGGTTCCCGTTCAGAATGGGTTAAATGGAACAGAACCTTCATTAGTATCATTGGTTCACACCTGGTAAGGAAGAGGCCCAATTTTAATTAAATTATAGGGCATAAACGGAATATAGGCATTATCGGCCATGAAAATGCCATATCGGTATCGGAACAGTCTCAAAATAATACAGATTTAATAATCGGTGTTCACTATAGCTAAACAATATATAAATGAAAGAATGAATCTACATTTAATTTGCGTACTCATCTCATTCAGTAGTCATTCAGTTGTGAAGACAGACACTTAGAAAAGAGTATATAGCTATTTATTGATTGATGTCATACTTTATTAACAGGCTTTGGGCCAAGCCCATATAGGGCCTAGACTTGTTTCCATTGTGGTCCTCTGTATAATATCGGAATCGGTCAGAATCGGTATCGGAAGGTATGACCCAAATAATCGGAGATTGAATATCGGTCATACAACCTCTAATAAGGGCCTTTCTCGGCACCACCTCTCTCCCATTTGTTTATATTGTGTTTTAGGATCCAAGATGGCCGCAGCACCAGGAGGGGGTGGGGCGGAGGTGAGCGGGAGGGGTCGACATATGCCCTTACTGGGCAGCGTTCACACATTCAAGACACCTGTCTTGTGTCTGTGTTTAATGGCCACTCCAATGCATTTCCAATGGAAGCCCATGTGGTTTGACCAAACATTTTGTTTGATGGGGGGGAGGGGGGCACAACACATCCATCAAAGTCAGGTGTCAGACACAAGTCAAGTGTCTTGAATGCAGCCCAGTAAGGGCATAGGGTCGACCCCGCCCGCTCACCTCTGCCCCACCCCCTCCTGGTGCTGCGGCCATCTTGGATCCTAAACACAAAGGGAGAGAGAGGTGGGGTCGAGAAAGGCCCTCATTATGCAAAACCACACTAATGTTCATTTAGATGAAAGGGAGGTTCATTTTGTGCAGCTACAAAGTGCAGAGCTCAGTTGTGTTATGTTCATTTGTTGAGCTTTTTGCTGCGTTGCAACGTCGCACTGATGAATCACACACACACACGCGCACACACACACACACACACACACACACACACACACACACACACACACACACACACGCACACACACACTCGCAACACGGTGCATGCTGTGCGCCGCAACACACACTCTGTCATGTTGACAGAGCTGAGCTTTGTGCCTGGTCATCACTCCATATATGGAAATATTTCTATCCCTAATGAACACACAAGCACACACACACACACACACACACACACACACACACACACGTACGCGGCATACACCCGCAGGTGTGCATAACCTCCTGCGTGTGTGTTCATGCACACACGCACCTGTTTCATATCTGTCTGGGATCATCAGGAGAGAGATACAGACAGACAGACACTGACAGACAGAGGCATCCCAGTTCTACCAGAACATCTGCGTGCGTGCGTGCGTGCGTGCGTGCGTGCGTGCGTTCTCAGCAGGAGGTTCTGTTCTGTTCCTATCCGGGCCGAGACGTGACTAATGTCACCGCATGTGCACACGCTGAGACAACACACACACACACACACACACACACACACACACACACACACACACACACACTTAATCGTATCATATACACAAACACTCCCCTCGAGTCTCCTCTGAATAATGTAATTGTACCTCCTCTGTTCTTCAACAATGGAGCTATATGCCGTGTCAGCCTAAACCGTCTACATAATTGTACAATTATATACTGTACAATATATACTGTACATGCTCCAAACGGATTGTTGAAGACAGGTCACAACTGTCTTTCTATCTAATGATATATTCATAAAACAGCTTTCATACTCCCCATTGAGGTTCTCCCCATTCTCTCACTTTTTTTTCATTCCCGTACTATGAACTATGAAGGCCCAAACAGAGCTGATGTGTTACTAGAATATATCTTACAAAACAATACTCTCTGTCTGTCTCTCTCTCTCTCTCTCTCCTATGTCTCAGAGAGGAGAGGAGAGGAGAGGAGAGGAGAGGAGAGGAGAGGAGAGGAGAGGAGAGGAGGAGCTGAGTCAGGAGGAAGGAGGGGTGATAAATCCAGGAGGAATGAAAGTTTGAGGCCAAATGTCTCAGTGGAATAAAGGTTCATTCCGCTATTCTACATTTAACTCAATTCGCGCCAGCGTTAATTAATCCCTCGATAGCGTATATTGCCAAGGTGTTATAGCACGTAACACTTACTTTGAAGAGCCAAATATCCGTAACCGAATGTTCCAATGGCAAACTGCTGTGTGCGGTGTCATACCCGGATGTTGTTGTAATCGGAAAAAGCCGGAAAAAGCTGCCCGCCTGCTGTACAGCCCGTTGAAAACCCTTGTATTCACCAGAAACGGTCCCCTCAATGTCCTTTCTGAGATACGGAGCTGTGAATGGTGGGCTTAGACTGGAAGTGGATGCGCGTGTATGTTCAAAATGGCCGCGACAAGTGTCTCACTCTGTGTTGATGCGGTTAGCAACATCAGCTAGCGATGCGATCGGATAAAAAAATGGATTAAAGAATACAAGCCCTCAAACCCGAGAATCTCGGGCTAGGGTACTAATTTAAACCTTCGTGTTCCTCGTTTCTGGCGGACTCCCTGTTAATGTGTGTGTGTGTGTGTGTGTGTGTGTGTGTGTGTGTGTGTGTGTGTGTGTGTGTGTGTGTGTGTGCGCTCACTGTCAGGGAAGCAGTTCTCTGGCTCCATGGCCTCTTCGTCCATCTCGGAGGACTCATCGTCTTCTTCGCCCGGCTTCCTCAGGTCCACGGTGCTGCCCTCTGATAGGCTGTCCTCTTCCTTCTGTTGACAGACACACAGCCAATCAGCATCACCAGCAAGCAGTTACCAAGTGTAGAATTGTTATGATTTTTGACGCTGCCGGGAGCGAAAATGCCTATAAACTGTATAAACTCTGATTAATGTAAATAATGATGCACTTGGTAACTACTCTTTGAATGTTGGCATGCTGTATATGGTCATAAGGTTTTCAAAAACCATCGCAAACTAATTTCCACACAGTTTCCCCCCTTTCTAAACTCCCATAGACGTGTTTAATTATTATCTCTTCATATAAGCACCGTGTTAAAAACATTGACTCATAAGCATCAACTGACCACGAGAAATCACTAATGACCGCCGCCGGAATTAACGACATTTCCGCCAGACTGGAAGGATACAGAGCCTCCTCCGCGACAATAGTGCTAGGACAGTTTGTTCATTTGTTGGGCCACAATTTTTATGATACGATTATAACATGACCCCGATGTTATTTTCCATAGAGAAAACGTTCTGTGATCCAGAGGATGAGCGAGTGACGTCAGGGCTTTGGTACTATAGCAACGATATTACTATCACAATATGAATACATTTTTCATAACTAGAACGGTGCCCGTTGGGCTCTGGCCTTTTGGGGCGGTTCTGGACAACCGTGGGTCCGACCGACTCGACACCGGATCACTGCACCCCCTGTGGTGGTGTGGAACGCGTGTGTAGAATTTTGAAGTCGGTGGGGCGAACGGTTCTCGAGTTGCGTGGATTACACACACACACACACACACACAGACATACTGTACATACAGTATAGAGAGAGACGTGGTGCATTTTATAGATAGATACCGGTAATACAAATAAATACATAAATAAAAAAAAGATATCACTTTACATTTGAAGGGGCATGAAACCCCCAGGCTGATTTGGTAGATTGTTTGATTGTCCTAGTTAAAAAAACTACGGCAGATTAACAACGTGGCAGACCAGACACAGTTGCAGCTAATCAATTCAACAATGCGTGCGTGAGATAGTATAAGCATGACAGACACACCCGAAAATCCATTATTCCTCTGTGTTGCTTTACAATGTAAAGCCTTACATCACCCGACACGGTCAGCCGTATATGCGTGCCAGCTGCGCTGCTTAATGTGTACTATAAGGTCACTCGTATGCAGCTGTGTTGCTTACATCACTGTATATTATAAGGTCATTGCTATGCAGCCTGCCATGTTTTTACCCTGCTGTAGTTTTTCACCTGCAAGCGGAAAACAATTCACACAATCAGCATAATAGGCTTTCATGGCCCTTTAAAGTGTGTGTGTGTGTGTGACTGTGTGTGTGTGTGTGTGTGTGTGTGTGTGTGTGTGTGTGTGTGTGTGTGTGTGTGTGTGTGTGTGTGTGTGTGTGCGCGCGTGCGTGCGTGCGTGCGTGCGTGCGTGCGTGCGCATTTCTGTGCTCATGAATACAGTAAACATCACTGTTTTTAGAGACATTTTTAGAGATGCAAGCTCCTGCTGTTTGGATGTGTTGATTGCAGCACAGTGAGAAATTAGCTTCCCACACACAAATCAACCTCTTTCACTCCATCACAAGCTAGGTCTGTATTAACGTTGCTGATTCTTCACTCAGCGTTTGATTTGTGCCATTGCTGTGCAGTCGAGGTCATCGGGTAAGCCCGATTCCCCCCCCCCCCCCCCAAATGCCTGAGGACTGACCCGAACACGGTTCTCAATAAGGTGACATTCACACCAGAAAGCTTTACTGCGATTAAAATTAATCCTGCTGTGCATTGTCAGAAAGTGCGCTTCGTTTGGCAGGTGTGAAGCATCATTCGAATGATGCTTCGCTTCCAATCTCACTTGATTACGATTCGGTGCAGGTGGGAATGCAATCCGCAGTAAATAAAGGAAATTAAGCAAACAATGTGGTGGGTGAGGAGCTGAACACAGTTGGAGACGGAGAAGGCATATTTTACGCAGCGCAAATATGTCTCGTTACCGTGGTCGAATGAGGAGACCGAAGCCCTGATCGAAATGAGGACGAGTACATTAATCAATTGCTTAAGGAAACACCTTAAGCCTACACTGTGTGGGGACTGGGGACTTTCATCTCGATAAACTTGTAAACATTTTGCGCTGCTGTCTGTTCTCAGTGCACTCAGCGCTGTGCCTCCATGCACAAAAGAACAGTGCGTGGCTGCGTGCGTATAGTGTGTGAGTGTGAGTGTGAGTGTGAGTGTGAGTGTGAGTGTGAGTGTGAGTGAGAGAGAGAGAGAGAGAGAGAGAGAGAGAGAGAGAGAGAGAGAGAGAGAGAGAGAGAGAGAGAGAGAGAGAGAGAGAGAGAGAGAGAGAGAGAGGGGGGGGGGATTCCAGTCCCCGACGGCACGACACATACACGTTATGAGTAATTGAGCATAATTTTATCACCATAGATTTCACTGTGTAGGCTAGTTTATGAATGGAACACATTGATAAAGGTCCCCCCTGCTGCGTTTCCAATTGCTGCGGATAACAGCGTGAGGGCAAACCGCAGCAAATGAAATATGCAAGAATCCCAACTTCTCCGCATTCACATCAAGTCTACCGAAGTATTAGGTGAGAATGTGACCTAAGAAGTCACTCCCGGTCCATCCATCCATCTTCAACCGCTTTTCCGTATTCGGGTCGCGGATAAGCGGAGAGCTGCAGACTTCCCTCTCCAGAGAAACATTAGTGACTTCCTCCTGGGGGGGATGATCCCGAGGCGTTCCAAGGCCAGTGAGTCGATGTGTTTCTTCCAACGGCGCCCTTTGGTCTGCCCCGGGGGTCTCCTCCCAGTGGGACGTGCCTCGAGGACCTCCCTATAGGGAGTCGCCCGAGAGGCATCCTAACCAGATGCCCCGAACCACATAAGTTGGCTCCTTTCCAGGCGAAGAAGCTACTCTGAGTCTCTCTCGCGTGACTGAACTTCTCACCCTATATCTCCAAGGGAAGATGCCAGTCAATCGTCTCATTTTGGCCACTTGTATTCTTTCGGTCATGACCCACACATCATGAAGGTAGGTGAGAGCAGTCACTACCGGACATTAGACAACACACTTAATTTGGCCCAGAGCCTTAGATCTAGACAGAGTTACGCAAACTGCGTTCACTTCATGGGGCTTCAGTCCAACGGCGTCTCTCCTACATAGACTTCTATTGAGAATGGGGACAACCAACTGGGACAAGTCCCGGACCGGAAGTATAGGCAGAAATGCATTGGACTCAGGGCAACAGCCCAGCTTTAATGATCTTAAATCCCGTTATTTTAGATTGTTTTGTAGTAATAGTACAACATAAACATTAAAGAGACTTTAGGTATAGAAAACAATGTATTTCCAACTCCAGCTCGTCTCAAATCAGATCAGCGCTCTTAGATCTTATAGACTCTTCTATTGGATGGCTCTGATTTGGGCATTGCCCTGACACAGAACTCCATGAGGAATAAAGGGACACGGAGAGACGGACACAGAAATCTCCATATATGGGCATTGAAGGGACACGGACAGATGGGTGGAACAGGTACTCTGACACGGGCACAACAGGTATAGTCAGAGATCTCCAACTTCCATCGTTATAGCTGACTCTGTGCTCTACAGCCGGGCACCATATCTATGGTGTGTTGAATGGATTGATACGGTGAATGCAGGTTCCTAATGTCCAGTCAACATCCGTATAGGTACAGGGTCAACACTTTATATATTGCATTTTTTGTACAATATACATGTACTGAAAGGTATACATGCTTTGCACACAGATTTCCAGTGACTATAGGGAGATTGAGACCAAGACTACTGTCGTATTATACACGACCAAATGTCAGACTTGTTAAAAATCAATCTGTGATCGCCTTGTTCCTTGGACACACATACACGCACGTGCACGCGGGCGCGCGCACACACACACACACACACACACACACACACACGCACACGCGCACACACACACACACACACACGAGTGTATGTCTGTCTGTCGAGAGGACCAGAGAAAGGGGAGCAACGCTCTCAAATTTTTTTTCTCATCCACGCATGCACGCACGCACGCACGCACGCACGCACGCACGCACGCACGCACGCACACACACCTTCATGGATCGTTAATGAGCGGACAGACGATGAGGAGATGGATGGAATAGTTTCTGTGAAGGGCCAAGGAATGACATAACTACATAACACAGACATAACACCTACTGTACATGCCACTGAGAGAGAGAGAGAGAGAGAGAGAGAGAGAGAGAGAGAGAGAGAGAGAGAGAGAGAGAGAGAGGGGGGGTCGTATTCAATTGGCTCTTTTGAGAAGAATTCTTCAGCTTCAGTTATCAGGTAATGAGGTGAATGCGCGCACACACACACACACACACACACACACACACACACACACACACACACGCACGCACGCACGCACGCAACGCACACTTTAACCTATTTAACACATTCATAACAATAGCAAAGGTCACTCTAGCAAAGGTCACTTTCAACTGCAACCCTCTATGAAATGTGCTATATAAATAAAGATTATTATTATTAGTGTTACTCTATCTATGATTGGCAAAAGATACAACAAATACAAGACGCTTTGACTTCCACTAGCTAGCACAACAACAGCCATTTGTTCAAGCTGTAGTTTGATTCTGTATATTATTATTATTATTGGGTATGTCCCGATCATGTTTTTCTTTGGCGAAATCACAGACAATATTCTGTCTAATTTCGTCATATAGATATAATATTGATACTAGGGATGCCCCGATCATGTTTTATTGCTCCCGATCCAATTCCAGTCATACGGAAAAGACGTGATCGGCCCCCGATTTCCGATCACGAGGAGAACCCTAATTATAATGCATACTTCACTTTCCATATTGAAGCCTCTCGAAGCGGTGTGTACCACAATGCTTTACGTTTCGGCTTTGCGTTTCATAATGAACAACTAGCTGGCCTTCTCTTGCCGTTCATATAGAGTGCAACATTGTGTTTTATTCGTGTATTTATATATTTATTTACCATTTTAAAATCTAACCCGGCAGGATATCAAACACGGCAGACGAACAAGCTCACGGCGCTTCTCACCTGACTGGAGATAACATCATGGGCGCTGATTTTTTCTGTCTTTTTTTGCTGACAACGTTGTGTCATCAGACCATGTGACTCCCATTGGAAATGCATTGAGGCGGCCATGACACACAGAAGACACATGGACACAAGTGTGTCTTATAGGTGTGAGTGAGGCCTATTGTGCATTGCACTAACATGGTATTGTGTTGTGGTAAGGCTCGTAACATCTCTGTTTATGCACACATTCAGAGAGAGAGAGAGAGAGAGAGAGAGAGAGAGAGAGAGAGAGAGCGCAGGTGCATAACATGATTAAAGAGGAGAGGTGAGAAGGTGCTGTATCAGCACAGGTGTTCTCTCACACACACTCACACACACACACACACACACACACACACACACACACACACACACACACACACACACACACACACACACACACACACACACACACACACACACACACACACACACACACACACACACACACACACACACACACACACACACACACACACGTGTCATTTCTGTTTAGAGACTAAATGGAAAGCACATGAGGAGAGAGAGAAGAGAGAGTGTGTTCATTGACCGTCTCTTTAATAAACATAAAATACAATGTCACGAGGGACATACATTTCATACCAATTGCCAGGCAGCAAAGCGCATGGCTTATTTCTCACCTGTATACCGCACACGGAAACACCGTTGAGCCAGAAGGCACTGCTCTATCCGTCTACCGAGCAATCGCCTCACCTGTGGTCATGTGAAGTGTGGGTCATGATGACCCAAGTGGCCAAAATGCATCTCCCTTAAGAGATACTGTATAGGGGAGAAGTTCAGTCACACGAGAGAGACTCGGAGTAGAGTCGCTGCTTCTTCACCTGGAAAGGATTTGCAACATGGCGCTCTCTCTCTCTCTCTCTCTCTCTCTCTCTCTCTCCCCAAAGCATGTCATTTCTAGAAATGTCCTGAAGAATATGTGTACACAAACGATTAAATAAAGGCTTCCTTAAAGGTCTCTCTCTCTCTCTCTGCTCAGTACATTTTACTGGGTGAAAATGTGGTTTTATTCATTATAGAAATATAGGCCTCCTGCTTATAGCTGCCTCCTTCCAATAAAAGTATAGGTACAGGTATGTGTGGAGAGCAAGACAGAAAATGATTCAGTAGTGTTATGCTATAGCATATATAAGCTAGGCATATTAAATACACCATCAGCATTTATCAGTAGATACCACAGTATACAGCCTCCTCGAAACACTGGGGATGACCTACAAGGTAATTAAGGGTATGGAACCACCATACCTTCCGGGAATGATTCACCCCTTATACGCCCTTTACCTCACACACGCGGAGCAAGGACGCTTGCCCTTCCCTTCTCAAAAACACCATGGTCAACGCTGCCCACACCCTAGACTCGATCTTCTACTTCCCCAAAACATCCTGGACAACGCTCCACACGCCCTATAGACTATTCTCCCTTCCCTAAAACACCTTGGACAACACTCCACACGTCCTAGACTCTTCTCCCTTCCCTAAAACACCCTGGACAACGCTCCACACGCCCTATAGACTCTTCTCCCTTCCCTAAAACACCCTGGACAACGCTCCACACGCCCTAGACTCTTCTCCCTTCCCTAAAACATCCTGGACAACGCTCCACACGCCCTAGACTCTTCTCCCTTCCCTAAAACATCCTGGACAACGCTCCACACGCCCTAGACTCTTCTCCCTTCCGCAAAACATCCTGGACAACGCTCCACACGCCCTAGACTCTTCTCCCTTCCGCAAAACATCCTGGACAACGCTCCACACGTCCTAGACTCTTCGCCCATCCCTAAAACCCCCTGGACAACGCTCCACACGCCGTAGACTCTTCTCCCTTCCCTAAAACACCCCACGCGTCCTAGACTCTTGGTTGCGAAAATCTCCTCCAAGCAAGCTCCCACATATTTCCACTTCCTCATATTTAGCTTCCTTGTTTTGTTCCAATTTCCATTACAACTTTAGTGGGCTCTATAATACATACTGAAAGCAACGAATGTGCAATCTTAGTGAAGATGAATGTTCTAAAGGTGAGTAAAAACACAATGAAGGCAATGGTGGCAACAGGAGAACAAGAGGCAAACTAAATCTGAAAGAACACAGAAAGAAAGAAAGAAAGAAAGAAAGAAAGAAAGAAAGAAAGAAAGAAAGAAAGAAAGAAAGAAAGAAAGAAAGAATTCCCTATGGGAATTCTGATAGTAACCCCAGGGGGATATTTGAAAATAGCAGATCGGGCCTACAAGTCATTTGGATAAACCTCATGTGTACAACACATAAAATGTCCATACATGGAGATGCAAGGTTTCTGACCGACAGCTACAATTATGAATATTAGCAGATAGCAGATAGCAGACGCACGCACTCACACACACACACGCGCACATTCCGTTGGACCATAATGCATTGCCTCAGGCATTCAACCTCCATACTGGCAAGATGACACACGCGTGCGTGCGTGCGTGCGTGTGTGTGTGCTCATTGTATGAATAGTTGCGTGAATTGTGCCATCCATTTACAAAGTAACTGTCTGTAGGCTACAGAGAGAGAGAGAGAGAGAGAGAGAGAGAGTTTTTTATAGTTTTGTAAGATAGTCTTCCCTTCCCTTTAAGTTGCAATGTGCAGTAACACAGCTTTTATAGCTTGAAAACCAGACAAAGAGAGAGAGAGAGAGAGAGAGAGCGAGAGAGAGAGAGAGAGATTATTATTATTAAAGCTATAGTATCACTGCTCACAGACAGCAGCCTGATAGACAGTGATACGTTGTCATGAATTAAAATCATATCAACGTCATTCACATTAATTATCCTTCTCTAACTAACCGCCAACAAAGCCTGCAGGCCCAGCCGACAGAATGATGTCAAAGATACAAGAGCAAATAAGCTCGGTGTACGATGGTGATTATATTCCGCTCTCTACTACTGTATATACTCAATGTGTTTAGCTTGTGGGAACGGCAAGCTCCGCCAGCGATATTATTATGTCTCGTGAAACGCGACCCCCCCCCCCCCCAGATCCTTAAGGCCCCGCCCCCCTCTGGTGCGACAAACGCCGCGTCAACGAAATGACAGCATCAGCAAAAAAAAGTGGCCCCTCAGCCACGAGCATAGCAGGATGATGACGAAATGGCCCCGCTGGCCTCCACCCACCCACCACCACCACCACCACCAAACCTGGGCAGGAACACTGACTTGCAGTCAGAACCATAAATGCGCCGCACGTGCGAGTTTGCGTGTGTGTAGTAATGCACGTAACTCGAGAACCGTTTGCCCCACCGACTTCACATTCGACACACGCGTTCCACACCCCCGCAGGGAGTGCAGTGCCTGGTATCGAGTCGGTCGGGCCTATACGGTTGTCCAGAACCACCACAAAAGGCTCTGGTCAGGCTCTGCCTGCAGTGGGCCTAATGAGGCCACCAAGTGCCCTCACCTGTGCAATTCCCAGCCTCTGCCTCAGCCAATTGATTGCCGCATGGCAACCCCACACCTGACAATTGATTACTTAACCATTCCACAGTTTGCCACAGTTTCAGACACAGGCAGACACAGAGATCTCCAAGTGGGAAACAGACAGACGGGTGCTATGACAAGTAAACAACGGGGTGGGACCGACGGGCACGTACAGGTCTCAACCTGGGAACCCATCGGCAAAGAAAAGAAAAAAACAGCACCCTCTGCTCTTTGTTTCCTTTTGAATTTGCATTTGCCTCTGGGGGGGCGTGACCCAGGGCATGGACGATGTGATGTCAGGACAGTGGTGCTGGTAATATGAACAACAACATTACATTGTTTAAGGCAGTGTGGCACTGACAGATTCTGCTCTCAGCAGAGCAAGAATCTGTCTGGAGAGATTACATTGTTAACTGACCTAGATAGTGTACAGTACGTTGTATCAAAAAAGAAATAAGACACAGATGCACATTTCACTTTGATTTTGTTTGAGTCATGTAGTCTTTGGAATACATTTTGTGTTTACCCGTAGTCATATTTTAGTCATCTGAGAGGTATTAGTGTTAAACTAGTTTTAGTCGACTAAATATGATAAGAATATATAGTCGACTAAATCTACAGTTGATCATAATGGAGATTTTACACTCTTTTGCCATGGTGAAAATAGCCGATCTACAAACTGAGCTTGTAGATCTACTATTTTCAGAGTGCAAAACCCCAGCGCAACCAAACATGAACCGACTTGTCTTTTAGTGCTACTGGATCTCTTCAATCCGTCCTTATAACATCTAGGTTGTATTTGTTGACGAAATACATTTTGCTAATACACTTAGTTTAGCCATTTAGTTTTCATTTCGTTATCGTCAGGGAAAGGAAGGTAGTCATATTTCCTCGTGGTTTTCGTCGGCGAAATCAACACTGGAACACACTCGACAGGGTTTTACAGATTCCAATGATCTTTCACACTTTCTTTTTGTGCCCTCTACAGCTAAAACTGCCGGGTTAAACATGCACTAAATGATCACCGTGGTTTCATTCTTGTAACATCTGCAAAGTGAATGTTTATATATAGGATATTCCTTTTTTTTTTACTATTGTACTATGATAACCTGCATTTCCGCCGTGTCACGTCACGCCCCGTGACATGTCACACCACCATATATGGCCGTCTCCATATATGAAGATCACGACACTGACCTCATCAAACCCTGGGTAGCCATACATACATGGATCTTCACCTAGATTTGCATAATATGTAGCCGGCCAGCAACCTCAAACCTCAAACCCTTAGATCTCCACACAGGAGCTGTTCTGACATTCCATTATATTGATCCGACCTCATCAAACCCTGTACACTCAAGACACGCTCCATATATGGCCAGTGCAGAATTAATTCCATATGTTGATCTGACCCCCCCCATGCCAAAGCACCAGCACTCGACCAACAGTCTGCTGTCGTCACCCAGGCGGATATGTTGATCTAACCCCCCCATGCCAAAGCGCCATGGGGGCGCATCCACTTGCATTGTATATTCTGCATTCAAAGCTCTATCTCAGAAACGACATTCATTGCGCCGTTTCTGGGTAAGACAAGGTTTTTCAACGGCCTGTAGCAGGCGCTGTTTTCACCACCGACCGAGAGAACAACAACCGGTCAAGACATTTTGTCATTGTAACGGTTACGGATAATTGGCTCTCCTCTCCTCTCCTCTCCTCTCCCCTCCCCTCCCCTCCCCTCCCCTCCCCTCCTCTCCTCTCCTCTCCTCTCCCTCCCCTCCCCTCCCCTCCTCTCCTCTCCCCTCACCTCCCCTCCCCTCCCCTCCCCCCTCCCCTCCCCTCCTCTCCTCTCCTCTCCTCTCCCCTCCTCTCCCCTCCCCTCCTCTCCTCCTACCTCTCCCTCGGTCTCGGTGTGTGTGGCGTCCTCTCGCTCGTCGTCGTCGGAGGTGTCGCCCTGGTCTTCGTCGTCGTCGTCCTCGGTGGGGAACTCCACGTCGGACTCGCCCACGGCGATGGGAACGTTGATGGTCAGCGAGGGGTTGGACAGGAAGCTGTCATCGGGGGTCACCACGAACGTTTCCACATGGCGCCCTGACACACACACACAGGTTTGTATTCATAATAATAACACACACAAACACACACACACACACACACACACACACACACACGTTCATATTAAAGCCGCAAATGTGCAGGCTTTCAATCTCCAAGCTTACAACGCGTCACTAAATCTAACTTATAAATGTCAAATCCTGATACAAACACGATATTCATATGGAGAAACCCCGTCATTTAAAACATTGCATCTCAATGGGAGAGAAGGGCAGCTTGCCCTGTCTCCTCGCTGCTATAACGTGCCTTTTGGGTGAGGAACGGGTTGGGGAGGGACTTATAGCGAAGGGCTAATTACAGGCCAAATTGCCTATACCATATTTCAGTAATCCTGTGTCGAATTGACATCTCAGTAATTTGGGGTAGAATTGAGTTCTTACCAGCTAGTGCCCACTCTGGAAATGTTCCTGTTGATTAAAAATCTTTGTGTTTAGGCTAATATACCGCAACGTAATTCAGCCATGCTCTCACTAGACGTCCCTAGGGTCATTTCTAAATGAGCAGATGCCAATATATAACAGTTAGTCCCGTCCCAATGGTGTATTTGTGTCGACGGAATCAACCACCGGGGAGTGTGTTTAACCCATTCTGACCTGAGATCAGATTCATACGAGGTTTCCACTGGACACACACTGGTCTGATTAAACCCATTCTGACCTGAGATCAGATTCTAAAAATCTCAGTCGTTCTTCGATTTCTCAAAAATAGCAGACCTACAAGCTCGTAGCGCGCCACTCGGTGGCGCGCTATGAGCTTGTAGATCTGCTGTTTTTCAATAGCTAAAGCACGACATGATGCTAACACCAACATGGGTTCCCGTTCAGAATGGGTTAAGTGTCACCATACCTATAACGGCGCCGTTGGCCTCGGGGGGCTTCGCGCTGCTGAGACGTTTCAGTTTCACCGACTTGGCTTCGTTACGCCTCTGTCTGCGACGTTTCAACTTCCCATTGAAGTACTCCACCACCTGTGCACACACACACACGCACGCACGCACAGGCACAACACGCGCACGCGCACAGACACACGCACAGACACACACGCAACAAGTATATTATTTATTTAAGCTGCAAGAATTGGATTGGTCACCGTTTTCAGTGTAACAGTGCATGGCTAATCCGTTTTGTCACAGTGGTGTTTCCCTAGAGCGTCGCAGTCCCTCACCTCAAGTTTTCGGGCCAAACACATAATTACAAAGAAGAAAAACAACAAAAAAAGTGTTGTAACCTGCCGTTTTTTCCTACTTTCTAATTCTTTGTTTGGCCCGAAAAATTGTGTGTGTTGTCATGATTTGTCACAACAAGAGTTGGCTTCGTACAGCGCTTAAAAGGTCTTTAAATAAATGAAATAAGAAATGCCTATGGGAGAATGCATTGGGTTTTCATTTCCTGGGCCACTCGTTTTTCTGAAAGGGGGAGGGACTGCGACGCTCTATAGCCTGGCCCAGCCACCATGATTTCTGATCGCAGGGGTTCTCAACCCGCCAAATTATTTTAGGGGATCGCCAAATTATTTTCAAAAAACCTCATTTTTTTCCCTTTTTTTGCAACTGAATGGCTGGAACATTCAGTTGCAAAAAATGGCGGAAAAATGATGGCGGTATCATGGCGCTGTATCCTATTGGTTCACCGGTCTGAGCATGCGCCCCGCCCCCGTCCCCTCCCTCGAAAAATGGGTTACAAAATCGTGGGATAAAAATTATAAAAAAATAAATAAAATGTTGACATCCTCCGGATCACAGACAGACAGACAGACAGACAGACAGACAGACAGACAGACCGGTATACCTTTGTGCGGCCCTGGGCCACGCCCACTTTGATGCGGTTGATGGCGATGTGCAGGTTGTTCATCTCTCCGTCGTCGTCCGGAGCCGACAGGTTGTCCGAACTGAAACTACTGAGGAGCAGCGCCAGGAAGAGGTTCAGCACCTGGGGAGAGAGACGCTCGTTATCAACACCTGGGGAGAGAGACGCTCATTAAGAACACCTGGGGAGAGAGACGCTCATTATCAACACCTGGGGAGAGAGATGTTCATTATCAACACCTGGGGAGAGAGATGTTCATTAACAACACCTGGGGAGAGAGATGTTCATTAACAACACCTGGGGAGAGAGATGTTCATTAACAACACCTGGGGAGAGAGATGTTCATTAACAACACCTGGGGAGAGAGACACTCATTAACAACACCTGGGGAGAGAGACACTCATTAACAACACCTGGGGAGAGAGACGCTCATTAACAACACCTGGGGAGAGAGACGCTCGTTATCAACACCTGGGGAGAGAGACGCTCATTAACAACACCTGGGGAGAGAGACGCTCATTAACAACACCTGGGGAGAGAGAAGTTAATTAACAACACCTGGGGAGAGAGAAGTTAATTAACAACACCTGGGGAGAGAGATGCTCAATATCAACACCTGGGGAGAGAGATGCTCATTAACAACACCTGGGGAGAGAGATGCTCATTAACAACACCTGGGGAGAGAGACGCTCATTATCAACACCTGGGGAGAGAGACGCTCATTATCAACACCTGGGGAGAGAGACGCTCATTAACAACACCTGGGGAGAGAGACGCTCATTATCAACACCTGGGGAGAGAGACGCTCATTAACAACACCTGGGGAGAGATGCTCATTAAGAACACCTGGGGAGAGAGATGCTCATTAAGAACACCTGGGGAGAGATGCTCATTAACAACACCTGGGGAGAGAGACACTCATTAACGACACCTGGGGAGAGATGCTCATTAACAACACCTGGGGAGAGATGCTCATTATCAACACCTGGGGAGAGAGACGCTCATTAACAACACCTGGGGAGAGAGACGCTCATTAACAACACCTGGGGAGAGAGACGTTCATTAAGAACACCTGGGGAGAGAGACGCTCATTAACAACACCTGGGGAGAGAGACGCTCATTAACAACACCTGGGGAGAGAGACGTTCATTAAGAACACCTGGGGGGAGAGACGTTCATTAACAACACCTGGGGAGAGAGACGTTCATTAAGAACACCTGGGGAGAGAGACGTTCATTAAGAACACCTGGGGAGAGAGATGATCATTATCAACACCTGGGGAGAGAGACGCTCATTAAGAACACCTGGGGAGAGAGACGATCATTATCAACACCTGGGGAGAGAGACGCTCATTAACAGATCCATTAATCGGTTAAAACTGGGAAAGCATCGGTGTCCTTTAGCCATATTTTACACACCAGCTTGTAGCTATTTTGGAAAAATCTTGAAAATGCCAGCCAACCTTTGAATATATTTAAAAAGTGACATTTTACTAAAATCTTTGTTTTTGGGGGGTCCATGGAACACCACTGAGAAACAAATACATTTTGAAGAAATCCGTTATATGATTTAGATTTTAGAAGACGTTAATCAGGTCTAAATGGGCTAATATTATCCATCTTAAAATTCATACTTTTCTTTCTCAACTACAGTTTTAAAATAATTGTAGTGGAGTAAAAATACAATGTTTGCCTTCGAGATGGAGGCTATTGAAAAATGGACATACTCAAGTAAAGTAATATTACCGCAAAATCGTAGCTACTTAAAGTGCAAGACCACTTTCATAGAGGTTTGGGTTGGGTAACTACACAACCCACACACACACACACACACACACACACACGATGAATAATGTGTGAGACACTGTTCGACAATCTGCTGAATAATTCGGAGCTCTGCTTTTAGACAGATTAGATTAGCTTCTCCTTAAACCGCATTTGTGTGTGTGTGACTGTGTGTGTGTGTGTGTGTGTGTGTGTGTGACTGTGTGTGTGTGACTGTGTGTGACTGTGTGTGTGTGTGTGTGTGTGTGTGTGTGTGTGTGTGTGTGTGTGTGTGTGTGTGTGTGTGCGTGTGTGTGTGTGTGTGTGTGTGTGTGCGTACGGATGAGACAAGGTGTCTAGGTCAGGTAGATCGAGTAGCAGCTTCCTGTGCCTGTCCCGTAATTACTGTGTCTATCAACAGACACACCACACACACCACACACACCACAATTAAAGGGTTAGAATTACGCTGCACGGGGAGGGATTACATCATGTTGGGCAGAATTAGGTCTATTTTGTTTATTTCTATTTTCTATTTTTGAGGGATTTTGTGATTTTTTGAGTGAAATACATATTCATTCATTGTGTTGTTTAAGGCAGCACATTTTGATTTTAGTTTTAGTCGTAGTCTCTTGAATAGTTTTCATTTAGTTTTAGTCACATTTTAGTCACCTGGAATGTTTTAGTGTTAGACTAGTTTTAGTCGACTAAATGTCAGAAGATTTTAGTCGACTATATCTATACAGTTGATTTAGTCGACCAAAATGTATTTTGGCGGGCCTTGATGGTGTCGCAATGACACTTGATTTTCTCCTATTTTGTAAAATGTGTAAAATGACTTATACTGGATCTCTTGTCCACTAGTCCCCTTCCTAGCGTCTTTGTCTAGTTTTTATCTTTGGCGAAATTGTCAATACATTTAGTCTTAGTTTTAGTCATCATAGCTTAGTTTAATTTAGTTTCCATTTAGTTTTCGTCAGTGAAAAAAGGTATAGTCGCGTCTTAACTTTAGTCGACGAAAACAACACTGATTCATATAGGCGTCCAGGACCGCAGATGTCCCCATTTGTGTGGGACAGTCCCTCTGAGGGATGGAGCTCGCTAACCGATACCCGGCAAAATAACAAGCTTATCGAG
The DNA here is from genome assembly GCF_963924005.1 of Protomyctophum bolini. Taxonomy (NCBI): domain Eukaryota; kingdom Metazoa; phylum Chordata; class Actinopteri; order Myctophiformes; family Myctophidae; genus Protomyctophum; species Protomyctophum bolini. The sequence continues at coordinate 30,232,312 of NC_137882.1, forward strand.
GACCCGTTATCAATATAAGCTTTGGGCTTATCAAGCCTGTTATCGAGCATATAGCGGCCCATGACGTCATGTTTAAACAATCACAGACACGAGGCGATCAAGTAATAAATCACACATGCAGGCACAAACATGTCGGTCTAAAAAAAATTATTGATACCTGCCAACCAGCGCTGTCCGGGTACACAAATGTACACTTTTTAAGTACACAGATTTACCAGTTAACAGTTTCTTTAATATTATTGTATTGGTCAAAAGGTCAATTGCCTTCGATTTGTTTACAAAAGTACTGTATTTGAAGACCCTGGCAAAAGATAATGGTTCTGTTAAGAATGTATCGTCTCCCGTCTTTCCCTAAAACAATAGCTCGATAGTGAGCTTGATAAGAACCCGGCTCGATAAGCCTGATCGATGGTACTCGTAATCAATACAAAATGAACAAGCTCCTTCCCTATATTGTCTCATTTCCAAGACTTTTCAGGCTTCCCACAAATTGAGACCCTGTCCCACATTGTGACTGGCAGGCATCAGTGTTCAAACTGAGACCCTGTCCCACATTGTGACTGGCAGGCATCAGTGTTCAAACTGAGACCCTGTCCCACATTGTGACGGGCAGGCATCAGTGTTCAAACTGAGACCCTGTCCCACATTGTGACGGGCAGGCATCAGTGTTCAAACTGAGACCCTGTCCCACATTGTGACTGGCAGGCATCAGTGTTCAAACTGAGACCCTGTCCCACATTGTGACGGGCAGGCATCAGTGTTCAAACTGAGACCCTGTCCCACATTGTGACGGGCAGGCATCAGTGTTCAAACTGAGACCCTGTCCCACATTGTGACTGGCAGGCATCAGTGTTCAAACTGAGACCCTGTCCCACATTGTGACTGGCAGGCATCAGTGTTCAAACTGAGACCCTGTCCCACATTGTGACTGGCAGGCATCAGTGTTCAAACTGAGACCCTGTCCCACATCGTGACTGGCAGGCATCAGTGTTCAAACTGAGACCCTGTCCCACATTGTGACTGGCAGGCATCAGTGTTCAAACTGAGACCCACTGTCCCACATTGTGACTGGCAGGCATCAGTGTTCAAACTGAGACCCTGTCCCACATTGTGACTGGCAGGCATCAGTGTTCAAACTGAGACCCTGTCCCACATTGTGACTGGCAGGCATCAGTGTTCAAACTGAGACCCTGTCCCACATTGTGACGGGCAGGCATCAGTGTTCAAACTGAGACCCTGTCCCACATTGTGACTGGCAGGCATCAGTGTTCAAACTGAGACCCTGTCCCACATTGTGACTGGCAGGCATCAGTGTTCAAACTGAGACCCTGTCCCACATTGTGACTGGCAGGCATCAGTGTTCAAACTGAGACCCTGTCCCACATTGTGACTGGCAGGCATCAGTGTTCAAACTGAGACCCTGTCCCACATTGTGACTGGCAGGCATCAGTGTTCAAACTGAGACCCTGTCCCACATTGTGACTGGCAGGCATCAGTGTTCAAACTGAGACCCTGTCCCACATTGTGACTGGCAGGCATCAGTGTTCAAACTGAGACCCTGTCCCACATTGTGACTGGCAGGCATCAGTGTTCAAACTGAGACCCTGTCCCACATTGTGACTGGCAGGCATCAGTGTTCAAACTGAGACCCTGTCCCACATTGTGACTGGCAGGCATCAGTGTTCAAACTGAGACCCTGTCCCACATTGTGACTGGCAGGCATCAGTGTTCAAACTGAGACCCTGTCCCACATTGTGACGGGCAGGCATCAGTGTTCAAACTGAGACCCTGTCCCACATTGTGACTGGCAGGCATCAGTGTTCAAACTGAGACCCTGTCCCACATTGTGACTGGCAGGCATCAGTGTTCAAACTGAGACCCTGTCCCACATTGTGACTGGCAGGCATCAGTGTTCAAACTGAGACCCTGTCCCACAATACCCACTACTATAGGCTACAGTACCAAGTCGGCCATACCACCCATGACAAAATGATCAGTTTTTAAAACAAAATATGAGATGCCAGAGCAATTTATAAACATGGTAGGCAATATTAGGCATATGGTCGAATATGCCGAATCAAGGCATTAAATAGCAATACGTCATACAGGTACGTTGCGAACCCCATCCCACTTGTCCCACACAAGCTATACTTCTGTCCCTGAAACACATGAACAGTTTGGATGTGGTCACCCTAGTTTTGCGTGCGTGCTTATGTGCTAGACTGATGCATGCAGTGTGTCATTGTAACAAGGTGGTGAAGTAATCTTATTTTTGAGAAACTAGGTCGACTTTTCAAGCACGAATAAACATGAATTAATTAATGACCAAAATAAAAGCTTGATGCGATATAATCGTGACTCGTTATGTATACCGTTTAACATTGGAACTGCCCCCGGTGTGTAAACACATTAACGGATGTGAAGACTCGAGTGGAGTGGGAACCTAAATGTTAATTTCACAAAAAAGTAAAATAATAATAATAATGTTTTGGAAAATAGTGTGACGTAAAGTATAAAGCATGCGTGATGTGGACCAAAATTCACCCTACAAATGATTGTGTGCCCAAAATGACTTTCTAAAACGGGTAGTCCCAATACTTCATTCTGATTGGCTGGTTACCGTCACGTGACCGGTGTAAATTTCACCGATAACCCACTCCTTCAATCACTTTGTATCAAACTGCAGCCTTGTAGCTGAACTGGGGAAGGGGAGCGCTTCATTGCCTTACAAACACATGCCGTGCGGGCGTCTATAAGCACCGCCCGGCTCATATGACTGTGAATGTGTGGCTCCAGGCAGCCCCGTAAATACATCAAGCGCTATTCTCCCGTCACATATAGCTACTTGCGGAGCAAAACAAGGAAGTGTTGTGGCTCTGGCTTGCTCGCTCTGGTGGCGCAAAGCGTAGATACTTTTGTGAATGTAATAGTTTTATTAGGTTAATATTGCTATAATGTTTGTAACCGTTTTAGAAAAGCAATAAGCCATATAATAATAAGGATATCACAGGTGTAGCAATTGTAGAAATATTGGGCCTTATATGTAAAAGAAAAATTTGATTATGTATTTGTCACCTCATTTGAACAATACATTTAAATTGGATTTTTATTTAAATTAAAATCTAATTTAAAATTCATATTATTATTTTTTATACAGAATGAGATCATATAAACATAATTTTATATTGCATATCAATAATAGTCCAGAAAAATATGCATTGCCCAAAATTCATATTGCTCATCCCTGTCGTCACCACGACTGTACAAATACTTGAGTAAAACTATACACAACAAGCCTAACCCATTTAGGCCTGATGTCGTAATTTAAAATTTAAAACATGACAGTTTTCTGAAATACCTGCAGTATGTGACGCTCAATATGTCAAGGACCCCAAAAATGTTACGCAACTGGCCCCCGACCCGCATCTGAAGATATGCTGTTCCAGGAACCCCCCCGCAGAAGCAAAGATTTGAGTTAAAAACGTTGAAAGAATATATATTGAAAGATTTGCGCCGCATTTTCACGATTAAAAAAATGCCTAAAACACCAAAAGGGGTTCCCGCCCAAAATGGGTTAAGGCACGGACTGAAATACACATAGACACGTGGTAACGTATGCAAATACACAATGACACGCACTCATGCACGCACGCACGCACACAAACACAGCTGCGCCTATAGGTCAGTCAATATCAGTGGTTGTTACATCAGTCGGGTCAAGTCAATTTAGTTTGTCCTAAAGTAGACCCAGTGTTTACCAAACACTGAGTCATTTCGTTATGTGCCACAAGTGATACAAACAAGTAAGGACAAATAAAACACAAAATAAAAACATACAAAGACTTTCAGAAAGTTTTAAAACATTTGTATAACAGGATACACCTATAAGCTCATTTTCACTATTTTCTTCCTTTTTGAGAGAGAGAGAGAGAGAGAGAGAGAGAGAGAGAGAGAGAGAGAGAGAGAGAGAGAGAGAGAGCTAAAGAAAGTGGTTAGATGCTGTAAAAGTGTGTAACCCTCGCCCTGACTCATGCAGGCTAGAGGGGGCAGGCTAAAAAGCACACAATCACCATTTTGCTTCAGCTGGACTGATGGGACAGGAAGACCCAGCTGGCCTGAGTGACGCTGGCTCTAAGCAGTGTTGTTTTCGTCGACTAAAACTATGACGACGACTTTGATGGAAACAAAAAGAAAACTATGATGACTAAAACTAAGACTAAATAGTCTCTCTCTGTGTGTGTGTGTGTGTGTGTGTGTGTGTGTGTGTGTGTGTGTGTGTGTGTGTGTGTGTGTGTGTGTGTGTGTGTGCGTCTGTAATCCACGTAAATCGTCGCCCAACTTCAATTGATTGGCTGAAGAGGTTGTCCGAAAAAGTGGATCGAGCAAATCATAAAATGGACTCATTGGGAGATCTAAAGGCCAATGTGTTTCAAACCTTCAGACCTATAGAACCTCACAAAGCAATCCGACAGGACGACCGTTAACTCTAGAACCCCACGCAGCAATCTGATAGGACGACCGTTAACCCTAGAACCCCACGCAGCAATCTGATAGGACGACCGTTAACCCTAGAACCCCACGCAGCAATCTGATAGGACGACCGTTAACCCTAGAACACCACGCAGCAAACGCGTCGCACTGTAAAAAACAGTCATTACGACGGCATCAAGGCCCGCTAAAATACATTTTAGTCGACTACAGTAAATCAACTGTAGCTTTAGTCGACTGAAACTAGACACTAACACCAAAACATTCCAGGTGACTGAAACTAAATGAAAACTATTGAAGAGACTATGACTACTAAAACAATAAAATCAACATTTGCTGCCAAAAACTGGAGGAAACCCTCTATTGTGGCTCTGAAGAAGCACCTCGTCTACCCCGACACAGACCCAGAGGTGTTCTTCTGACAGTGGCCATAGCTCCTCCACAGCTTTAAGTCAGCTCTTCCAAAGAGAAGTCCCTCTAGAATTATATAGTCCGCTCAGGGGGTAATTCTCAGTCTGAGGACACCTTAGCCGAGAGGAGGCAGCAGGGACCTCGATAGTATACTGTATATTATGTGACCAGATTTGACCGAGAGCAAATTCCAGCTTTTCACCATTCTTTTTTTTAAATGAGTTAATAGTAGCGCTATAGGTGTCATGTTATAGAGACCACAGCAGTGAACCTGGAACCACATATTTTCAGATGGGGGGGGTGGCCAAACTGACATAGAAACAGGTGGGGGGGGGGGGGGGGGGGGGTAAAATAAACTATTTACGTACCAGTATACAACAATATGAAATATAATATAATAATATACAGCTTGATGTACAGTATGCATTCACTATAAGCATCATTACGAACCAATGAGACGTGTTGCCCTCATTAGAGGCTCAGTTAAGGGAGTTGTTTTCACTTGTACAACATACAGCACACGCACACACACACGCACACACACACACACACACACGCACACACACACACGCACGCACGCACGCACGCACGCACGCGTGTCATGCCTGATGCGCCACCATTAGATCAATAGTGTTGATCAGCTATCAAGACTACATGCCCCGAACAGACCAGCCAATGACCTTGCTGCTCTGCCATATAGTCAATAAAGCCAATAGCGGAACAACAAAGCATGTTACCATGACTACCTGTCTGTCTGTCTGTCTGTCTGTCTCTTGGTCTATTGGCTTGAAAGCTATAACTTGTAGGCCAGTGTGTGTGTGTGTGTGTGTGTGTGTGTGTGTCCCACCAGAGCCCCCGGCAGGCTAATTTAAGTAAAGTGAACCATTTAGTTAGGCCAGAGGAACACCCGGCTGGTCAAGAAAATCACGTGCGGACACACACACACACACACACACACACACACACACACACACACACACACACACACACACACACACACACACACACACACACACACACACACACACACACACACACACACACACACACACACACACACACACACACACACACACACACACACACACACACACAACGAGGTTACCTGGAAATCTAGAGGAGAAATGTAGAAGGAAGACAGAGAGAAAAATAGAGTGCAGACTTGAGAGAGAGAGAGAGAAAGAGAGAGAGAGAGAGAGAGAGAGAGAGAGACACAAAGGGGGCCATGGAATGAATATGAGAGAATGAGGACAGGAAATCCTGCGAGCGCGCGTGCACGTCCTAGGTGTGCTCGTGAGTGTGCATGCGGACACATGCCTCTGTGAGTGTGCAGGTGTGTGTGTGTGTGTGTGTGTGTGTGTGTGCGCGCGCGCGCGCGTGCGTGTGTTCATGTAGTGTTCATTTGTCTTCGCAGATGAAAACATCGAGTTCAGCTCCATCTGTTTACCTCCAGGTGTTCCAGGAAACGTAATGTACATTATAAATATACCACCAACAATACAACACGGTAAATTACAACACTGTACATTATACCACCAACAATACAACACTGTATACATTATGCTATACGACAATACAACACAGTGAAGACTACAGAAAACACTGCTGAAAAACAACAGCATCCATAATATAAATAATACGAAAAAAAACTACAACCACCACAATGCAACACTGTAAACTATACAATCCATCTAAAAATGCGCCACGTGTCGTGTGTGTATCCCACCTCAAGTGGGTGGGATACACTGTGGTCCAGAACCAGCACAAAAGCCTCTGCCCGGGCTCTGGACAGGGCACAAATTAGCCAATAATTGATCACACCTGATCACCCTACCTAGATCTCCATACATGGAGCTGGCCTGATCTGACATCACAATGTTGTTCTGACATCTGCATAATATAAACTCCATATGTGGGCATGCCTGGCAAATAACTCCGTATATGTGCACAAAAGGGACACGGACATAATGCATTCCCAACCTTCATCGTGCCAAGTAGGCCAGTAGTTATACCACAAGTAAGACGTGCGAACACGGGAAGCGAACGCAGCTCGTAAATTGCAATAACAACACACACGGTAGACAGCTAACTGCGCAAATGTTAGACAGCTAACTGCGCTGTTCCGCCTGGCTTCCATAGTAACTGCGCCCTCTGGTGGCGGGTGGTGTCACACCGTGACACACACACAGACAGACAGACATGTTCTGCCTGGCTTCCATAGTCAGGGCTCATTGCATTCGCAATAATACACCATTGACAAACCACGGTTAAACTACATCTCCATAATGCATAGCTGTAAAACTACATATGCCAAAATACACCACCACAAAACTACATCTCCCATAATACACCACTGTAATGTTGCATTCACATGGGCAGATTGATTGATTGATTGAAGTATGTATTAACAGTTTGTAGAATTACAGTACATTTCAAGCACAACTTAATACAAAAACTGTTAACTGTGGACGACACCATGAAGCATTACAGTTGTTTACAATAGTGTCCACCATGTTCAATTCATCAGAACAGAGACGTACAAATTATACACTTCTATATGGCCAAACAGGAAATCATCATAAAAGGAGGGAAAAAGGGAAAAAAAACATATACAGTGACTCAGTGAGGGGACAAAGGGGTGGTTGGGGGATTTAGATTTTACGGGGGCCAGTATCGAATTGCAGCCGTCCGTAGGTGCCCTTTGAGAGCGGTTTTGAAGGAGTCAAGGGATTTGCATGTGTTAATGACTGTTGGTAGGGCATTCCACATTTTGGTGGCATAGGAGCGAAATTAATTTAGTCCCTTGTTTGTGCCGAATCTGGGTTGCACATGGTTTGTTGCACTCCCTCTAGTGTTGTGGGTGTGGACTTCGTTGACATTAAGGAAGTATTTAGACAGGTACATGGGTATCTTGGTAGTGAATCTTGTGGACCAGACCCATTGCAAGATACTGTACTCTGTTGTCAACCCTAAGCCATTCCAACCTGTCAAAGTGGGCAGGGGTGAGGTGAGTTCGGGGAGTCAGGCCAAGTAGTAGCCTGACCAGATACAAAGATGCAGCCTACCATTAATTTTCAATGGATGCCAGCAACGTGAAGCTACAAATCAAAGTAGCTGCTACAAAAGATACAAAGCTACAAATATGTTGAACTGGCTTCAACTTAAGATCAAAGCATCTTTGCATCCGCCTGTGTGAATGCAACATAAAAATACATCTCATAATACACCACCACAAAACTACATCTCCCATAGTCCACCGTGCACTGTGACACTACAACTCCCTTGCCACACATCAATCCCACACACACTTCTTCACAAAAGAAGAACAAGAAGAACAAGAAGAAGAACAAGACTGACATTACTCCGTTATCCTTTTGTATCAGATAATAATTTTCTCCATCTAAAGCCTATTTTTAACATCACGTCATATAAGCAGTGGCACTCCACTCCAGCCATTCTGTCAAGTAGGAGGTTCTGTATCCTTTAGGATAATTATAGTAGTTGATAGATAAGAGTCACATAAATAAATTAAATTATACAGACCATTACAATAGCCTACCAAACTGCTACAAAACTATACAGCATGTACAGTAAACAGTCATCAAAAAGCAGTTAAACAATTGGCATTTAAATAATCAAACCAAAATCACAACGATCCTGTCCAAATACAAATACGTGTTACATAAAAAGAACATAAACATTAAACTTACAAACAATGCTTAATTCTTCTGTAGTGTCAAACAGCACAGCTAAGCCTCTCTCTTCACAGCAAACATTGTTCTGCCTGCTCTCCCTCACACACATGATGACTCATTGTACTGATTACGCCTCAATTGCAGCTTTCTAATCAAGCAGGCTTGGGGTCACTTCAACCTAGGGTCGCTTAATAGGCACACAAATTACTTAATGAAACCTGGACAAACACTAGCCTGGAAGCATGGGGTGGACTGGCCACAGGACGTACCGGTCATATTACCGGTGGGTAAGTGAGTGACAAATAAACCCTCTTCTATCTTGAATCCTTTTGCCAGCATCATTCTTGTGAGAGCAACAAAGGGTTGTGTAGTTGTGTCTGTTGGTTTGTATCATTTATATTGTTCTGTAAAAGTGGTGGTAATAGGGCTTGTTTGTTTGTGTGTGCCTAGACAGAGCGGGCGGTAGAGTTTCTGCTATCTGTGCGCTGGTTGTGGTGGTGGGCCAGTCTGGGCCAAATTCGTGCTAAAATGAACGAATTCTTTGTCCCAGTCCAGTGTTGTGTTATTACAAAGTCCAGTGCAGCATAACGTGATGCGGATACATCGGTATAGTGCTGTGGGTCGGGAGACAGTGGTAATCGATTTGTAGGTGGCCTTTTATTTTCCTATAGCCTACTCTTTGGATAAAGTAGTAGGCCTACCTTTGTCACCGTCGGTTGGTGCTTCATAACCATAGGAGTAACCCAGACTCAATTGTTTATTAATGGAATGCAGTTATTATGTGGAGTGGTAAAAAAAAAAAGGTCTATGGATTTGGCACACACACACACAC